>NW_008240122.1:0-37831 GCF_000691975.1 Corvus brachyrhynchos | reverse complement strand
AGGGAGACGCCCAGCGCAGCTTTTCCCACTTTTTCCCTTCTTTTCCGCCACGTTTCCCCTTTTCCGTTTTTCTTTCTCTTCCCTTCCCTTCCCTTCTTCCTAATTAGACAAATCACCGGGCCTGCAGGTATTATCAATAAGTCGCATATTCATAGCTCCTCAGGAAGGGGCGTTTCTTTTCCATTAAAAATAACAGTAAATCATCACCTTCCCTGAAATGTTTACATGTATTGGATAGATGATGACAGAAAGTTGGAACATCTTAGCAGAGTTGGTTTTGGTTGGTTTTTTTTTTAATATTCAGAAATGCTAAAAAAAACTTAAGCTGTTTAAAAGAACCTAATCTGGATTTATTGCAGTCTACAACTCCTCATGAGGGCAAGAGGAGGGGCAGGCAGTGACCTCTTCCCTGTGGTGCCCAGTGACAGGACCCAAGGCAGTGGCCTGAAGCTGTGTCAGGGCGGGTTTAGGCTGGATATTAAAGAAAGGTTTTTCACCCAGAAAGTGCTCGGGCGCTGGAACAGGCTCCCCAGGGAGGTGGTCACAGCACCAGGCAGCCTGACAGAGCTCAGGGAGCGTTTGGACAACGCTCTCAGGCACATGGTGTGACTTCTGGGGATGTCCTGTGCAGGTACAGGAGTGTGGATACAAAAATGCTGCTAGCAAGGATTTTCTTGCTATTTTCTAAGTCCGTGAGAGACTTTTCTCTCTCACAGAAGAGGTAGCAGTTATGTAAACAACCAAACACCTGCAGCCTTGAGGAGTCTTGTTTATAGTACAGTAGAAAAATATTTTGACAATGGATGTTTTAGGATTTTAGCCAATCACCCCCAAGGGGTGGCTGATCCTTTGTCCAATTAGACTATGAAGAAAAAAGTTTATAAAAGAGTTTGTAAAATAATCAAATAAATCAATCTTGCTGCACAATTCCTGCCTGCTGGATCTTCTCTCCTCCTCCTCCCTACGGCTGCAGGACACGGTGATGTACCCTAGGGCCCAGGCCTGCCGTAATACAGGAGTTGGACTCGATGATCCTTGTGGGTCCCTTCCAAGTCAGCATGTTCAGTGAAAATTCTCCTTTAAAACCAGGGAGGAAAATTTCTCATAATTCTTAAAAAAATCATTCATGAAAAACTACAAAAATCATGGCAGCTCTACTGGCCCACCACATATGAACACTCATGCTACATCATACACAAACCACCTGCCGAAAATAAACCAAATAACGTAATGGCTTAAAATGTGCAATTTGGAAGCAGCAATGTGTGGGCCCACATCCAAACATCGAGCCAGCAAATACTGAGGTTACATAAATGGCACTGAGTAACACCACAGTATACTAATGACATTATAGAAATTTTAAGACAAATGTAGTGTGTTCTAGCATCATTTATGATAAGGAATGATGCCAGGGTGCAGTTCTGGATTCAATTTAATCTATGTGTGGAAGTGGCTGTGACTGGAACAGAAACTCCTTCAGCAAAGCATTGTAACATGCTTGTATAATCATAGAGTCGTCATGGCCTGGGTTGGAAGGGACCTTGAAGATCATCTTGTTCCAACCCCCTGCCATGGGCAGGGACACCTTTCCTGCATCAGTTGTGAAAGGGAACAGTTGTATGTCCTGACCTAGAAATTCAGCAACAGGACAGAGTATTTCCTCATATTACATCTCCACGTGGTCTCAATTATTCCCCAATTTTGTTTCAGGTTTGAAATAGGTTTGATGGGAGTAGGTGTCATGGTGTTACTGAATATTTATCAAATATTCTTCTATTAGTCTTTAGAAAAATTGAAACCTTTACTTTTATCACCAGGAGGCACAAAAACTCCTGCTGTCCACTATAAAAATTGTATAGATTTCTATCTCTGGAGAATGTGTGTTCTTTACAGGAAAAAATGAGCAAATGAATTATACAGTGTGAAGACATTTTAGTTTTGTAATTAATGAGTACCAGGGTGATCTAAAGGGTTCATGTTTATTACTGATTTCAATTACCTTGAAAGAAAATCCTCACATGTACCATTAGCATAGTGAATAAATTACAGCATTACACAATAAAAACGACAAGCAGTATGTATTATTCAGGCTGTAAGCTTCATTTCTGGTTTCAAATATCTCTGTTTCAAACTTCTGTACTTTCAAATTAGCAGAAGGTCATTGTGCATTCCCACTGTTATCAATGGGAGCCTTTCTATTTATATTTCAAAAGAAATAGAGTAGGATTTCAATACTGTGTTTTGTCTAGGGACTATCTTAAAAGATTCTTTAGAAATGTTGGTTTGGATCAGAGAAATGTCAAAATGTCATGCTTCAAAAGCCAGCAGCAGAGTCATTTTACTTTTTTTTATACTTACTAAGAGCTGGCTAATTTTGAGAAAAATGTATTTCTAAAAGTGGTCATTAAAATTTTTAACAGGCACTCCATTTTCTTTCTTTCTGATTTTCATACTTACAAAAAAAATGTAAGAATTTTTTTCTTCTTTTATATGGACATGTAAGTGAACCCAGACGCCAATGATCCCAAAAATACGTATCAAGTTTGGAATGGGGGCCTCTTTTGTCAGGTATTGTATTTTCAACTCTGGTCTCTAGTTCAGGAGGAACTCTCAGATTTCTAGTCCTGAAAATACATGTGCTGACTTCAGGCCCTCAAAAGCCACCAAGTAGTTTTCAATAACCTGTTTACAATATTGCTTCTAATATTTTATTTTTCTTTTCTTCTTTTTTTTTTTTTTACATCAAGATAAATAATATTTTATGCAACTTTATATTTCTCTAAAGATACTTTGTTTCTTGTAAATGGAAATAGGTAAAAATAAATGTCTTACACTTTGCTGTGGAAGTCCAACACAGCCTAATTATACAAATTATAGCAAAAAAAAGTATAGTAAAGCACTGTAGCAAATTATGTTTCTGGCAGCTTTTTTTGTTTTCCAGTCAGAGAAGATTGCCCAGGTTCAGAAAGTGAAAATAAGCTCAATAGGAAAAGTGCTGTAAATAAAACCATAAAAATGATGAATGATGAAAAATAAATGCACTTTATAAAAATAATTAGAAAAACAGCTGAGAAAAATCTTGGTTTTTTTCTTTTCAAAGAGGTGAAAGACATGTAAAGTCACAGTCCAGGATCTCAAATGTGCCAAAGTCTTCTAGCAAAAAAAGGAGGAGTTAAGTATTCAATATTAGACAGGTAAGAGATCTTAGAAATATTTTTACATCACAACAAGAGAAATTATAAATACTGGAGTGACTGAGACAATGAGTGTTTTATTTGAGTTCATTTTCACCACAGAAGTAGTTTGGGGTTTTTAATATTCAGTTGCGTTTGTCCTTACATGTCTTTGTGCACATTGGGTTTTTTCTCCTCACTTTCTCTCATTAGGTCCATGCCCAGAAATTTTACATTTACCTAGGACTGTTGTACATAGACGACATCATTTTTGGTAATGTTCTGGCTACTGACTTGAATGACAAAAATCATACACAGGATTAACAAAAACATATAAAATACTGGGATATTAGAGAGAAACACTCTAAAAAGTATCAGAGGATAAAATTTCCCACTACTTTTCCTCTTTTGCTTTATGAGGGAAGCAAAGAACACATTCATTGAAGAAACTCTGCACAACGCAGCTGTGGACAGGACAGCAAAAGAACAAAGTTTAGCAGCTTTAATTGTAGTATTTAAGACCATGCTACTTCTCATCTTCTGTAATGCTTGGATTCAAAGTCGAGTGAGAGTCCAAGAGCAATGTGTGCAGCAAGGCAAGCTTCAATGAGGGAGTCTGTTGCAGCAGCTGTACCTTGAAGGTTTTGCATTACAAACCATTCAGATGAGAAAATCATAAACCCACATGAAATAAATTCAGCAGCAGGTCAAGTCTTTACACAAAAGACTGTAAAATCGACAGGCTAAGAGGATGGGAATTAATGAGGAGGAGACTGAGGAGAAAAGACACATTTTTGCTTTCAGAGAGGGGAGCATATGAATTCTACTAACTCCAGGTTTGCTTTATTATCCATTCCTTATGTTCTGTAAAGTAATATTTAAAAACAATGCATGGCTGGACATTTTGAAAGTATGTAATTACTTAGCTCTCTTTCTTGTAATGAAACTATCAGCCCTATATGTTATATATGTCTTCATATATATGCTAATTTTCAAAATAGTATTCATTAACCTTAAGAACAGAACGTGCTCAAATTGATCATTAAGACCGCTATTTAAACTGATTAAAAGACTGATTATTTGAGATGTATAGAACTTCAAAAGTGAAATTCTGGAGTGTCCTTAAATCCTTAATAAATCAAAATTTAAAGTATTGGAATTGACTCTCAGGAAGGATTCTAGTATGATAATCCATAATTTCTGTTGGCTCGCTTACTAAGTCATTCCTAGGAAAGTGGACAAGTTTAGGATCTGTGCCTCAGTTTCTCCTCTTTTGAAAGGGAGGTAATGCACACCTTCCAGATTAAAAATCCTATCTAGAACCTCTCAAAATATTTGTCAAAAAATGCTTTAAGTGATACAGTAAGTAAATATTTTGCTGACTTGAGCTGCCTAAGCAACAATATTAGAGTTTCTTACTGTGGAACGGACAGTGTCAAATGATTTTTCATTAATTTATTTGTACTCACAGTCCCTTCAGATATATTGGGGGAAAGTTTTTCAAGTACGGCCATCACCAGATTTCCATGCACCATTGTTGTCACAGAGATTTTCATTACCAGGTAGGTCAGTCGCTATTTCTCTAACTCCCAATGTCTAAAAAACCCATGCTATGATCCCAAAATAAGATTTTCTCCTGCCTTGTTTCTCCTATGGGAGAAAAATGCACAGAAACCACATTAAAGTCTCATCATGAGCAATGATGGCAGAATCCCATCCAGGTTCTCTCCCAGGTCATCACACCTGCAGAATGTTGTGCAGCTCCGGCTTTCCCTGAATCCGGCACCTTTCTGTACACTTGGAAGGGATGGTCCTAAGGCAGTGTGATAGTGTGCAGCTCCTGCCAAATATGTCCTGGCTTACAAGCCACCACGTCTGGAAAGGCAGGCAGCAGAGCCTTCAAAAGGCTTCAGTGTACCTTGGGGCACTTTAGTGACTCTACAGCTTCTGCAAAGCCTTGATAACCCAGCTGTTACAACTGGAGAGCAGCCAGGCCCTCTCCAGTTTCATTCACACCACACTTCCTTTGGCTAATGCTTTGTACTTCCTGCAAAAACTGCAGGTAGAATGCCAGCTACTGCTGAAGTCTTTTCTGCCTCTGCATTCTCTTTGGCACTCATACAACTGCACCTGAAAGTAGGAAAAGTGCCTGCTGACCTCTTACTGATAGCAGTGGTCTGCAGGCTGGCTGTGCCAACGTATGTCTCAGAGGCAGAAACAGGAAGCTCCTCATCCCTGTGCCAGGGCCTTTCCTGCTTGGGCAGATTGCTGTTCATTTCAAGTTAAGGTGCCAGAAGCACAAGCCACACACTTACAGTCACTGACCTGTGAAAAAGTCCTGCCCTATGGCCTTGCTTAGAAGTATCATTTGGCAGTTTTGCCTGGTGTCATCAGAGCCTCTGGGAACAGGTGGCATACATAGGAGCTGATGGCAAATGTAGTCACGTGCCTTTGTTGGGAGCTCTAACAAGCATCCTGGGGGCAAGAGGCCTTCATTTTCAATCACATGATGATAAAGTTGAAAATCCTGACGTAAAAAATTATTGGGAAAAAAAGAAGTGGCTTAAGATTGTGAAATATTTTTTGAAGGTTTGAAATGTTGTGCTGAGCATCCTGTCACCAAAATTCTGAGATAAATTGTAGCCAGGGAAATGTTAGGAATTTGACAGCTTGGGAAAATCACTGACATTTTATGCACTATGCACAGTATTTCGCCTTTTACATTTTTAACAAAAACGTGTACTTAGCTAAGGACTATTCTCCTCGCTTCCACGAGTGGCAGAGCAGTGGCAGGGAGACTGTCACAGGGGTTTATTTGTTTCCAGTAAACAAAGACTGATATTCATCCTTCTGTTACCCTCTTCTGCCTCTCAGAATCCTCTAGTTAAAGAGTCTTTTCCACTATGCTGTCTCTGTTATTAAGCTTCCAAATAAATTGTTGTGTATGTCAGTGGAAGGTTGTATAAATAAAAGAGAGAATTACAAGAGTAGCAGGAACAAAAATGAAAGAAAACTTTCTAGCATTTTTATGTTGCAAGCTTATGTTTCCAGGAAGGTACATAGTAAATGAAGCACTTACACTGCATAAAATCCACAAAAACTCTGTGGGTTTCCAAAATCAAAATATTGTTAAATCAAAAATTTGTAATGTGCCTCAGTAGTGTGTGGAAAATCACGCTGTGAAGGGCCAGTGTCCACAAAGGAGACAGAGGAGCCCTGCAAGAATCTGCCTTGCCTTGCCTTGCCTTGCCTTGCATTCAGGAAAGGGTAAGCCCCAGTCATAGCAATCAGATTGTGAGACCACTTCAGTTGGCAAAGTTTTATATCCATGAACTCGAAGTCACAGGAGAATCTGTGCTGCTTGTTTGCAAAGTCTAAGGTTCTGCTTTGCAGTCAGTGAGTTTTAAGGTAGGAGAAGAAAGAAGGATTTCTTACAGATTTTTTTTTTGAGTGTATAAATAAGGACATTTTAAGGTATGTGAATATAGTTATTCTTTTTGTGTTGAGGACCTTGAGATCCATGACACAGGGGATTCTCTCTTAAACTCAGGGACTGACAAAATACAGGGACAGGACAAGGGGAGGTGGCTTTAAACTGAAAGATGGCCAGTTTAGATTAGATATTGGGAAGAAATTCTTTACTGTGTCAATGGTAAGGCACTGGAACAGGTTGCCCAGAGAAGTTGTGGATGCCTCAACCTTGGAAGCATTCAAGACCAGGTTGGATAGAACTCTGAGCAACCTGGTCTAGTGGAAGGTGTCCCTGCCCATGGCAGGGGGGTTGGAACTGAATGATCTTTAAGGCCCCTTCCATTCTGTGATTCTGTCAGAATTGTTTGGGTGAGTCACACCGAGCTGAGGAGCCACAAGTTCAGCCACCATCACTACAGAGACATTTGATCAGAGCTCTCAGTTACATTCCCTGCTCTCTCAGGTGGAGTCCATGAAGGGGTCTTGGCACCTCTATGATGAACAGAGCAAAAAGTATATCCTCTGCACGAGTCAGTGGCACCAAGTGTGCTTCCCTGTGTCCGCTGGCAAGAGAAACTGAAGTGCTTTAACAGTGCTGATACTCACGAGGCTTCTAGTCACCTGCATGAGGAATGGGGCAGCTTGCCCCTCTCTGAGCCAGCTTCAGTCTGTGAACTCAGGGAACCTGCCTGCCACGGTGACACAATAGTTCAGATTCTTTTTTACTGGTCTCTTTGTCAAAACATATTTTGTTTGATTTTTTGTACTTTCTGCAGGAATCGTTTGACAATGACAGCTGGCTAGGAAGTCTTAAAATGGTGAATAGGATCTTGGGAGCAAAGTTGAAGACTATGGCAAATGAGCCACATCAGTACATCAGTCAGTTCAGAGCCTTCACAGAAGAGCTGTGGCTTCTGAGAATCAAGGAGGCTTTCTCTTCTGCAGCTATATTTGCTGCTTTTTAAGCTGGCTTCACAGTTAACCAGGATTTCCCTATCTCAGAACCATACACCTTTTTTCATTTCAGTGTAATTGCTGTGTCTCTGGGTTTCTGAGACTTTCTGTTTTTTAAGATACTAAGAGACTTTCTGGATGAGAAGACCAGTTCCAGCTTTATCACACCCCAATGCTGGATGTAGTAAAAATCCTTAAAACCGTAAGTGAAAAAAATAAAACAAAAAATCCCCACTCATCAGATAAAGCGAAGGAAAACATTTGATTTACAGTCTGCTTCTACAGAAGGCCTCATTCCTCCTATATATGCAATTAATTATTCAAATAACTTGTTGAAAATTGATATAATTATTTATAATTATTCTTGGTTAGAATTGTAGAATTATGTGATTACATCTAGATTAATGCATCATAAATGCAGGAGGTACAGCCTAGGTGAGGAGTAAATGTCATTTTATTTTTCAATTTATTCATTTTTACTAGGTAAAAAGATTCACAGTTTAATTCTCATGATCCTAAACAGATCATGAACTTACTTACTTACAGGCTCACTGAACTTACCTTTATTAAATTTCTTTTTTAAGTTAAGTAGTAGAACCTCTGCAGTTACGGATGCAAAACTCACTGGGTTTTACAATATTTAGGAAGGCTAGAAAACACCTTAGAGTTGTGTGATTGACGTGCAAGTAATGTAAGTGTGTGTTTCCTTTCTACAAAATCAAGCCTGTAGTGTTGAGTGGGTTATTCCTAGGAGAATATAACTGCTGGAGAAGCAGCAGTTAATTCAAAGTTAGTTTGTTTTTAATCCATCTCAGTCTTTGCTTTTCTCTCATGACACACATTTAAATTTCACATTTCCTTCTACTGTAAATTCATCAATGTTGTTACGATTGTCTAGCACAGGTGCTTAATAGGTTTCAGTATGTATCAGATAAGCATCTGAACTTGATTTTTTTTTTTTTTACATCTTTATTAAAAGCCATGACAAAGCTACTGGGTCTGATTCTGCTACAGCAGAGAGTTGTGGAGGCTAGGATTGATTGCTGGAGTGAAATCATTCTGCAAGCAAAGTGCAAAATTGATTGTAAAGGTCTTTAGTTAAGACCATGTTTATTAAAAATGTGCATTGATTTTACTGGTGTTGTGTCTAAGAAGATTGTATCTTCTTCCATGAGGGAATGCTACCTCTAAACAAAATATATCCTGTCCACCAGCAGCTTGCACAATTGGGTAAATTCCTACTGAAGCAAGTAGAAACTCCCTGCCAATTTAAGTCAATGTTGGAAGTATCTTTTTTGGAGATGGATACCAGTCCTACATATGCTCTGATGCCAGAGGATCAGGAAATGAACAGTGAGGAAGACTTCAACATGCTAGAAGAGAGGGGCATGACCTCTGGTGGCAGAGGAAAGTTCTCAACAGATTTTGATGCTCAGAGCAATGAAACCTCAGCTGGAAAGCCCTCTCTGTCATGAGGCTTCTCACTAACTCATGCTAACCAAGAGGACAAAGCATCCGTTTGTGAAATCTCTGATCCTCTTCAAGTTAGTGAAGAACCTCAGGCACAGATTTTAAAACCTGATCTAGAGATACCACATCAAGCCAAACTAACTACCATTATCTTTTTTCTAAGATAACTACCATTATCTTTTTTCCCATCTAAACTACAGCCACTACTGCTAACCACAGCAAAAGGTGTCTCTGAAGTAAGGCAGGCTACAGAAACACAACCTGTAATTTATGCATGGCCATTAATAAAAGATGGAAGAGAGTTCCAGCTCCTTTTGTCACAATTTTCCAAAATCTTCAATACAAAGCAGCCCAAACTTAAGAAGACACTGTTCTAGTCCTGGTGTAACTGAAGATGCAAAATGTTTCCAAATAACCCCAGTGAAAGAGGTTGCACAAGAAGAGTGAGACAGAAAGACAGCAAGATCCTCTCCTCTTATTGTAAAGTTGTCTAGCAGAGTTGTTTCAGAAATTTTGAAGTCACTCACCAATATCAAGAATAAGGATTATAAGAGTATGCTAACACTTTCATCTTTTAGTCCTATTGGAGAACAACTGGAAATTCCTGTCTTTAAGGGAAGTGCTCTGATGATCTACAATGCTCAAGTCTGCTTTCTGTAGGTAATGAGGCATGAAGATTTGTCAGCGGAAGTGGAAATAGCTGGTCATCACATGTTGCTTATGGTTTGGCTCATTCCATGTAGTTCTATCCATAATCTAACTCTGAAAAAGTTCCACATCCACTGCTGTCAAGAAAGGATGCTGTGAAACAGAACATAAAATGTCGTACAACCTGTGCTACCCCCACACACCAAAAGAAAGCATCAAATGAAACACATTTCTCTTCACACAGGATGGCTGCTGTCTCTCAGCCCAAGAACTGATCATACATTTTTAAAAAAATGACTGCCAGCAGTGACACAGTGTGACCTCTATTCCTATTCCATTTGGACAATGGCAGAGTTTAGTTTTCATCAGTACTACATTTTGCTTACTTAGTAGCAAAAGGAGAAGGGAAAACAGTGCTTATCTATTACAAGTAGAATACCTATTTCAGGTGTGGGTTTTGGTAGCAGATACTGAAGGAATGGGTATTCATACCAGACTGATCTCAAATTGCAATACCTCATGGTCAGATTTTGCAATGTTAAAGGTGACCGGTGTGTGAGATAGATGGGGTAGAGACAGTATTTTCCATGGAGCAAGGTCCATAAACAGTTGTAGCAGGGTTTTAACAGGAGACACCTGTCATTGTTGTACTCTTGACAATGCAAGTGCGTGATCTCCTATAGCTCCTTGTAAAAATACACAGAAACCCCATAACAATCCTTTGCTTTGAGGGCTGAATAAATTCTAAAGCCAAGAATACAAGTTATATCTGATGCAACTGAACATCAGGAAAAAAAGGCCATGTGGTTGTAGCAGAGGATGGGGAGACAGAAATTTTTTGCAGAAGGCAAATATTCTGGTACCATATGGTGCAGAACTCCCTGGTGTCCCTGAGCTCAAATTAAAAGAAGCTGGCTGCCTGATTTTCAACAGGGAAGATTTGAATTTTGGAGCTGCTGTACAAGTGTAACACCTAGCCTTAGTGAGGATCTTGTGCGGGTTTCCTGATGACAATAACAAAAATAGGTTTTGAAAACAAGACAGTTCAAATGGAAGCAGCTGGAGTGGTGTTTTTCACTGCAAAGGTTTAAAAGCTGGTGTTTTCTTTGTATAAACTGATTTTTTTTTTTTGGTCTGGTTCCCTATGGAAATAAAACTTAACTGATCATATCACCTATATATTTCTCTTGGTCTCTATGTCTCTTGTCCTCCTACAAATTCCAAAAAAATAACTCAGCAGAGAGAGAAGAAACATCCCAAAGTGCTCAACTGTATTATTATACCAGAGTCCACATGGATGATGATGATGATGATGATGGATGGGTTCACTGCTGGGAAAACCTTTGATTATTGTGTGCCCTTGAGACACCAGAGAATTTAACTATGAGATACAAATCCTCAGGAATACGAACTTCACTAGCTCCACTGCTTCCTGAAGTACGTTTTATCAATCTGTGGTGTTTTATTCTCAAACCAAACTGAAATCCAGTCCTACTGATATTACAGTAAGGTGATTACAGTGAATAAGTGCTTTCATGTGGAGAAAATGCCTGGTACTTACAAGCTCTTTAGACTGATGGAGAAAGGTGCAACATGAACTGATTTTTGGAAGATGAAATCAGGCGAATTAGAGGAGAATGCACAGATTTTTAACTGAACAAATAAATTTAGGAGCAGACAACTTAGATGAGTGGACATTCTCTGATTTTTTTATGTTCATAAATCAGGACAGTGGTTTTTTTTGAAAGATAAACTTTAACTGAAGTTTTATCTGTATTAGCAGGGTGAAATTTTCTCATCAGAAAGTTAAGACAGATGGCAGCATGTTTCTTTCTGGCTTAAACTTTACAATCAAGCAAGAGGTGGGCAGTGAGGCTTGTAGAGACACCGTCGTCAATGGAAATAACAGAAGGCAAATAACTTGGCTGAAGATAAATCTTTAAGGAACTCACTGCCTCACCATATCCATTCTGTAAGACAGGGCCCATCTATGTCTCTAGAACATTTACACTTGACAGATACATTTTAGCAAATTTTGCTTTCATGCTCAAATATGTTTAAATATTTTCAGCTGTCCTCATTTGAAACAATCAACAAACACTGTGGTAAGGCATAAGTATTTAAAGAGCCAGGTGGCCACCTTACTTTTTTCTCTTGCAGTTTTTAAGCTTTATTTCTGTAGGAGGCTTCCAGGAAGACACTTAATGACATCAGTACGACTTCTTGCCTAGGCAGCAGCAGCTTCTGAGTGGAACTTATTATGGAAAAGACAGACACAATACATTCAGGTTAATAGGAGAAAGCAGGGAGCCAGCTATTGCAGGATATACTATTTCCAGTATACTTACGAAATCTTGTTCTTTGCTTCACATTTTGTTCATACAGAAATACCTTGAGAAGGGTACTTCAAAACAAACGTGTATGTGTCTATACATGTATATATACAGCTATTTATTTCTTATGCAACCAAAAGTTTGCCTTCAATGGGAACCAGTTGGGCCATTTCTTAAAACTAGCACAGCCCTTTACTGAAGGATTCTCCAATACTCACAGGGAATATATTTGCCTTTTCTGTACTTTACCCATGATCCTGAATGCCATCCTGATCCCACAGCCTGATTTATCCTCTCAGAGCCCACACTGATGTGCTGACTGGACATGCATTACCCTCACTGCAGAGGAGAGGTGTGAGGCTGGGACTGGGAAACCGGGCTCAGAATGCTTCAGTGAGCGAGCTAAGGACCCCTATGATCAGAGATGGGGGAACTTTCGCAGTTTCTGTGTAGCCATAGGCACCAGGCAGGCTCAGCACTAAGGTCACAGCACTGTGACTCATGGTGCCTATCACAACTTGCCAACACTGAGACTCAGCTGCTGGTGGCAGCATGGGAAGTTCAAGGCTAGTCTTCCAAGTGGAAGGGAAGAAACAGATTGTGATTTTCCAGGTCACTGAAGCTGTTCCTATGGTGTTCAAAGGGGAGTTATTTTGGCACTCAACAAATCCAGCAACAGAAAATGTCAAAAGCTACCTGGAAATATCTGGGACCAGAGGGAGAACCTGCTGCATGGAAGATCTGTACTCAGGACTTTCCAGGGGAATTACCTGTCAGTTGGATTGTTTGCTCTCAGTTCTATGACAGCCCATAGGGGGTAAAAAAGGTACTGCAATAGAGGGTAGTTCTATATTTTTATCTGGATCTCTTTTGTCAGGCTTTCCTGGAAAAGCTGGACTACACTATCAGAAATTAGAGGCACCTCAGAATGCTTAAGGAAATGCCCAATAGGAACAGAACTCAGTTACAGGTTATGGCTGTGCTTCAATTGTCTGTGCATGGAGTGGACCCTCAAACAAAGCAAGGGCACCTATGAAATGAGCAGGACTGCCTAAAGAAGCTGAATGCATCAGGAATGACTGAATTTTGAGTAAGGATGAGCTCCTAACACAGCATCCTAAACCAACACCAGTCCTTGTCATTCAGGGCTTAATGTTTGAGACAGCATTATGGCAGAATCATACCTGATTGTTACACCGCATTCCAAACCCACTTCTAAGGATGACTGGGAACCGTGAAAAGCAGTTCTGGTCTGGCTGGCTGTGCCTTGAGCCAGCAGCACTCTGGGGTATGAACAACTACTTGCTGATGGTTTTGGTCTCATGGTGCTTGCCAAGGCTTTTCCTAAAGGACACCGCAGACCTTCCTCCTGTGTCAAACAAACTCCACAGTAGGCCCCTTCTGCAGTCTGCAGTGATACATGACTGGCACTCCATCAAAAGTCAGCTTGATGGGAACTGTGGAAAAATTGATAAGTATTTCTTTTATCAGGATTATTTTGTGGCCTGGCAGAGTCCCTTTAAATGCTGGCAGTAATTCTTCATTGCCCTTGCTGTCTGCCACCTCCAAAATACTCATCAGCAACTGCAGCTACCTATCAGCTGTTACACAACTGTCTGTGCAGCTTTTGATTATGTTTTTTTTTTCTTCCACAGTGCTACCATCCTTCTGGAAAGAGAGAAAGGGACAAAATGTTACAGTGATGCTACACAATAGGGCAATACATTGTGAATAGCTACAGTATAAATGAGACAGTTTAGGGTAATGGCTGCTGACACCTCAGGCAGTCCACAGGCCACAAGTCTGCAAAATTAGGGTGATAACAATTATTGTGCTGTGTGACAAACAAATCCATGGAGAATTTCTCTTTCTGAATGTGAAATCTGATTTCTGTGATACCTCATTCAGTTTTGGAGGGGCTGAAGCTCAGAATCGGAGCTTCTATTTTGCTTCTATTTTGGTGATCTCAGGATCATCTTGAATTTGCCTTGAAGCCTGGAAATCTGTAGTAAAAATACAGATTGGAAAGAATTTATGGATCACACTGATCTGTAATCGCCCTCTCTTTTTCTACTTAAAACCAGAAAGAAAACATTACTTGTATTGTTGTGTACGGCTCGTTTCAAACACCCTGATTACTTCTATCTGTCTGTTAGAGGCTTATCTCATCGTTAAAAAGGATGAAGAGGCATAACAAGCTCTGAGAATCAAAATTCAAGAGCAACCACACAGATCACTGATGAATTAAAGCAGAAGAGATAGGGGAATTTTGTAGAAGATAGATGCAGAGTGAGAAAAAGATGCAACTCTGATGTAGGTCTGCAATGCCAGCTAAAAATAATATAAAATTTTTGTGGTCAAATGCATGTTTAGTTAAGTAGATCGTTTGATCCACAGTTTGAATAAATACAGGGCTCCAGAGCTCTCTGGAGCTTATTTGCTTTTGTCCTCAGGGAAGTACCCACACGGTGTAATCCCAGGGAAGACAGCAGCTTTGCCTGGGTCCCTGGGGCATGGTGCTCATCCCTCAGCACACATGAGTGCATGAAGTCCCTTACTGGCTGCCATCCTGAGAATCTGCTAATTCAGTTTCTCAGTGACTTCCAGCGTTCTCTCTGGTCCTGTAGGTCTTGAGAGTTCGGGGAGTTAATGTGTTCTCTGTGAGAGGTGATTATTGTATTAATTAGTCATGCTCCAAAGCTTTATATGGATAAGACTGAAGCATTTAAAAGTCAAAAGTTACAATGCCACCTCCCAGAATTATGTCAAAGTGACCCCGCAAATAAATTCTTCACTGGGGTTGCTCAGGAAAAGCAATTCTCCCTCTGGCCACAGGGAGCCACACGGCCACCGCTGTGAGCCCAGGGAAGAAAGCAAGGGAGAGGGCAAAATCTGCCGAGTCTGTAAAGTCCCTGCCAGAGAAGTTTGCAACAGGGGTTGTTCTCTCCTTGAGGTTACCCCACCAGTTACACCTGCTTTTTCACCAGCACCTGCTGGCATCTTGCACTCTTGTTAGCCTGGCACATAGAATGCATAGATAGCAAAATACTTGCATGCAAACAGAGTAATTAGTGCAGACTGTCATCACAATTTATAAGTTCCTTTTTGACTGAAATTTTAAGGTCACTTTGCAAGATGGAGAACAACCAGTCATCTGTGAAGCCCTAAGCAACAACAGCAGTTGCTTGGCCCCAGAAAATAATCCAGGTTTTGTGTGATCACCCTAAGTATACAACTCTTAAACATTTAATTCTGTCTGTACCAATGGCATTCTCATCAGTAACATTATAGATCAGAAGGCCTGGTCGTTATCTCACACTCCATACATCTAAGATCATTCTGGTATTTATGTATAGGTCTGGTAGCTGTGTTGTGCTTTCTAGACAAGACCGTCACATTCAACTCCCTCAGCACCCTCAGCTTCTTTCTCAAGACCTCTGCCTGGCTCACACAGACAGACTTGCACTGCATGTTCCCAGTGTCTCCCTCAATGTGTTTCCACAAAATTTCAATTTGGTAAGCTTGGAGATTCAAGAAAAGCTCCTATAGATCTTTTCTTGTGAGGGAAGGAAGAA
The DNA here is from genome assembly GCF_000691975.1 of Corvus brachyrhynchos. Taxonomy (NCBI): domain Eukaryota; kingdom Metazoa; phylum Chordata; class Aves; order Passeriformes; family Corvidae; genus Corvus; species Corvus brachyrhynchos. The sequence goes on along the minus strand of NW_008240122.1, from coordinate 22,207 downwards.
AAAAAATTAAATGAAACAGCAACTCTACAGAAAAGCATCTAAGGAATTATTAAGGTCTACTGAGGGATCAGTTTCCCTTGTTTTCAGCCTTTCCTTACCTTTTCCTTTCTCTAGACACAGCACATGCACTACAAATGTAGAAATACACTTCTTGGGGATTTAAATTCTAACTAGGCATCCAAATAGTTAATCTTTCATTTATTCAGATCCTTAATGCTCATTGCCATGCAATCTCACTTACCAGAGTGTGTAAACATGTTGAGATATTGCCTAAGAGTTCAAATATTGAGGTAGTTGGTTTGGACAAGAAGGTCTGCTGCACTGATTCATACTGAGCCAGATTAGAGGAGGAGTGCTGATAATGCCACGGACCTGCCTGGTGTCACATGCCAAGTTAATTGCTGGACTAGAAACTGAGCCTGCTAATGCTGAATTTCAGTCTGTTGTTCCATCTACTGTTCTTTGCTGCTCTCAAGCAAGAAGTTTAGCTGTTTGGAGGTGCAGATTTGGCCTGTAAAATCAAATTACATTGTCTCAGTCCAAACGTAGCCTCAACTCCAAACGTCCCCAGCTTTGTCTGAAAGCTGATACTTCCTAAATGAAGAGCTCCCTCTGTTTCATGTATCTTGGAGATAAATTGTATAGAGCAAGGACTATTCCTTGGAGGACTTTAAAAATGCTCTTTGACCAAATGATATTTGACATTTCCTTTGCCACTCTGCAAGGCTCCTCAGAGGGCTGAGCTACTCTCATTTCTGTCACAGAGGCACAGCCACCATTCCACTTCCCTTAAGCTAAACAGAGTATGATGAGCAGCAATTCAGAATTAATTTGACAGTAATGGAGTTGACAACTATTACTGTGAGGTATTTCTGCTATGAACATTGTCATCCTGTCCTCATTTCACACATACCCCCCAAGTTTTGGTGTTACAAGGAATCTCTGAGGAGCAGACAACCCCATATACAATGCACACACATACACCCTGATGTCCAGGCACAGCAGCAACTTTGGACTTGGCTTCTTTGGATACAGCAGCTGTAGGTTGGAGATAGAAAACAGCCCCATCAGCAAGGGGCTTCAAAGTACGTGACACACATAGGTCCACAGGAAGTGGCAATTCTTTCTAAAAAGGAGTCAGGCCTAGAATCATAAACTAATTTTGGTTGGAATGAATTTTTGGAGCTCATGTGGTCCAACACCTTGCTAAAACCATGGAATATCTTAGGCAAAAATGCTTATTATTTTCCTTCTGGCTCTCTTTCTAATTAAAATACCCAAAAGAAACTGGCAGTGGAAGGTTGCATTCTGTGTACGACTAGAAAAAGCAGTGCAGGTTAAATTTAAAATATGTGCAGTTCCTTTCTTTCTAACACAGGTATAAGTTAATGAATAACACTGAGCTCAATACAGTTATAAAAACGGACACTACTGGCTACAATCACTACACAATATCAGAGTGGATTCTCTCCCTATCTGCAGTGATTTGATGTTTTAATACACACATTGTAATTTAGGTCTTGCAACCCTGAGGACAAGGGCAAAGTCCTGAAATAATGAATGGCATAGGGTGAAGAGAACTGATCATTAGTCTCTTTATGCAGCACTCAAAACCACTTCCCTTGGACTTCTCTTCCCCTTTCTCAAATGAAATGTGATTTCAACATGCCTTGTGGGAGCTTGGCTCCTGCCATGCCAGATATCCCTGCTCAGCAGAGAGCTGCATTCCACCTGGCCTGTAGCACTTACCCACAGAAGCACGGCACAGAGCTGCTCCAGGCTCACTGCCAGTGACTCGGACATGGCCTCTCCTTGATCCCAACCTGCTGGACATAATGAGTTTGTGCCCTTCCTGTGGAGAGCCAGGCTAAAGACAGATGCTGGAGTTGGTCACTGAAGAAACCCAAACATGGCAAAAATGCCAAGATGTGTGAGGACAGGCACTGCAAGCAAGGACAGGTTCCTATCCAGCTGATGAAAGAAATTTCCTTAACTTTTAATGTCTCAGCAGCTCGATTTGTAAAATCAGAACTTAATGTTCTAAGGTATTAACACAAAGTCTTGGCTCCATTCAAGTATGTAGGAGCCTCATCTCTGACTTCAGTCTGCATAGCTGGTGCAGGCTTATTTTAGTAACTAGCCCTGTATCACAGCAACTATCATAAACAGATATGTATAGCAATCAGTTTAATGATTTTTATCAGTTTCATCATTATGACACTGGGAAAGCTTCAGGAAACAAGATGATTCCAGGACAGTTCTGTAAATGTATCTTCTATGAGAATAACAACACCGCCTACTCGGTCTAATCTAATAAACAATGTTTGCCAGTTCCAGGTAGCAAGTATTTCAGTAGACTCAACCAGAACACAGTCAAGTAAGTCCTTCCTTTGCTTTAAACACAGACAACAGGAACATCAGTTATCCCACATGCTGCTGATAGAAGTGGGGCAGTTTGATTTTACTGAAACCCTCCCTGTTGGTTTCCTGTGTGGCCATGGGCAAGTCAGGCACAGGGGCTGTGTGTCACTTCTGCTTCTCTGGAATGAAATGGGCTCTGATACCAGCTTCTCAGGAGACAGGTAATGATCAAGATTTTGATCTTTTGATGAGCTGTAGCATAGAAGAGCAAGATGCTTTCATTATTAATATTCTCATACATTTATCCTGTAGTAATTTATTGCATGAGCCAGGAATTATTCCTCAAAGAAGCGTAGAAGATAAATCCTCTCGAGCTGTTCTGTGAGTGACAAAGGCAGGGAATGCTGGATTCCTACAGATTTGAGTTCTTTGTCTCCTGAACTCTGCTTCCTCCTCCCTTAATAGCAGTGCAGCTGAATGTTCCCTGCAACACCCACTGGGTATGGAGAGCACACGCTGCAGTCACTACAGCCATCACAGACTGGCCAGCTGGCCAGGTTAAATAAAATGCCCATATTCTGCCTACTTTTTTTCTCACATGGGTGTCAGTAATCTGGGGAGTCTGCCCTCTGGGTAGCTATTATTTTTTCAGTAAAAAGCCCTTTTAGGATCACACTTGCAGGATTTAAATGAAGATGAGGATGACCAATAGGCCTGAAATATGTGGTGCAGAGTAACAACAGATGAATCAACCACAAAAATCTTCTCTTTTTAGGAAACTGGGGATGTTTCTCCCACCCCTCATGTGTGAGATGGAAATGCAATATCAAGACTCCCAGACAGCCCTCTGTTTTATGGCAATAAAGTGCAATACAATTAGCTTAGGGCATTTTCATGTTTTAAAGATAGTTTCCCTGTGTTGTCATGACAGGGTTAAATCCTTTTTCATGTTCTAGATAAGCATTTAACAATCTTGTATCTTAATATAATCATTCTAGATTTTCAAACCTCTTGGTTTGGGGATAATTCTTATATTTTATTGAAAATTGCTTGTATGATGAATAGAGACTGTAATTTTGTCTAAAATTTCATAAGGAAAAATGTCATATATGGATAAACTACATTTCTAATGCCTAGAAAATATAAGGTATTGAGCCTAATTATAAAGTTGTCCTTTTAAAAATTTAATTTAGCTTTTTGGCCTTAAGATCAGTATTCCATTAAGTCATAGGCTGATGAAAGACATGTAGGTAATAGGAGAAGCAGCAGCCTGTTCTTTGGCCTGGCTAACTGCAGACAGTCCAAACAGTTATTTTAATACATCTTACTCTGTTAGGAGAATTATAGTGTCATGCATTTGTGCTTACAGCACTAGCACTAGCAAGGTCGTAGGTAAGCTCAGTTTTTTATTTGAATGTGGTTTTACCCAAGCTAACAGGAGCACCCAGGAAAGCTGATATATCATGGATATGACTTAACCAAGATTGTATGAGGAGATAGTATCTTTTCTTTTTCAGTCCAGTAAAATACAGTTGTTTTCCCAAGAGGCCTTCCCTAATGTCTTTAATGGAAAAACATACTACATAATTACGTGACTCCTAATTAACAAGAGCTGGCTCTGAATTCTTCTGTTTAAGACGTGCTGGCCTGCACAGCTCTAAACTGACAGCTTTAACTCAGTGCCTTCAGTAAGGGTGTGCCCATGTGCTCTGTGCTTCGCAGTGGTTCAGATCACTGACTTCTGCACAGTCCCTGTGATATCCATCAATCCTGTCTCCTGCTGGCTCACACAGACAGCTTAGTCAGCTCCATGAAAGGTTTCATTTTTTAGATGAAAAATTCAGATGAAGATTGCTGCTGTCTGTGATTCAATTGCCTCTGAAAAATAGCAATGTCCTCTAATATTCATTGTTTTAATAGTGCTGGTGTACTGGAGTGATAATCAAAGTAAGATCAGTTGTAATTTTGACTGAAAATAAGGTCTCTGTGACCAGATGATCTGAGGACACAGTTTGTGGTTGCATGGGACATCCAGAAGAAAAGAGGAAGCTTAGAAGACATACCACAAGGTACAGGACCCCAATTTAAACCTCATTTGAAATGGGGTTGTTAGTCCTGGCTTTCTGAGGTGAAAGTCATGTTGGTCACGTCCAGTGGGAAATGCTGACCTATTACCTAACCTCTGTAGTTCACTTGAGACAGAATCACAGAATCTGGTGTCTGTTTGATCCCACACAAGCTAATTCAGCATATTGTGCTGGCAGAAAATAGCTAGCTTTGGTTTGGGTGGTCATAAGGTTTTTGTCAGTGCTATTCAGTGTAGAACACAAAAGCACAGGGAGGCAAAGTGACTTGGTAGGCCAGAGGGGAACGTCTTCCAATGCTTTTCCAATGCCAGTCCAGTAGTGACCACAAGGCTTCATGTGTTGCTTAAAATATTTAAATGGCCTCCAACATTTCAGTGTCAAAATCAATAGCATTCTGATGAATTGGGACATTCATTTTCTTCTCCCTCCCCCTTCCCACATTTTGAATCTTTTCTCTCTGCTGGTATACTAAATTTGTTTTGAGGTTTCAGACAAATTTAGAACATTTTAGCTTTTAATTTTAATTAGTAGGCACAAGAGGACCTGACCCCTTTTATAATAACTGGAAGGGTTGAATAATCAAAGTCTGAGTAGTCAAGGTCAAAATATGTTTCTTAATGTACATCTTACAGTTATCTAATACTAACTCTATACACCATAGATGTTAATCTACAAATCTTTAGAACCCAAATATTTGTTTTTGTCTATGAACAAATTAAACAAGACAGTTTTAAAATTGAAAATTATTAATGTCACAGTTGCCTAACATTGCATGTAGTAGCAGTGCATCTGCTCGTGTTTAGGTCAGTTCACATCAGCAATAATGCTTAGGCTAAAGCTGCTTCTGTCTTTAATACAGGATCTGTAATGTCACAGGAGGTTCAATGTCTGCACCACAAGCACAATTACATAATGATGCATCACCCACAGCATCTATTGGTGTGTATTTATCAACAAGGATGAGAGGCATATGCTCAGAGGGATCGATGTTCCTGTTAACACATTGCATTGGAGGGATGAGCAGACACCCCCATGGAAATGGATCCCAGGAGCAGGTAGCCTGGCTTTCTTAAGGCATTGTTCTCATTCTTCCTGAAAGTAAGAACAAGATCATCTCTGCTTGGTTATGCTAATCTGTTTTCAAAGCTCGATACAATCTGTTTTCAAAGCTCAATGCAGTTTGTCAGAACAGGCTATTTCACCATTATAAAAACGCTGAACTCAGGCTGCTACTCCTGCAGCAATGGATTTAGGAGAGAAAAGGGAGAAATTGGCCTGCACACAGAGCTACACAGCAGCACCAGTTCATGGCAGTGCTTGCAACACTACAACTGGTGCACTTGGAGACCTAGGAGGAAGCTAAGTAAGTGTGCTTGCACATGCCTGAGCCAATTAACGAAACCATGGCAAGCTTGTATGCAAGTACACGAGGTTTTTTCCAGCCTTAATGATTCTGTGATAATTACTTCTACAAAGCTGCTTCCTATGTCTAACATTCAAAATAACTACCTCAGCCAAGTAATTCTTCAGCTTTTTGGAAAGAACAAACTAGAAGTAAGGTGCTTATATCAGAAAAGAATAAAAGGCAGGAAGAGACAATTTGTAATAAAAATACTGAGTCTCCTAACAAGGAACAGTTCAAAAGAGGGCAGGGTGGGGCATGTAATTGCTGCTGAATGTACAACCAGCCCCCATCAGGAAGAATACTGAGTACTTGTCCCATAACTTCATCTTCAGTGGTGAGCTCACCAAACCCTTGTCCTAAAGTCTGTTTTTTTCATTGAACTTTCCTTCCCCTCCTCTAGCTCTGTTTGGAAACCTCCTGGAGCAGTGCAGTGAGATCTAGAGCGTTATTAGTCAGCCCTCTGCTGCCTTGGTCCTTGGCCTGGTGTGTTCACACAGACTGAAATCAGGGCCTGTCCAAACCAATAAGCCACAATCTGGATGGAACATCTGAAGGCAGAACACCCACCTACACTTTTTAATGCAGTGGTCACCACTGGTAGAGAAACTGAGGAGTGTAGGAGTAAGCTTTGCATCTGCCACAAATAAATCAGGAAACGACCATGAATTAAGACCCCCAGTGCTCCCACCCTTTGGGAAGCCTGGGAGAGCCAGTACTGCAGATAGGAGAGGCACTGCTCTGAGCAGGCAGCTCCAGAGGCCGGTTTTCATGGACTGCATGCAGCACTAGGAACTGATTGCAGGTTGTGTTTTAAACAGCACCCAGCAATGTAGACGTGACTGGGTTTGAGAGATTGTGCTTGAGCAGTTCTTTTCCACAGAGTATCTCACTCCAGTGAGGCAATCAGCTGGCCCAGCTGCAGCCTCAGGCATTTACTTTGTAATTCACTCCCTCCAATAAAAACATAAGAATTCATGTTTTATAAAGCTGGAAGAAAAGACTTTCTAGCACAGTGCAAAAATTAAGTGCATCCCTCTTGTCATGTTTATGCATCACTGTAAATGCTGTTCATCTTTTTAATTTTGCCACATATGCACTTAACTGCCTTTTCTTTGCACTCTTGTCTAAATGTTAAAGCAGATTTCAATCTCTAAGTATCTTCCTAAGTCTTTCTTGTAGGTCTGTGACCCAGCTGAATAGAAGCACCTTCCAGCCTCTTTATTTTCTGTGTTTTAGGGTGCAGTCCTGAGATAAGTGAGCTTTCTCCTCATTTGAGGCTTAAGTGTGAGTCATTACTCAGCGAAAAATCCAGATGGAATGTTGTCAGCAGAGTTCTTACCCAGCTCTGGGACAACAGGTGAGCAGGATGAAAGTAAGGCTGATAAAAGAGCAGCATCTCACTGGCTATTCAGCTGAAACATTTATTGTAAAATCTCTCAGTCACTGCTTGAGCAGAAGCTCATGATCCCACAGATCTTGACCTGAGAAATTCCTGTTTGGGCCAGCACAGCACAGCAAGTGGTACCAACACTAAGCCAATGCCCCAGAAAGCCCAGGTCTTCCTAGTAAATCTGTTTGATAGTCAGTTTATCAAATACCAGATACCTATCAGGGATCAGGGGAATGCAACATGATTAGTAACCTGCTGCACCATCAGAGAAAACTGAGGACAGCAACCAGTTTGACAGATCTTATATAACAAACAAGTCAGGTCCAAAAATCTCAGCACAGATGTAATAATCCTCTTATTTATATATCGCCTTTTGGAGGGGATGAAGGACTCGTAACATTTCAGTACTGGAAACTTCCACTGGTGATGCAAGTTGGAAGAAAGATACACAGTGACCTGAAGGACTGAGGTAGCTGAGCCTCTGCAGAATGCAGCAGGCAAGATAACACTGTCAGGCTGCACTACCAGACAAAAAGGCACTGAGCAATGCAGATGCAGCTGGTGCCTACCAGATGTTCTTTGAGAAATGTTCTCCAACCTTCAAGTAGAAATTGGACAGAAACAATGCATTTCTCTCTAGTTGTGGCAGATAATTTCTGGAAGGATTTTGCATTTGGGATGTGTTCAGCAGAGATTTATCATCTTAAAGAAACTGTGGGCTTTGCCCAAGGTCAAGACAGGACAGCCTGTGCAACTGTTTGTGGCAAATCCTTGGACTACAAAGAACAAACAAACTGAGCAGCCCAAAGCCTTGTACAAGCTGAAACATTCATTTTATCCTTTACATTAAACTTTAGTTTCTCCAGGTGCTCTTAAACTTGCTTTCAACCTAAAACAGGATCCTGGACATGAAATAGCAATCCAAAAGTTAAATCACCCAGTGATTTTTAGTACCATGGGAATTTACTTGACTAAGAGCAGCACAGTTTAAATCAGACCCAAGTTAAGTTTTGTTGGCATTAATGCCACATTCTGATATAAGAAAAATCCTGTTCTATGTCCTATCTGAAAAGGTAATATCAAAAAAAGCCTAAATTATCAACTGTTAATATTAATTCCTACAGGATACCAGAACTCACCCTACTTTCCCAGTTAAGATGAATCACCAGAAAATATTTTGTCCACAGCAATGCTTGTATTGCAAATGGTTCAACCAGCTCATGTAGGATAGCGGGGTGCACTTCGTTATCTTTTCTTTGTTATCTTTTCAGCTCTCTGGAAAATGTGGGGGAATACAGAGACCTACCAGAGAGTGCCAGTTTGTTGAATTACCTATCTAAGGAGATGGTATCCTCATGAGATCTGGTCTTCCTAAAAATACGTGTGGCTTTGCTCAGGTGGGGATAAAAGCAGTGGTGAAAAGTGTGAAAAGTTTTACTGTGGTTTGTAAGGACAGGAGAAAGAGTCACACTTTACTTTTCTGAACCCAGTCCCAAAGACTTTCAAGGGCTGGTGTTAAGCTGACAAAGTGCAGATGCTGTGCCTACCCACTTCAACCTGCATGGGTTACAGGTTCCAGGCTAGGCTGCATTTAGAGAGAGCCCAGTGGAGGAAACAAGCTGGCTTTCTATCCCCATCCTTTTCTGATCTAATGATCCTTTAAAAGCCATGTGTCCCCTTTGCCATGTCCCAAGGTGTAGAAAGTTGTTCTGACTTCCCCACTGATTTGATTTTGTCTGCCTCCAGCTTTGCAGCAATGCAAACGTCTTCCTGGCACGGAGACACCACCTTTGATGTTTGATTTAAGTACCAGCAGCCAGTGCACGAGACAGGAAAGAGAGTAAGCAAATCCCAGTGCAGAGCCTTTTCATACAGAGAACATATATTTTACATAAGCATGTAAGTCAACTCCTATTCCTTATGGAAACACCTCCCCAAGGCTCCTGCATGCACCTTAGTGCTTGGTTTTTAATTTAGCCCTAAGTAACAGTTGTCATGACAGGAACAGGCCTGGAGTAATTGACACTCAGCTTCATCTTTGAGGCATATATAGACAGCAGTGACCTAAGAGCACAGGCTCCTATTTCAAAGAAATATGGGGTGGGTCTTTTTTTCTTTCTTTTTTTTTTTAATTGAAATACCATGTTCTTTCCAGGAAGAAAGTCTGTGTACTATCCTGCTTCCTGATTCTGAAAGATAGGGGTGTTCAAATAAAGCCTTTTGGATTGACAACATTTAGTCCATTTGTGAAGGCACAATGTTTTAAAATTATGTAATTATTAATTTTTGATTGTTTTTATATGAATCATGATTAAAAATCAGTAAAACCCAAGCACGACAGGAGTCATTACAGAGAGCCAGAAGTGGATTCTCAGTTGATGCCTATTCAGTTGCCATGTTTAGGCAAAGCAGTCTTACTGTTGGTTTGTTCTGGTTTGCTTTCAGCCTGTGGAACTCCTACGTGGTGCTGCCTTGGGGCATTCTCTGACCCAGTGCCACAGGCAGTAATGGCAACTAACTGACCAATTTACAGATGGGGCATCTCGTTCCTTACAGCCACCACCTGTCTTCAAAGCATCCCTGGTGAAGTTAAAATAATAAGCTTGTCCCCTTTTTGTCAGATTATAACACAGACTGATCTGTTGAAAAGCTGCAGTTTTCTACAGCTCCTTTTTGCTGTTACTTTTTTCCCTTTTAACAGTTTTAGCCTTCTTAGCCTTCAATAGCAGATGATGCAGTAATTAGAAGAAATAAGTATAATTAACCACTGGCAAAATGTTTTTTCTCTCCCTCTGGATTTGCAAACACTTGCAAGTGTTAACAAAAGAAATAAAAAATCGTGTCTTACCTCTCTTAATGTTTGAAGTGGGTGCCACACTTGTACTTCACTGTGTCACTGTAACACGTATTTTTGATACCAAGGAAGGGTTATTGCCCTAACCTGGAGACTTCCATGCAGTGCTCTAAGTAAGGAATGTTTTGTTCCTGCAGTTTTGATAATTTAGCTGCAGCTCTGGGCTGTCTTACTATGCAGCTTACTCCTGATTCATCTTCTGAGCTCACAAAATACCAGATAAAAATAGATTATTGTTCTATCTAAATTCCCATAATCCTTGTGCTCATTAAAAATAAAGTCATGTAACTGTTCTTAGTCAGGATTGCACTAATTAGTACAACGGGCACTTCTGACCTTGTGATTTCTACCCTTAATACACTCAGGTTGGCTGTGCTGCCTGCATTACCATACCCAGCATATCTAATATCTCCTTACACAACAAAGTGCTGCAGAGAGAAATGCAAACCAGAAAATAAAGGTCAGGAGCCTTTTTCATGGCTGTTTGGAGTTTCTCCACATCCTCATCCTTTGGTTTCACTGAATATTTTGTACTTATTTCCATATAACAAATTAAAGAGTTGCAAATAAAAATCAGGGGCCAACTTTTCATAGATCCTTTAGGAGATAGGGCAGTTCCCCAAAGAGCTCTTGACCAGTGGCTCTGGTTCAGGTTAGCAGTTTGTTGGTTTTTGTAACAGCTCCTAGGATCTCAAAAATTTCAGGGAGATACCAGCACAAGCTTATTAAACTTAACCTCATTTTAATGCTTTTAAAAGAAAGATTAATATGAAGGGAGCAACTTCCCTGTTCTCACTTTACCTTAGGGAACAGTTTTATGCTTTTAGTGTTCTTCACTATGCAATAAAATTAAATGTGCGTATTTTTGTGTAGGAAATTAAAAACTGTTGGCAGCAAATTTTTGTTCTGTAGCTGCTAACTCATTTTTGTTTGATTTATATGTGTCATCAGAGTCAGGAAATCACTAATCCATTAATAAATCTAATCCTCTCACCATCAAGCTGTATGGATAAGTATTTAAATAAATTATATTGATAGGAAAATCAATTCTCTGAATGTTGTAATAAAAATCCAGAAAGAACTTAACTATGCAGGTGATGGATCTACCACAATGAGAACAGAAATTTAAATAGTTCAGAGAAATACTCAGTCGTGGTAGACTGACAGAGGATATAAAAGCAGGAAAGGTAGAGGAAAAAAGCTACATCAGGGCTTGGGTTTTTTTTAAAATCTCTCGATAACACAAGAGGGAAGGAAGAACCAATGAAAACACAGAAGATTTATAAAAAATGAAGCTTTTTCTGAAAGTAAGTGGACTTCTGACAGAGCTTCTCTACGGCCTGCAGGATTCATTAACCTTCCAAAGCTCAAAAATCATCAGGTCAACAAAAAAACCCCAAAGAGAAAACCAACAAAGCCTTGACAGTGAGGAGGAAAACTAAAACGAAACAGGGATGTAAATTTCAGTGGGCCAGGACATAAGCCAACTTCTAATGGAAGGGTTAGGAAGAAAATTCCTATATATAGCAAGGTTATTTGACGCTTGTCCACTCCAGGGATCCTTACAATTTTCCCTGAGGCACTTGTCCTGGCTATTCTGGGTATGAGGATAATGGCTCAGACATATCTGGGCCCTGATTCTCTATGCAGCCCCACTCATCTGTGTTTACATAAGAAAGGAAGACATTTCAATAGTTACTCCACAGATGAAAATTATTAATCTGAAAATTTAGCATGGTATTTATTGCTATTTCTTGCAGGATCAGGGTGTGTAAGCCTGGAGCAGAAAACAGGAATGTTGCATTGAGAAGGTAAAAGCACAGAAAAGCAATTTGCCATCTAGCTGCTAATCTAAGTTTCACAGACTTCTGGGCCAAAGCCCATGAATTATTTAGTCTTGTTACCTGCATAATGTAGGTCACAACCTCCCTCTGTAATTAGGCTAAACAGTACCTACTTCTATTTCCGCTCTGTAATAAAACATGTAAGGCAACAACTCTGATTTCAAGACTTAAGGGATGGAGAACTGAACACATGCCCAAGCTGGGGCTTTCTTTCCCTTCCTCATCCTGAGCTCAGCTCATTGCACGGAACTGCTGCATCTTCAGCCTTTTTTTCCAGCCTGGAGTCTATGACTGACAGCACCTGCTGAGTACTTGTACATAACACAGTCGTACTTTACTTAACCCTTGGATAAGCTAAGCAGACGAGACTTCCTTCTTTCTCTTAACTAAGTTTTTCCAGATTAACTTTGTAGCTTTAACTCTCTCTGCCTGGGGTCTTTTAGGGGTTGTGTTGGTACAGCTTCACTTTGTGTGTGTAAGGCTTATTCAAAGATTAATGTTAAAAATCAATCTTGACCTAGATCCTTCTCTCAGCACAACAGAGAGACTTGGGTAAGGGCCTCACCAGGAGCAGGTGTTAGACACAACTTTTGGTGACTGTTCTCACCTACAGGTGCTTCTGCCCAACTTAGCAAATCCTTGGCTGACTGTTCTGAACTTTAGGGAACAGCTGTGGTGCAAACATGGAACATGAAACAGCATCTTGTGAGTATTTCCCTAGAGGAATGGCTAGAGTAAGAAAACCCATTAGCTACCACCTTAAGTGACAGTGGAATCAACACTTAATATTGGAATAAACAAGTGGGAGAAATTTATTTGACAGAAATTAATCCAGTGCTAGTTACGCAAAACTGCTTCAGCAAATATTACTGCAGGCCTGTGGGCAATTAACAGAGCTTAGTTTTAAGACTCTACTAAATATTAATTATTATTTACACCTATTTTTGTCACCAGTTTTGGCTTAGGAGTTTCTTGGAAAAGCAATCCCACCCTAGTTATAGGATACAAGGTTCAGCTCTGAAGGCTCTTAAAATTGCTTGTCAGGTGAGGTCCTGAAAATCATTCAGCCATGGTGTAACAGAGCAGAGCATTGCACATAAAATGTTCCACTGGTTTTGCCAGCTGCAAGAAAGTTATTTAGTCACAGTAGTGGCAAAAAACCCCAAACCAAACCAAACCCAAAACCAAAAAGCAAACCAAACCATCAGTTCTGTTCTAACAGATTCTAAGTGTGGCATTTCAGTGCAGGAAAATTACCATCTCATCCAATGAAGGGAGTTTTCTCTTTCAGGATGCCTGACATCTTGTGCACTTAAAGGCAGAGGTGCAGGACAGCCCCTATCCAACAGCTCTGGGTTTCTCCCCTTCAAATCCTTGCTGATGAGGAAGACCCAGTGTGTCTGCCTAAAAGAAATGCAGAGAGGAGGGAACACAACAAGAACAGTATCAAAAGCATCTTCAGTGTTTCCAAAAGCGCAGAGGGAGTAGAAAACCCAACAGCTTCTCCCTGGGGGGAAGCACTGTCAGGCTGTGGGTTTCACAGTGCTACTGGTCCCATCCCCTCCAAAGGGATGGTAGGTGAGGGTGAGACAGAGGTTAATCAGGAGGAGTGTTTAATGCCAGTGCATCTGAATCCGGCATTTCACCTTCTACCATGTTGTGTGATGGCGTCTGCTGCTTCTGAGCAGATGAAAACCAACTAAGATTGTGGGGCAAAAGCATCAAAAGAAGGTCCAGTGTGTAGGAAGCCAGTGAGCTGGGAGAGTCATGGCAGCTGCACCAAAGGGAAGAGCTGGAAGCAGCAGCCAGCCACCCCTCAGAGGTGGAGAAACCCTCACTAAGGGACTGGGCAGCATTCATTTCAGCTCAGAGCCAGCCAGGCCTCACCTGGAGACAAGGAGGCTGTGGGGAGGGAAACACTGCATTAGAAACTCTTCCCTTCCATCTTGCCTTGCTGTTTTGAGTCAATATTCAATATATGGTCTCACTAATGTTGCAGAGGGAAATCCTACTATCCTCTGCTCCTCCGTGGTCTATCTGCTCAAAGGGTCAAATTGGCCCTTTTATTTATTGCTATGTGTTTATTTACAGTGGAAATGCCAATGCAACCCTCAGTTACCAGAATCTCCCAACTCTTGTGTTCTGGGATAGTTTCTCTTCCTGGGAGACATCTACTCCTTGTGGCTAGATGACCTTTCTTTTGCTCAGTATCAAACATACACTGCACTAAGTGATTTGGACCACTCAGTAACTTGTCCTCACTAACAACAAACTGGTAATAAAAAAATTGTGGTTTATTTCATATAATTTATGAAAATACTGTACACAGTTGAACAGACTTGCAGAATTATACTAGCCATCTGCAAATGAAAAATTTCCTCTTCAAAAGTAATTCAGTATAAACTGATTTTTTAGTTTTTCTCCTTGATGTTCTCAAGTGAGATTATAAAAAAACAACAACTATATTCTGTCAACAACTATAATCAGCTACATTTGCCATCTGGTTTAGTCCTGTAGTTTTGTTGAGCAAGACCAGTGTTGCTTTTTCCCAAAGGCACACAGAAGAGCCCTACTGAGGTTAGCTTATTATTTATTCTTTGTATAGACCCAGAGTTTGATCTTATTGATCCCTTTCACAATACCCACTTTTTTGGAACTTTTAAGTTTCCCAAGGTAAACTTAAAAATCCTCACATAAACATCCAGTGAGCTCCTTGCCACCTTTAATCCACATAAATCCACCATTTATCTGTTCTTATCAGCCTTTAATACTTATACAATAATGTCATTTACAACAAACTCGATGATTTATTTTTAAGCAAAATTATTGGCAGCCTTTATTCAGCTGCACCAAATCCCAGTACTAGCTGCTCTGAAACTTCTGATGCACCACTTCTCCAAGCCCATGGAGAAGTGTTCATCAAACCTGGTACAAAACCAGACCAACATCAGAAAGGACAACCAACCCAAGAGACTTCTTCCTTATGCCACAGAGAGCCCAAGGATATATGGGAAGTACTAACAGATTCTAGCTATAGAAAGGTATTGACAAGAAAACATTTTTTTCTCCCCCAGGAGATACTTTTTCTTTACCTTTGAGATGGAAGTAACTGCAGCACATTACACACCTGACCCCCTCATGTGCCTGGTTTTTTACCTGTAAATTTTTAGTATCTTTTTTTGAACAATTTTTTTTTGTTAAATAGAGACAAAAATGGTTTTTTGTAAACCAGAGTAAGCACATGACATTCACACACCTTTTTTATTTGCTGTTTCAGCTGAAATTAGTGGTATTTAAAAATGGAGAGCATCTTTTCAGAAAAGCTGACAGTTACCAGAACAGCAAAAATACAGTACAGTCCTGAGAGATAAAAATTTATTTATCTGATCAGCATGTCATGATATGGTCACAACTCATACAGCTGACATAGCCAAGAAGGATGTTTTTTCTTTTTAAAAATACATTTTTCTTTCCAGCAGGAAGGATTTTTTTTAAAACAAACATTTCATACTAGGCAGGAATTAAAAACAATGGCTTTTTCAATATGACAACACGGCTGGTTAAGCACTGGATCCCCCACCAGTGCCTTAATATTCAGATTTCAAGTTTTCCCCCCTGCTCCCTAATTCCCCCCACCCCTCACAGAAAAACACCACACAGAAAAACAAGACAAAACCCAGAAGGGAAACAAAGAGGTAGACGTCACTACAACCATGGCGCAGCTTTGGAAATTGTGCGAGATGTCTCGTGATGCTCTAAGGAGTTCCTTTTCCCTTCGTTACGAGTTGCAGAGCTGGGCCCCAGCAGTGAACATGAGAGGTGACAGGAGCCAAGAGCCATCGCCAGCGAGAGCTGCCAGGGCTGCAGAGTGAGCGGGGCTGTCCCACCTGGTGCTGCTCTGCCCAGCTGCAGTTGCTTAAAAACAGATCCCTCGTTATAACTGTGCGGTGTCACACCGACGATAGCCTTGCTTCCAACAAGGCTGGAGTCACGTCCTTCTAGAAGGCAAACCAGGGTCAAGGGGGCTCAGGTTCTGCTCTTGGCACACTCTATGCTCTCAGAAACTTTAAGGAGACTCATTGCTACAGTGACTTGCAGAGAAACTCTGCAGCCCAGGCACCGGTACAGCTTCCAGCGGGTGCTGGAGCAAGTGAGGGCTGCAGAAGCTGCTGTCCCCTCTCCCCCCTACTGCTCCACTCCTCCCCTTACCACTTCTGGCACTGAAACATTTGTCTCTCTGTCCTTCCTAATAAACAATCTATCACAAATTAACACTGCAGCTGGACAGTGAACCAAAGTGTTATTTTACTATTTGTTGTGTTTATGGTAAGCACAGTAAAGGTTGTGTATCCATTAGTTATAAGCACAATAAATACAACCATCAAAGAAAATCTTCTCATCTATTAAGTATCAGAATCACATGAAACAGTCTTGGAAAAAAAATCAACTCCATTTTTGCCACAGGGAAAAAAAAAAAGCCCAGGGAAAAGAGAAATGCTGCTTCTGGTATCTGTCTACATTTCTGAAAAACATCTTGGCTACTGGAAAGATTTTATAAAAAAAACCCAATGAAATAAATTCAGCAAAGTAATTCCAAACATGACCAGCCCTTTGCAAAACCACTGACAGTCACTCCAGGCTTCCACATCCATTTTATCACACAAAACAAAAATGCAGGTAACAGAGAAGGGAAGGAGACAATTGAGGTGAAGATAACTGGTATAAAAAAAAGCCTGTTCATCATACAATATGAGCATCATGGTGGAGTAATTTTAAGGAACTCACTCATTTTAATAGGACAGTTGTTCAGTGAATAATTACGTCATTATCTCATGATAAAGTAAAAGGTCTAACTTTAAAATGCATAGAATCCTTTCAATGACTTCTATCACAGCCAGGCAGGTTACAGTTCTTACAGAAAAAGCAGAGCTGCTCAGAAGCATTTCTAATGTATGCAGACATTTTAAACCAGAGTATGGTTTCCATTTTGCTCTTCCCATTGTTGCTCTGTATTTTTTAAAAGAAGTGTAAAAACTATCAAATATGCAATTTTGCAAAATAACCCTTTATTTCATATGGCTCCATTATTTCCAAAAAAATACAGAATCCCAGATGTATAATTATTTTGTGTGATTGTATCAGATCACCACAGAATCTCCAGCTGACTGTCAAGAGAATGCATCCAACCCTGGGCTTGTGATTTGGAAATCCCAGTTTTAAGTACCTTTGGTCCCAAAATTTATGTCAAGGCAAAGCGGAGCAGTTGAATCCTGTCACACACAGTGATCGGTATCTGTTATTATCGTGTACAAACAGGTGAGAAAAGTTATCAGCACTTTATGGCAGTGTCACACAACAAAAAGTTACATCATCTACAAACCAAGTGAACAATGAACAGTACCACAGTGATCGCTTTATTTTTACTGCAAGAAGATGCACCTTATTTGTGACGCTGGGGGAGGAGGGAGAGGGAAGCTTTTAATTGTCCAGGAAAGCAAGGTAAACTGAAAATTCACTTTTCAACATCTGCTGAGAGCAACTTAAAAAAAGGAAAGAAAAAAAGAAGAAGAAGAGACACCATGGTTGCAAGACTCAACAGAACCACGCGTGGAACCCAAGTGAGACCGAAATGAAGGCACACTCACCCCAGGGCACTGAAGAAACTGCTTGGCATGGATGGGCATGTGCTCTTCACATCATGGGATTCACAGAGCAGCAAAACTAAACCGTGAGGACTGACACAACTTCAACTCTAACAACTTCTTTATGAACAATTAAACACAGAAATGTGGAGATGTTTTGTGGGCAACCCTGGCAGAGAACCATCCTTATTATTCGCAATGCATACAAATTGCTCTGTTCTCACTTCTGCGTGCAACAGCTTTCAGTTAGAATTTTTTCTGTGGGCTTTTCATTTTTGATCATTTTACACATTTTTCCATTATTTTTCTCCTAATATAAATTCAGTGTTATATTAATTTGTGATCAACTGTATGGTTCATTAACATCACAATCAAAATACATTTTGAACTCTCCAGAGAAGGCAACCCATAGATAGCAAAGCAAAATGCCCACTACATCCAGAACAGCAGCCAACTGCCAGAAGGTAGAACTGAACTGCAACCGACAGGAATTCATGTTTTAAAGACTCGCCTGCTAAGCTCCAGTCTGGAGCAGCACGGTATTTTTAGCACAGAATTTCCTACATACTGTATCCATTGTACGTTTTTCCCTTCATAGCAAAACTTTTCTCTCACTTACTGTCTTTCATGAAGCAGCATCCAGGATGATGCTGGGAGGGTCCTTCAGAGCTGCTTTCCAATGGTTTCGTTCTGGTGTCACCCACAGCAACTCGGCCATAAGGAGCCGCGGTGTCAGGTGCTTTTCCCGTTTTCCAGCACAGGCAGGAGGGGAAGCCTGCCACCTGACACCATTTCCTCACCCTACTGAAACAACAACCAGCGCTTGGAAACAAACATCTCGCAAGAGTAAGAACTACAGAGGAACAAAGTGAAAATGAACAGGACCAGATCAATCAAACTCTTGTCTGAAACATTACTGCGCAGTGCTAGTTTCTTGAGGCAGCACGTGAACACTCACTATTGACTGCAACCCACTGGGGAAAGAAAATAAAAATACTGCATTTGAAAAAACAAGATGCTCTTACATGGAGTTCACAGGGTCTATAAGGAACAGTCTCCTGATGTGAGTAACTGCTGTGCAATCTGCTTATATAAACTTCCCTTTTTGCATCACTCCAGTCTGTCCTAGCTCAAAATAAAATGAGCTGTACTCTGGGCATCTCTGTGGTTCTGATCAAACTACGTGGGGGAGAACAGCAGTGAGTAGCTTGCCACCTGCCTTTGGCAGTCTTTAGAGTCAGTCCCATGGGCAGCAGAAATAACTACTTACACATAACAGTGCTGGGCTGCCCCAACACCCCCCTGTACAATGACAGATTAAATACATTCATTCCATCAGCTGAACTTTAGCAAGAGCAATGTAAAACAACAAATACTCCCCAGACTCCCTCCCTATAAGGGCATACCTACCTCTTTTTAATGGTTACACCAGGATTCGGGTGCAGAGATGGTATTTATGAACAGCATCTTGCCTAAAACACAAAGCTATTGGCAACCACTGTCCTTTGCCTCCAGCCTGCAGTGGTTTTGTGGAGTCAGGGAGGGAACACACACTTCAGGGGACCTTACTGTGGTGTGTCATTTTGCATCCATCCCCACTGAGCAACCACTGCTGCATGTGGGGGGGCAGGGATGGCATATTTGACAAGGTATTTTTCCACAAAGCCATGGAAATTGGCACTGCCTCATGTTTTGGTATACTCTTTGCCCCCCCACCCCCAAACGGGAACACTGGCAAGGTTTTGTATTCTGCACACCACCTCCTGTGATTCATGTAGCAGCAGAGGGAGACAGAAGGGGAATCAATATTGCTAGCTCAGAGCCAAAACTACTGAGGGCTTACTTTGTTCTCAACAAAATTACTCTGTCAAAGGCAGTA
This sequence comes from Corvus brachyrhynchos, assembly GCF_000691975.1. Classification (NCBI taxonomy): domain Eukaryota; kingdom Metazoa; phylum Chordata; class Aves; order Passeriformes; family Corvidae; genus Corvus; species Corvus brachyrhynchos. The sequence continues at coordinate 2,745 of NW_008240122.1, read as the reverse complement.
TGCCAACATCTGAAGTTCTGGCTACCCTGCCTGTATTTAGAGAGATTAGTTTTATTTTAGGAGCAGTTCTCACAAATCTGTGCATAATCACATAAACACAATGCCAACCAGACCTGCCAGAAGTAAGGCTGTACATCACAGACATCCTTTCAAAAGGATCCTGCACTACACATCTGAAAGTGTCTTCTGTTCCCATCTGCCCTTCAGTTCTACCCATCCTTCTTCCAGTAAGATTCTAGCAGTAGGATTTTAGTGGTGAGCTAATTAATACTGCCCTCCATGTAGTTATTCAGAATATTTACCATACTTATTTTTTCAGTAGTATCTTCCTACAGATTTATGATAGCAATTACACCTATTTTTTCTTTCTACGAAACTAGTTTTTCTTCTATTACTCTTTAGCAAAACATTAAGATGGTTGGCATTGAATTATTTAAACTCTCCCACAAGTATATTTAGCACTGTTGCAACTAGCGGGGAGAAAAAGGCCTCTATAAACCACTCCAAGGTCACCTTGGTTGGACTGCAGTATACAAAATACAAAGGTGGCTAAAAATCACCAGCAGCACCAGCAGACCTTCAGAAACAGCTAGAATTGCTGTGCCCTCCAATGCGTGACAAAGCTTCCCTCTGTTCCCTAAGTTTTATGTCTTTCCTTCACTGTTTTTTCACCTTTAAAAGTGCATTTTTGAAACTGATGATGAGGGTTGAGCTGTATTCTGAACAAAAAGGGACTTTAACCGAGTGACTTTGTATTTTCCAAGTTTCCCTATAACACGAGATGCTGGTAGCCCACAGAACTCAGAGAGCTGATGGCAAGACCACAGCAGGGATGGGCTGATTCATCCCATGTGGACAGCTTTTAATCACACTGTGATGCTGCAATGCTTTTTGAGGACCAGCTCCTCACAGGACAGACCTGACACTGGATCTTATTTGGGTGTTTGGTTTAGATCAATGTGTCTGGTACAACAGCTGCTGACTGCGTAGCCACAAAGACACCTCCACCAGCTCTGTCGAGGATCTCTGACTCCAGCACAATGAGCTGCAATAAGTACATGTTGTGCAAATGAGGAATCTCTACCACACCAATGCTGTACACACTACTGAAGAGACAAGTTGCTGAATTTTCTGAGCTCTAACTACAATGCCAAGAAATACTTGTGGTGACAAAGCTTTCTTGTCACAGACATTCTTCTACGGTGGTTGTACAATTGCACCTTTTGTCCAAATGCTGAATTTGCTTAAGTGTGGGTGAGAGTATACATTTTTAAAAATACAGACAATTCTTAAAATAATACATCATCAGGTCACTATGTTACTGATCTTCACTTTTAGTGGAGTTTAAAATTCCCCCAAAGAGAGGTAAAAGTCCATCCAGTATTTTCCTTTACTCTTGAATATTCACATTTGCACATACAACATGATACTCATTTGCAAGAGCCTGGATTCCCATTGTGTCCTCAGGTCCCATTCCGCTTTTAAAATAGGCAATGGTACAAATACTGAAAGAGGCAGTACCACATCCCTCCTGACAAAAATGCAAATGATTGTATGGCAACCAGCCACAGGTTACTGAGGGTCATCTCCCGAGAAATCGCCTTTGTCTGACCCTGGGGCGGTGGAAAAGCTCCTACAAGAGAAAAGAAAAGACACTGAATGCTTTGCACAGGAATGACAGCCTTACTGCATGATTCTTTACCACCACTGCTTGTCCCAGCAATGGTGCCCACACACAATTAATTGGGCATTGCTCTATTATGCTGTCAAACTTATGAAAGACTCTCCAGCATTACCAGACACCTTCAAGAAAATAAAATACCTCAAAACAAAACACGACCCCATATCTTCATTACTATGAACAATTTTAATTGCCTTATAAGCTTTAAGTATAAGCCTGAAAGCATTCCTTAGAAGCTGCTATCACTGTACTCAACCTTTGCAGAGAGATCCAATTGTCAACTAAGTTTTGTGTTATTTCTGAAGTTTTATTAGTATCTCCATGATCAAATTGAATGGATTCCATATTAAACTTTACAGCTGTTTGGTGCTGATATTGTGTACTGTGAAGAAGCAACACACACACATTCCTGAGATTCCTCTTGAAAAGGTAAATACACACATACACTTCTTTAAAAGAACAGCTTCCACATATTGTTTGAACACTCAGTCATACTAAGGAAACACTGTAATTTGCCATGGAGTTTTCCAGAAATTCTTTACTGAAATCCTTGCTTCGATGGGAAAGACTGAAAGAGATTCAGCTGACAGTAAAATTTGGGTTTTTCCATACTTTGACTTTTTCTGACTTGCAACACTAAATTAAATGTGCCTGAATACATCCGAGCTTTATGATCATAAGCAAACTATTTGCATATATTTACATCAGCATATTAAATCATTTGTGTTACATTTCACTGAGATGCATAAAGCCTTGATGACACGAAGCACTTTGGTTATTATTAATCCTGAACATGGGATATAAAACTCTGAATATACCAGAGAAGATGATGTACTTGCTGCAGCATTATGGAGTCTCAACTTCTCTCAGAAGAACATGAAATTAATGATTCAAAGAGTAAAGATGCAGCAGTGTCAATTTTTAATCTTAGGAACCACACAATTTGGGCAATTAGATACCATCAGCAGCTTATCTCTGTGCTTCACATTTGCAATCACTGGAGGAACTGCAATCAAGCATTTAAGACAAAGCTTTTCTTCCTGCATGAATGCTCCATGCTCTTA
>NW_008240121.1:0-237 GCF_000691975.1 Corvus brachyrhynchos | reverse complement strand
CAAAATTCCCCCAGGACCCCCCAAAATTCCCTCCAATTCCCAAATTTCACTCCAAACCCCCAAAATTCCCTCTAAATGCTCTGAAATTCCCTCTAAATTGCCCTGAATTCCCTCTAATTCCCCCCAAAATTCCCTCTAATTCCCAAAATTCCCTCCAAACCTCCCCCAATATTCCCTCCAAATTGCCCTGAATTCCCTCTAATTCCCCCAAAATTCCCCCAGGACCCCCCAAAATTC
>NW_008240120.1:0-292 GCF_000691975.1 Corvus brachyrhynchos | reverse complement strand
GTGTCCAAGCTGCCAGAGGAGAGAGCTTGGTATCAGACTAGAAAGAGCAGGAATAAAGAACTTGGCAAAAGAAAATGAAGGTGCAGATAATGTTAGAGTAAGGGGAGAGTGGCAGAGAATAGTGAGAAATTTGAGAAGAACTGGTTAGAAAAGTACAGCAAGTGTATGTAAGAAGAGATGAGGAAAAGGCAAAAGCAATGGCAAAGGTGATGGCAGTGGTTGCAAGAATTGTGGACATTGTGATTAATAGATTTGGGTTTTTAGTTCCCTTTTCTGCTTGGTGTTTTGTGCA
>NW_008240119.1:0-950 GCF_000691975.1 Corvus brachyrhynchos | reverse complement strand
CAGGGGTACCATGCCTCCAAAGGACTTGCATTTGAAGGCCCAGGATGGTGTTCCGGGCAGTAGCGTGAGGCACAGGGTAGGTCTCCAGCCATCCTGTGGTGGCTTCTACCATTGTGAGCACATAGCGCTTGCCTTGGCGGGTTTGAGGCAGTGTGATGTAATCAATCTGCCAGGCCTCCCCATTTTTTTTTTTCACCCGCTTGGCCTGCTTGATCGCAGCGCATGTCTCACAATCATGGATAACCTGGGAGATACTGTCCATGGTTAGATCCACCCCTCGGTCTCGTGCCCACTTATAGGTGGCATCTCTGCCCTGATGACCTGAGGCATCATGGGCCCATCGAGCTAGGAACAGCTCTCCTTTATGTTGCCAATCCAAGTCTATCTGGGACACCTCTATTTTCGCAGCCTGATCTACCTGTTTGTTGTTACGATGTTCTTCATTAGCGCAGTTCTTGGGGACGTGAGCATCTACATGGAAGACTTTCACGGGTAGCTTCTCTACCCGAGTGGTAAAGCCTTTCCACTCCTCAGCAGCCCAGACTGGTTTTCCACTGCGCTGCCAGTTTGCCTTCTTCCACTTTCCCAGCCAACCCCACAGAGCATTGGCTACCATCCATGAATCAGTGTAGAGGTTGAGCTTTGGCCACTTCTCTCTTTCAGCTATGTCCAGAGCTAATTGGACAGCTTTGAGCTCAGCAAATTGGCGGCTCGATCCCCCTTCTCCCTCAGTAGCTTCTGCAACTTGTCGTGTGGGGCTCCATACAGCAGCTTTCCATTTCTGGCCAGCGCCTACAATTCGGCAGGAAGCATCAGTGAAGAGGGCGTATTGTCTTTCACTCTCTGGTAGCTCATTATATAGTGGGGCTTCTTGGGCACGTGTCACTTGCTCCTCTTCTTCTTGAGAAGATAACCCGAAAGTCTCACCTTCAGGCCAGTTCGTAATTATT
>NW_008240118.1:0-279 GCF_000691975.1 Corvus brachyrhynchos | reverse complement strand
AGCCTAGGGGGTCCGTACTCTTTAACCCAAAGCAGTCCCCGTAGACCTGCGGCGCGTCCCTAATGCATGCGCACAGCACTCAAAATAAAGTTAGTCTCCCTCTCTGTTCACCACTCGTATCCCAAACTACAAGCCCAATGCTGCTTTTAAGCCACCGACCGAACCGGAGCCGACGGCGCTCCCACTGACACCACCCGTACTCCTCTGGTGTGCAATCCCACGGTCCTTGCTCCCCTCCACGAGAATGAACCAAGCCGGAGTTCTTGCAGCCATTCAAAC
>NW_008240117.1:0-774 GCF_000691975.1 Corvus brachyrhynchos | reverse complement strand
AGAAACGTTGCGTCCGCCATTATTGGAGACAAAAAAACTCCGAGAAAAGGGGTTGGGGGGTGGGGGTTTTTCCCGGGCTGCGAGCACATGGCAATGGCTGTCCCTGGGAACAAAGAGATCAGGGGAGAAGGGGTTTTTACGCGCGCTTAAAACATGAGGGCCAGAAACTGGGGAAAAGGGAGTGGAGAAAAGGGGTTGGAAAGGTCCTTGGACTGGATCCAGATGCCCATTCAAGGCAGGGTGCTGAGACAACACGGGTGAGCCAGGAGGATGATAGCTCTCCTAAGCTAAAAAGCAGTCTGCTCTATCTGTGTTTTCCAGCGTAGGGGAAGAGGGGTCAGGGACACAGGGATTGGAAGAGGGTGTAAGGGAATTAAAAGAAGGTTTTTGCAGTGGCTTTCCATGTACTGCTTTTTCCTCAGGCAAAGTATAACTTAGGAGAGGAAAAAATTTTGAAACTGTTTCATCTCCTGAGCACCTAAGAGGGGAGAGTTTTCTCCCCACCTTATCCCAAAATTCAGGCGATCTCATATCCTCAGAGATCAGATTAGGAAAGTACTGAAAAAGCCATCGTACAAAAGATTTAACTCGATTTTTAGGGTATTTATGCCCAGTACAATAAAGGTAGCTTTGAACTTGGTAGTATGTTTCTCTGTGGTGTGCAGAAACCTCAGATCCCATTACGAATGCAGCACCACTAACACTCAACCCCTAATCGCAAAAAAAGAGGGAAACAAAAAAAGAAAGTTTGCACTGGCACCAGCTTAAGACAGG
>NW_008240116.1:0-854 GCF_000691975.1 Corvus brachyrhynchos | reverse complement strand
AATGGGGAAAAAAAGGAAAAAATGGGAAAAAAAAGGGGAAATGGGAAAAAAATGGGGAAAAAGGAAAAAAAAGGGGGGAAATGGGGGAAAATGGGGGAAAAATGGGGAAAATGGGAAAAAATGGGGAAAAAAAGAAAAAAAATGGGAAAAAATGGGGAGAAAAGGAAAAAAAGGGAAAAAATGGGGAAAAAAAGGAAAAAATGGGAAAAAAGGGGGAAAATGGGAAAAAAATGGGGAAAAAGGAAAAAAAAGGGGGGAAATGGGGGAAAATGGGGGAAAAATGGGGAAAATGGGAAAAAATGGGGAAAAAAAGAAAAAAAATGGGAAAAAATGGGGAGAAAAGGAAAAAAAGGGAAAAAATGGGGAAAAAAAGGAAAAAATGGGAAAAAAGGGGGAAAATGGGAAAAAAATGGGGAAAAAGGAAAAAAAAGGGGGGAAATGGGGGAAAATGGGTGGCAGAAAAAATGGGGAAAAAAATGGGAAAAAAAGGTTAAAAAAGGGGGTAAATGGGAAAAAAATGGGGAAAAAATAGGAAAAAAATGGGAAAAAAGGGGAAAAAAGAGGGAAAAAAGGAAAAGAGAAAAAATGGGGAAAAAAGGGGAAAAAATTGGGGAAAAAAGAAAAAATGGGAAAAAAGTGGGGAAAAAATGGGGAAAAAAGGGGGAAAATGGGAAAAAATGGGGAAAAAAAGGAAAAAAATGGGAAAAAATGGGGAAAAAAGGAAAAAATGGGAAAAAAAGGGGGAAAATGGGAAAAAAATGGGGAAAAAGGAAAAAAATGGGGGAAAATGGAAAAAATGGGAAAAAAAGGAAAAAATGGGAAAAAAGGAAAAAAAAGGGGGGAAATGGGGGAAA
>NW_008240115.1:0-501 GCF_000691975.1 Corvus brachyrhynchos | reverse complement strand
GCAAAATATTACCTCATCCCTCACACCTCCTCTAGTACTGTTCCCTTCCTTACTGATGTCTAAGTTCTAGATCAAAAACAGTATTTGCAGTTGTGTGGGCCTCAGTTTCCCTGTCTCAGAGTAAAGGAATCCCAACATTGTTTCCCATGGAGTCTGATGTAAATTCGTGGGTTTTACTTACTCCATGAGTGCTCAGTCATTGCCCAGAGCTCTGTGACCACATGAGCACAGGGCTGTGCTTAAGGTAAATGCTGCCTGGCATTTACGAGAAGGAAACCTAAGAAACGTGCCAAAAAAACAGCTTGGTTTGAGCCTGCTCAGTGTGGCCCAGCAGCTCTCAATCAGCTCGGAGCAGAGGTGGAAGAGCCACCGTTTCCCCAGTGTGGCCCGGGCAGATGTACTCACCCAGAGTCTGTACTTCACTGGGGATTAGTGTAAGATACAAGAAATTTAAAGTTCAGTCTTCACTATTATGGAGTCAGATAGTTAAAGCCTTAAGGA
>NW_008240114.1:0-739 GCF_000691975.1 Corvus brachyrhynchos | reverse complement strand
CCCCAAAATCCATCAGGAACCCCCAAAATCCATCAATTATCCCCAAAAATCCATCGGGATCAACCAAAATCCATCAATTATCCCCAAAAAAACCCCTCAGAAACCCCCAAAAATCCCTCAGGAAGCCCCAAAATCCCTGGATTTTCCCCAAAATCCATCAATTATCCCCAAAAATCCACCAGGGATCCCAAATTTCCACCGGAAATCCCCCAAAATCTCCCAAATTTCCATCAATTATCCCAAAAAAATCCCTCAGGAAGCCCCAAAATCCCTGGATTTCCCCCAAAATCCCTCAGGAAGCCCCAAAATCCCTGGATTTCCCCCAAAATCCCTCAGGAAGCCCCAAAATCCATCAATTATCCCCAAAAAATTCACCAGGGATCCCAAATTTCCACCAGAAATCCCCCAAAAACCCCACCCGGAAGCCCCAAAATCCCTGGATTTCCCCCAAAATCCCTCAGGAAGCCCCAAAATCCATCAATTATCCCCAAAAATCCACCAGGGATCCCAAATTTCCACCAGAAATCCCCCAAAAACCCCATCCGGAAGCCCCAAAATCCCTGGATTTTCCCCCCAAAGCCCCCTCAGGAAGCACCAAAATCCATCAATTATCCCCAAAAAATTCACCAGGGATCCCAAATTTCCACCGGAAATCCCCCAAAAATCCATCAGGAACCCCCAAAATCCTTGGATTTCCCCCCAAAATCCCCCCAGGAAGCCCCAAAATCCATCAATTACT
>NW_008240113.1:0-215 GCF_000691975.1 Corvus brachyrhynchos | reverse complement strand
CCTGTGTGTCCTGTGTCACCCCTGTGTCACCTCTGTGTCACCTCTGTGTCACTTCCTGTGCCACCCCTGTGTCATCCCTGTGTCACCTGTGTGATGTCCGTGTGACACCTGTGTCACCCCTGTGTCACCCCTGTGTCACCCCTGTGTCACCCCTGTGTCATCTCCTGTGTCACCTGTGTGTGCCCTGTGTCACCCCCTGTGTCACCCCCTGTGTC
>NW_008240112.1:0-507 GCF_000691975.1 Corvus brachyrhynchos | reverse complement strand
GTAACAGGAGAGGAAAGAATTTTGAAACTGTTTGATCTCCTGCACGCCTAAGAGAGGAAAGTTTTCTCCCCACCTTATCCCAAAATTCAGGGGATCTTATGTCCTCGGAGGTCAGATTAGGAAAGTACTGAAAAAGCCATCGTACAAAAGATTGAACTAGATTTTTTGGGTATTTATGCCCAGTACAAGAAAGGTAGCTTTGAACTTGGTGGTATATTTCTCTATGGTGTGCAGAAACATTAGATCCCATTATGAAAGCAACACTACAAACCTCAACCCGTAATCGCAAAAAGGAGGAAAAAAAGAGAAAGTTTGCACCGGCACCAGTTTAAGACAGAAGCCCCTAAACCAGCAGGGAAATACTCACCAGAATTCTGGATTTACCACAGGAAAGCAGTTCCGGAGAAAAAAAAACATGCGAGAAGGGTCTTCTACTTTTCAGCCATTCCCTTGCCACGTGGTGTGGGGGAGAGTACAGGCTGAGACTCTGGGCTCACTGTTACACAA
>NW_008240111.1:0-403 GCF_000691975.1 Corvus brachyrhynchos | reverse complement strand
GGACAGGAAAGGTTTGGGATTTGGGGTTTGGGATTCAGGAAGGACAGGGGAGATTTGGGGTTTGGGAAAGTTTGGGACTTGGGAAGAACAGGGAAAGTTTGGGATTTGGGAAGGAAGGGAAAGGTTTGGGATTCGGGAAGGACAGGAAAGGTTTGGGATTTGGGGTTTGGGAAGGTTTGGGATTTGGGGGGGAAGGTTTGGGATTTGGGAACATTTGGGATTTGGGAAGGAAGGGAGGGATTTGGGGTTTGGGATTTGGGAAGGAAGGGAAAGGTTTGGGATTTGGGAAGGTTTGGGATTTGGGAAGGAAGGGAAAGGTTTGGGGTTCGGGAAGGCCAGGGGAGATTTGGGAAGGACAGCAGGGATTTGGGGTTTGGGATTCGGGAAGGAAGGGAAAGGTTTG
>NW_008240110.1:0-995 GCF_000691975.1 Corvus brachyrhynchos | reverse complement strand
CACAATGCCTTGAGTGCTTGTCTCCCGCGACTCAACCCGACACGGTTGTTCACTGGTTCTTTGTTATAACTCCCGCCTCTCGGTTTCCCCCATTGGCTCTTGTTGAATTGTATCCTCCCCCTGGCTTGTAACTCATTGGTTGTTTTCCCCACAGTTTTCAAACCTCCTATAAAACTGAGGGAAAAGCCTCTCAGCGAGATCCCAGATTAAGATCATTGCCATGTTCTGGTTGCTAAACTTCTGACAATAAACCTGTTGGAAGCCAGACCAGAACCACCTCTCTCTTCCTTTTTCTCCGAACTAACGTGAGCCTATATCACTCCTGCCGTGTCTCCTCTGCAAAGAAGCCAGTGAGCTTGCCCAGCCAGCAGCACATATCCTGATGCTGAAGTCGCTTCTGCGACGCACAGAAGTAATGCAGCTGGTTTCTCTCTGTTCGAGGGCACGCCAGAGCTTGTGCGGTGAAGAGTTATTGTCCAAACCACAACACCAGGCTCGAGACACACCAGAGCTGGTCCTGAATGCTGTAAAGCAAGCGGCAGAGCAAGCATTTTTAATGATGCCCCCTAAATTAGCACCTCAATTGAATTATACAGAGATTCAGCAACTGCAAAATGAGCCATTTATTGATTTTGTGGATAAACTGAGGCTCGTGGTGGAGAGACAAGTAGAAGATCCGAAACAAAGGAACATATTAAAACACAAATTGCAAAAACTAATGCCAATGAAGCTTGTAAAAGAGTGATTTTGGGTCTTCCATTCGATCTTCCACCGACCCTAAACCGGATGATTCATGCTTGCACGACATTAGTGCCTATTAGCTAAATTTAAAAATGGGGGGGGAATTTAATAAGAACTGCAGGCGCCGCTGAAACTACAGCCTCTCAGGACCAAAGAAATGCTAAATGGGTCTGTTACAGGTGTGGCAAACCAGGGCACTTAGTCTGAAATTGCTGAGCCCCGGCTCCAATTAATCAGGGTTTCCGAGCTGTCTC
>NW_008240109.1:3415-4192 GCF_000691975.1 Corvus brachyrhynchos | reverse complement strand
AATGTATAACTTGCCAAAAGGTAAATAAAAAAGCAATGAGAAAAAGGACACTAGGAGGCCACGAGTTAGCTCTGCGACTGTTTCAAAGTATCCGAGTGGACTTTACTGAACTTCCCCAAGTACCGAGGTGGAAGTTTTTATTAGTAATAATAGACCATTTAACTCATTGGGTAGAAGCTGTTCCTACTGTTAGAGATACAGCTAATGTGGTATGTAAAACCCTTTTGGAACAAATTACTCCCAAGTATGGAATGGTTAATAGAATAGAATCAGATAGGGGGACACATTTTACGTCAAAGGTTTTACAGCAAATAGCTCAAGCCTTGGGAAAAAAGTGGGAATTACATACCCCACGGCATCCACAAAGTTCGGGCTGAGTAGAAAGGATGAACCAGACTTTAAAGAGAACTTTAACAAAACTAATGATTGAAACACAAATGTCATGGGTAAAATGTTTACCTTTGGCTCTATTGAGGGTCCGAACACAACCCAGGTCAGACCTGGGAGTGTCACCCTATGAGATGATGTTCGGATTACCCTTTCTGACCACCCAACATGAAACTGCTACTTATGAAGTAGGGGAAATGAGTGATAGAAAATATGTCACCACAATTGCAAGAACTCTTGAAAATTTGCGGTTGAAAGGGATAATCCCTCAAACCACACCTTTAGAATTTAAAATCCATAATATCCATCCAGGGGAGTGGGTACTAGTGAAAACATGGAAAGAGCAATCTTTAACTCCACAATGGGAAGGTCCTTTTCAGGTACTACTGA
>NW_008240109.1:2621-3344 GCF_000691975.1 Corvus brachyrhynchos | reverse complement strand
AGTGGACTATAACATCTAAGCCGGGTGATATCAAGTTGACTCTTAAGCGAGGACTGGGTGGTAGTGAACTGGGAAGACCCAAATGATCCAAGGAATGTACCAAGAATCACACCTAATTGGGAAATAAGGCCAAGCTTATATCAAGTGCCGTCTAGACAAATTTTGAGGAACCTCCAACACCTGCTTGGGAAGGAATACTTTCACTCCAAACTGGAGGATCAGGACTGTTTCTGTCAGAGTCCTCATGTTTTAGCCTTAGCCTGTGATTTGTATAAAGAAGAGGATAGACTGTGTCCTAATCTCGAGATATCACAACCTCCATCAGTGCCATACCATATACCCTGTCTGATTCATCCCAATATTGAACATGCTAGCTGAGTTAAATGTAAATGCATAAATTGTGAAAAAAATTGGTACTGCAGTTCACAAAAATGGCACCCTCATTCTATGGAGTGTCGAATGACAAATTTATTCCCTATCCAAATAGAACTAGGAATAACCAAGGTAATAACTTTGCCCTGTGGATGGGAATTACTAGTGACTGTTGAGTGGGAGGTACCTGAGGAATGGTGGGAAAATTACGGTGCCAAAAGTGATTTGCCTGGAAAATAGCAAAAAGAAGTGACAAGGAAATAGAGGGCAAGACCGGATTGGCCACTACTTGCTACCAAGAAGATCATATACCCCTGCTGTGGGTAGCAACCCCATAGGCATGGGAGGTGG
>NW_008240109.1:0-1742 GCF_000691975.1 Corvus brachyrhynchos | reverse complement strand
TTTTTTCTCCTTTTAGGTCTGTTAATAAACTTCTTTATAGTCTTTCAGGTTTGGTGCCTGCTTTGCATTTCTCCTAATTCTTATCTCACAGAAGGTAAACAGTAATGAGTATTTTGGACCAAACCTCTACACTAAATTGGTGTTTCTGCCCAGTTACAAACCCAACCCACTACAGTCATGCAGATTCACTTGAGACTGGTTTTACCAGCAAAATTTTGGGTTTTTTTGATCATGGGTCAGTTTATACAACAGTGAGCCTGCTGGCAACAGGGTCCACCTGTCTCAAAGGAGAACAGGCATCTTAGCTCAGGAGTTAGCAGGGCTCATTGGGGGAACTTTAAACTAGATTGGAAGGGGGAAAGAGACAAAACCAGGCTTGCCAGTGATAAGCAATGGAATGGCAGGCCAAAACTTGAGGAACTGAGTGCTAGTGACATCCCTCAATCTTCTCCACAGGGTGTCAGCTACAACAAACCACACTTGAAATGTTTCTATACCAACACATGCAGCATGAGGGACATACAAAAGGAGCTTGAAGCCTTGGTCCAGTCCCAGAGATAAAACAGCACTGACATAAGTGAAACGTGGTGAGATGAGTCCTGTGGCTGGAGTGCCCTGTTGGATGGTTACAGGCTCTTCAGTAGGGATAGGCAAGGCAGGCAAGGTGGTGTTACGAATGAGAGGGGAGAGCTTAGACAAGTCCCTGCCTTTGCCTGGTTTTCTGGCAGTAGACAGCAGCTTTATTGAGGCGGCTAGCCCCCCAAAACCTATTCTTGCCCATAAGTTCTTATTAATGACCGATCAGGTCTATTACAACATGGATTATTTATTGATTGGACACAAGGAAAAAAACAGACATGAGACTTTAACAGGCTTACTTACTACACAGGATAAACAAAAGAAACACTACTAGTAGGTTCATAAGACAGTGCACGATAATGAAGGTACTTATGTTTCAGCTAGCAAGGAAATAGTGTAGATAAGGAGCCAATGTCACTTACCAATGAATGATAGTGGTGTACAGAGAATCTCCTTAATTTTTCTCAATCCCTGGGAAGTAACTCGATGTGGACATCTTCATGTCGAGGAGAACTCTCTATAGTGTATAAGAGATTTCTGATTTCATTAAAATCATAGTGGTCTCTTATAGTTGTAAAAGTGCTTGTGTTCTGCAGTCACTATTTTTAGGTTTTCCTTTTTCACACCAAGACAGGATGCTTATTGCTGGCTAAGGAGGTTCTCAGCCAAGATAATTCATCACATGACAAATCATTCCGTTCTGACTTAGCTATATGTGAGAGGAGATAAGTTTCTGCTGTATCAGGGGGTGAAAGGTCCTGCCACAGGCAGGAGGGAAGGAGGGTGGAGTTGTATGTAATTTAGGGGCTGGAATGTATTATAGGAGAAAGTTTCATGAAGGATGTCTGGACTTGAGGCGGCTGTCTTGAAAGCTGTTTATTGCATAGGCGAAGTTACAGCATTTCAGGGAGTGGGTATCTGGAGCCAGCCCTACAGCTGTCAGCTACAGCTTGTAGGCATACCTGAAGCCACTTTCTGTTCAAGTTACAAAGCATTATATACTTTAGTTTCCTGAGTAGCTTAACACATAACAACCAATAAGCACCATACACAATACCTCTATGCTCTTCTTGAGACTTATTTATCTGGTGAAAAACATATCTTTGTTTGTAGTCACGTACCTTTGTCCTATTGTACAAGTTTGAAAACAAACCAGTGGGAGG
>NW_008240108.1:17988-24160 GCF_000691975.1 Corvus brachyrhynchos | reverse complement strand
TGCATACAAGCCCAATTATGGATGCAGTCCACAGCTTCCTTAATTATAAGAGAAGGAAATGAAGGTGTTTTCCCTATTGAAATCCGAGAAGCTGTTTGGAATAATGGCGCCAAGTTAGAAAGAAAGCTCCAATCCTGGTGGACCTTGGTAAATTTCACTTATGACCCAATGAGTAACATAGGTACTGCCTTTGTGCTTACTATACATAATGCCACAGTTTATGTAATTCATCCTCTTGTTGCATTAGGACTAAACTATGAAGGAACAGTTTTTTAACCCTCTGAACATAGAGTATGGGCTCAGATGGTAGAAGGAAAATGGCAAATGGTAAATTTACAATCTTGCATCACACGGGAACAACAAGGATTTATCTGTGAAAGTAATACACTTGATGCTAAAGACATATGTCTTGACGTAGAACAAGGCATTTGTCACTTTGAGGTCTACCCAGACACTACACCGTAAACTGTACTTGTATATATTGGTCAAGGCTGTGTGTGCTTAAGAACTATCTGCACTTTTATGATGATAGATGACAGTAATATAAATGCAGCTGCCAGGAATCGCCCTAGTTTTTGTATTTGGAATTTTACCAAGATTGTTGGGTGTGACTTTTCGTATTTAGCACTGGTTGTGTCTCATCAATTGATAAGGTCTAACTACACCATATACCATAAATTGCTATCCACACCTATTGGGATGGACCTAACATTAGTAAAGCAATTAGTGAAACATCAGGACCTAATTGAGATTTTAGAGGAAATCCAAAAGAACAGGAAAAATACCTTAGTCACCATCCATCATGACACACCAGAAATATGCAGAATCTTGCAAAGAGTAAAACAAGATGCAAGTCATAACTGGTGGGATGCACTTTTTGGGTGGTCACCTACTGCAACTGGCATTCTGAATACGTTATGTCACCCCATAATTGTCTTATTAATTTTGGTGAGTGCCTGCCTTGTGTTGTCTATTATGTTGCTTGTTTAGAACTATAGAGTACTAAAGAAGTTACCAGTTTTAATTACTTTGTCAAATGCACATGGAAAGGCATTTAGGGATGTTTATCGTAAAAGATTATTAGAAAAAGAATTTATGTATTAGTAAAAGAATTTACTAACTCTATAGAAAAGGGGGGACTGAATCAGGGGGGATGCTGAAGCAGAGGTTAAATGATTTGCTAAGAAGTTGTTAGTTAAAAGCAATGCATACAACTTGCTCAACACTTATTGTGCCTACCAAAGCAGAATGAGAAGATATAAGACTATTGATAAAGGGAAGGAAACTTGACCAAGATCCTGTTTTCAACCTAAAACTAGCTTAAACCAGCCTTGAAGTTTGGACTTGGGCCAGGGACATAAAAAGCATGCGCAGGGAAGCAATGTGAAAAGTTCAGAAGGAGGAAGACCCTTCACTTCATCTGAGGAAGACCCTTACTTCATCCCGAAGACCCCTGCCCACGAACACCAGACAACACTGCGCAAGCGCAATGCAGATGTAAATGACTTTTGGGCTCATTGTAATACAAGGCGAGGCTAGACGGGGCTAGGGAATGAATATGTATATTGGGAAACTTAATGAATATGGAGCTTGTTACCCGATATATACCAAGCTGAATGCAGCTGTTGGCACGCATGACTTTGGAGGAACTACCCCCCATGCGTCCCAGAACTGGAATAAACATACCTACTTTCCTACTTATTTCAGTAGTGGAGTTTTTCTGCATATCAGAGCTACTGTGAGGAAAATTAAATCCATCCCAGCTAGGCTCAGTTCATAGTGCTAATCAGAGTTATGTAACTTGAGACAATTTTATATACATGTGTAAATAACAACTAGATCAGTAATTCTTAACATTTCTAGTATTGCTATTGTCTCTCCATAACAGCTATCATGAAAGCTTATAGACTAAAAACCTGTGAATGTTAAAACCATTTTCATTGTACTTTAGACTCAAATTCTATCAAATGTGACTTTCATTACAGTGTCCTGTTCCAGCCAGGACAGGGTTAATTTTTGCAGTAGCCAAGATGGGGCATGGCTAGGACTTGGAGGTTATTCTATACCACCTCACATAATTTCTTCAGGGATAGGGGAAGGGCCCGCTTCTGGGTCAGGGTAGCATGGCAGAGGGAGCAGTTGGGTATTGCCAGGGGTTTCTGTAGGGGGTGGGCAATAATGTTTCTTTTCTTGTACCCTCTGTCTTTAGCATTCTTGCTGTTACTGTTTGTTTTCTCATTGCTGTTTCCAGTAAATTGTTCTTATCACAACACGTGATCTCTGCCTTTTATGCCCCTGTGGCAGGATGTGTCCCCCCCCCCAACACAGATGGTTGGTACATATGGAAGAGATAACCCAGGCTGGGTCAAAGACCCAGCAAGGAGTCATCTCTGGCGCCAAAAGGGCTCAGGTGCCCAACTAAGAATCAACATCTTAGTCTGGAGAGCAGATGTAGGAAGAGATAAAAGAAAAATAAATATTCCTGACTGAGAGACACTGTTTTACAAACTATAAAAGGTGCACAAATCATTACGGAGACAGAAGTCTCCTACACACTCTCTGAAACATATAGGGGATCTTCTCCCAGGAAGTCAGACATGACTCTGCAGATACTTTCCCTGGGAATTGAGAGAAAAGATCTGTGTGTACCCCATCATCAATTAGGTGGTAAGTACATTGGATCTTAAGCTGTACTGTTTCTTTGCTAGCTGTAATATAGGTACCTTAATCGTGCACTGTATCTTATCTTCTAGTAGTTCTTTTTATTTTATTCCTGTGTAGTAAATAGTCTGTTAAAAGTCTTTTTAATAGCCTGTTAATTTTGTGTCTATTAAATAAATAATTCTTTTGTAATAGATCTTATGGGCCATTATTAAAGAACTTGTGAAAGAGAGTGCGTTTTGGGGTGCTGACTGCCTCAGTAAAGTTACTGTCTACTGCCAAAGGCCTGGACAAAGGCAGAAACTTGTTTAAAACTCTCATCTCCATTCATAACAGCCTCAAACTCTTCTCTCCATCCCACCAGGGGGGAGGGAGAGGAGGGAATGAGCAAATGGTGTGTGGTTTGGAGTGGTTTCAGCAGGGACACTAAATTGGAGAATACCATTCCTAAACCATGACATGCAGCGTAAAGACTGTCAACATAGTTGCCCTGTGTAGAATTCAGTGCTGATGTAAATATTCTAATCCTTGAAGTGTCATCAGCATATATACCTGGATGTGAGACTGTATCAGCACAATACTAGTATCTTTTATAATAACCTGTAAAGTGTTAGATTGATAGCAAAGCTTACCACGCAAGATTAACTTACTTCATTTCTTTCAGCTCAAAAGTTATTTCAGTCTTTTAATATAAAGTTTGAATTGGCAGCCACATATCCTCTACCATTCTCACCCTTTCTTCAGAAAAAGGGGTCTATTTTGGATATCAGAAGTTGAAATGGGGAGTCCAGATAGCCTACATCAACTTTGCATAACCAACAAATTAGTGGTCAATGGTTTCAAGAGATTGGCCTCTTGTCATCATAGACTTGAAATTATCTTCCCACATATTCCTTCTTTAGCCATGCAACCTAAACACCTAATCTTTGTAAATGCAATGGTTTCCTCTTCTATTTTCAAGATCACTAGGAGGTATAGCCACCTCACTCTATTTTAACAAGTCTACCTATTTTTCAACATTCTCTGATTTTAACATTAAAATTCTATGAAAGCATCCTGTTTGAAAATATTTTCTACACTCTTCCCCAAAACTTGATTGTTAATAATATTTTCCAGTTCAAAAATAGCCTTTCCCAGTCTTTAAGTTGCTTGAGATTTACAAAATAGCTGTCTACAACTAAACAAAATTTCATGTATGTAGCACATGCCTAATCACAACAGGCTGCAGACCCAAATAGTGGCCTGAGTGATACCACAATGCTAACTAACTTAAAGTCTTGGAGAATGAAACATCTAGAAGATGCAGATTTGCAAGAATACAGCATTGTTACATTTAAAAGAATGGTTCAGGTGTGTGTGATTGTAGTACCAGCTCATCACTTGGTATACTTTATTAACACACTTACTTGAACATTTGATGCTATTATGCTTAGCAACTGCACTCTGAGATGCTGATCTTTGACTGAGGTTCTATACTCTAACTGAAGCCCCAAAAAACTAACATAGTAAACATAATCTGTTTCTTGAAGATCATGCTGGCATCAAGAACTTAAAAGTAAAAGCATTATCAGCTGAGAACTCACAAAAATTATGAAACTATTCAAACTATTTTTAAGGTATGATCAATCTACATAGTAAAAGTCGTCTTTCTAACATGGGCAAAAGTAAAAGTAGTATTTTCAAAATCATTTAAAGATACTGAAATAACAGATGTCTTACCTCTAGATGTTTCCATAAAATCAAACACTAAACTGATACTGGAGTTGTGTATAAATGTATATAGAAGCTGGAAAACAAAATACATTATGATGACCCATGTCATATTTCCAGTTTTCTAAAATTCTGCACCATTTCAGTCTGAATGTGAAGACAGGCACAGGGCTATCTATTGGGAAGACCTGATAATTAGAGGACAGAATCACAGAATATTCTGAGTCGGAAGGGATTCACAAGGATCATTGAGTCCAACTCTTAAGTGAATGGCCCATACAGGGATCAAACCTGCAACCTTGGCATTATTAGCACCATGCTCTAACCAACAGACAGTATGGGCCTCTGACATCTCAGTTCTGTTTTGACTGTGATTTTTTTTATGTAACCCTTGAGAAATTTTATTGTTTCCAGTTTTTGACTTGCAATACAAAAAGGTTCTTACTCAGTTTAGCTTCTTAATTCAGTGTCCCCCCAAAAATCCCCATTTTACACAACTGTAAACTCCCTTATTCCTGGAGTCAAAATTTTTGAGAACAGTGTTGACTTTACCACATTAGCTACAGCATATATATTAATGCACACTATGTCCTCTCCCTAAGCTTAGCTGTTCTACAAAACTCCTATTCTCTTCTTGAAACCAGACTAAGCTTTCCCATGGATTCAGCTTTGTGTGTCTGTTTCCTGCAAGTATGCAGTATTTAGAAATTTTAAGTGTTAGGCTTATCTGCCTCCTTTAAAAAATATTCTTAGGCATGTATTCATCTGTATTGGGTTTGCAGGGCAAGGTTTTGGTAGTGGGGGGAAGCTACAGGGGTGGCTTGTGTGAGAAGCTGCTAGAAGCTTCCCTTATGTCTGACAGAGCCAATGCCAGCCATCTCCAAGACGGACCCACAGCTGGCCAAGGCTGAGCCAATTTGTGATGGTAGCAACACCTCTGCGATAACATATTTAAGAAGGGGAAGAAATTATTGTGCAGAAGTAATTGTGGCCAGGGAAGAGAGGAGTGAGAATATGTGAGAGAAACAACTCTGAAGATACCAAGGTCAGTGGAGAAGGAGGGGGAGGAGGTGCTCCAGGTGCCAGAGCAGAGATTCCCTTGCAGCCTGTGGTGCAGACCATGGTGAAGCAGCTGTCTTCCTACATCCCATGGAGGTCCACAGGGCAGCAGAGACCCACCTGCAGCCTCTGGAGGAACCCCACACTGGAGCAGGTGGATGCCTGAAAGGCTGTGACACTGTGGGAAGCCCGTGCTGGAGCAGGCTCCTGGCAGGACCTGCAGACCTGTGGAGAGAGGAGCCCACTCTAGAGAAGGTTAACTGGTAGGGCTTTTGACCCCATGGGGGACCCATGCTGGAGTAAGCTGTTCCTGAAGGACTGCACCCTGTGGAAAGGAATCCATGCTGGAGCAGTTCATTAAGAACTGTAGCCCTTGGGAAGGAGTCATGCTGGAGGAGTTCATGGAGAACTGTCTCCCATATAAGGGACCCCACTGTCATAGGTTAGCAAGCATAGTCCCAGAAGGGATGTCCTTGCTAAGGGGTGCTTACAGTTTCCTCTGGGAACTGATAGAACCTATCAGCTGGCCAGTTTGAATATGAACAATTCTCTAAGCCACTTAAAGTTGTGACCACCTCTGTGATCCACATTTAAGAATAGACAAACTCCCCCTCCAAGCTCTCTCTCGTTTCCGGCACTGGGACAGGTGGCTGCAGGGCCCGAGCAGGGCCCAGTGGGCCCGGCCAGGCCCTGCTTGGGCCCGGCCGGGCCGGGGCACGGCCCTCCCGAAGCCACGGACCTG
>NW_008240108.1:14969-17422 GCF_000691975.1 Corvus brachyrhynchos | reverse complement strand
GGTTATTATGGCAGTGATAAACAGACTGAACATCTCAAGGGTTGTCTTTTCACATTGTCAGTGGGAGAAGGGAGGAAGGTGGGGGGAGGAGGAGAGTTCTGAAGGTGGTATAATTTTTTTTTCCCTTCTTTTAGGTCTGTTAATAAACTTCTTTATATTCTTTCAAGTTTAGTGCCTGCTTTGCATTTCTCCTAATTCTTATCTCACAGAAGATAAACAGTAATGAGTATTTTGGACCAAACCACTACACTGAATTGGTGTTTCCGCCCAGTTACAAACCCAACCCGCGTCACCCACCCTGGAGTGGGGGAAGGACTCCTTTCCCTGAGGAGGAATCAGCATCAGAAACGATGTGTGATGAACTGACCGTAACCTCCATTCCCCATCTCCCTGCGTCACTGAGGGGAGAAGGTAGAGAATTGTGAATAAAGTTAAGCCCAGAAGGGAGGGAGGGGTGGGGGAAAGGTGTTTTTGTTTTCCTTCTCATTATCCTACTCTGATTTTAATTGGTAATAATTAGTTTCTTCAAGTCAGGTCTGTTTTGCCCATGATAGTAATTGGTGAGTGACCTCTCCATTTCTTTATTCCAACTCATGAGCCCTTTGTTATATTTTTTCTCCTCTGTCCAGTTGAGGAGGGCTTTGGTGAGCACCTGGCATCCAGCCCAGGTCAAACCACCAAAGCTTACACCACTTTGCAGTAAGCTTTCTAGGATAAATAAAACTCTTTGGAGAATATCCAAACAGACCTTTTTTAGGATGAAGCAGTATAACAATAAAATCAGATTTTAATTTGAGAAAACACAAGCCTGATGCTCAGTAAGAACAACAGATAATTTAGCCTGGTATTCCACCCTGAATATCAGGAAGGTATGCCCTCCATGGTGTGGCTCATTCCTTACAGTCTCAGTATGATAACCATGTGAACTACCCAATTTTAAGTTTGTTGAGCTTTAATGGGATACCCTTCCTTCTCGGACCAGGGTAAGAGAGCAGAGGAGACTGCTGTTCTGCTAAGTTCTTTATTTCATAGTCTCATAGCTTTCTTGAAGGCAGAGTTTGAAGGGAGTTACATGATAAAGCCAAGCAGCAACAGCAAACAGCAGGTAGAATACAGCTGCTTCTTCTAATTCTAGTTTCTTCTATATGCTCTATATTTTTCTTACAGAAGTGTGGATTATATTTGTTAATTGACCAATAAGATTAACACACGATTCTAGTTTTCCTTTTCTTAACCTATCCTGGTCTAATTCTAACAGTCGTAAGTCTTACACCAGTGCTACATAGGTATTACACAGATTTGCATATATAGTTTCTATCAACTCTTATTGTTTATGTGAACACTATCTAAAAAATGTGAACAGTATAGTTCTATCTATATTTTGTCTAAAGTAAAGAATTCTGTGAAAAGGTAACACTGCTGCAGTAAGAACTGTGTTTAAGGTCTCTGCTGCAGCTTTTTAATGTTTAAGGCACTTTGCATATATTTCTACTAAAAGTTAAAAATCTATATTTCCATTTCACTTTGGTGTGACTTCATATATCTTAGCTTATCCAAAGGTTTTAATTAAACCCCTGTGCTTTGGCTTTCCACTGGGCCTTAGTCCAGAGAAGCTTTCACTCCAACATAAGATAGCTGTTTGCATAGCTCATAACAGCAGTAACTGTTCATAACTGTGTTCACATTCTCTCTCTGCAGAAACTATGGTAACAGGAGATACTATGCATGTGTTGGGGTTTTAGGAGCTCTCCTGTTTTTTTTTTTTTCTGTTAAAGGAAATTTCCCCATACGTTTTGCTAGGGGGACAAATTGCTGGGTACTTAAGAAAAACAAATGAGCTACCAATGGGGGAGGGGTGCATCTGGCTACTCTTTTGTTTCACCTGGGTGTGCGGACAGTCGGTCTCCGGTGTTTGGACAGAGAGGGAGGCTGCTTTCTTCAGCTGCTTTTCCTTCTGCCAGAGAAACCCCCGGATCCCAAGCCCGCCTTCCCTGCCCCGCTGGGAGCCGGGCCGTGGCCGCCCTGCCCCCGCCATTGCTTTGAGCCTTCGCTACGTTGTAGCCATGCTCACCTTGCCTGCCCAGACCTCCGGGGGTTCCCACCACAGCTCCGCAGTTTGGATACATCTCGTCTGCCACCTGGGATTTGTGCTCGTCCCTGCTGTTCCATCCTGCTGTTCCTGAGGGTCTGCTGGACACCGGGATCAGTTGCCCAGGGTTTTGTGAAGCTTTTGTGCCATTCCTCCCCGTGATCCCAGGCCACCAGTGCCGTGTGCTCCCTGAGCTCACTCCGGAGCGCCCCCTGCAGCCGTGGGGGAGCCATCGCACCTGCCCTGCTCACCGGGAGCCGCCAGCGCCCCTGCCAGCTGCAACCAGAACTGCACCCAAGGGGAAAGGGCCTGACAGCCGAGAAGGCTGGCACTGGGTTTGTGATTGTTTGCTGTTACTGCCATA
>NW_008240108.1:11111-14908 GCF_000691975.1 Corvus brachyrhynchos | reverse complement strand
ACAACTGTCTTTCAAACCAAAACAGCATGCACGAATACAGGCTTGGCTACTTTCGGTAATTCTTGACCCTTTCACTTTCAACATCTACAACTGTTTTATCAGGGCTGCTAAGAGGGGTACACCCTTGTCTGTTGACTTTAGTACCTGCTTATGGACCCACAGATCATGATTTGTTCTTATTCCTTTTCGAACTGCTAATGCTACCTGCTTCTACAATGCCCATGGCAACAAATCTGAGAAATTCACGACATGCTTGGTAAAGTAGTACAGATTCCCTGTCAAGATAATTCAAACACATCTCCTATTTCTAGTACTGTGGAGTTTTACAAATATGAGTTCTGCATGCACTTTACCTACCACCTCAGTTTTGTAGATCTCCCCATGCCCAGCATTTTTCTTTCCAGAGTGAGGAATCCCACACTTTTTCATAAAGATGCGCCATCCTGTTATCATTTTATTTGTCCTTCTTTGTACATTCTCTAATTTTGATAACTAAAGTAACCACTCTGAAAGTAAGTTCGCAATCCAGAAGAGAATCCTATTTCCACTCTGAAAAGTTAGATAAAATATCTGGAAAATTCATACTTGGTCTAATATTTATGGCAGAGCTACAAATTATTTGCATTAACTAATTTAAAAATATCTAGCTCCAGCTAGATATCTGTAGCTGGAAGTCAACTTAAATACAACTGAAAAGACAGAGGTTTTACTTCAGCCAACAGAGGTTTTAGATATCAGTACTAAAACCTAATAAGCTGCATGAATTCCACTTTACCACTGCTTACGAAGGTCTGGCTTTGGCTGTCACTAATTCCACGTAAAGCAAACAATCAGGTAAATTCAGCACTGTACTTGTTTGCAAATCTATCAGCAAGATATAGAATCGGGTAATCTAAATTTCCACAATTCTCCCCACCATTAATATCCATATAACCCCAGGCTAAAAAGTAAGAGGATTTAAAAATTAATGACTTTTTTTATTGAAATAGGTATTCTGCCATGACAATTGTTTTACTGCCCATTTTGGGCTGGAAAAAATAGCTCAAATAAAGTTAAGTAGCATCTCCATTATCCAACTAATTCTAAATTTGAGTTTGAAACTGTACCAACAGTATTTGAGGACTGATTCTAAAAGTAGCATTCATTTTGCTTACACCAGTAAAAATCAGATGTCAGCTCCTGTAACAATTTTATCTCCCTGAGGGCTGTTCTGTTATTCCTACATTGAAGATGAGACACAGAACAAAATTTAAAACTATGCATTAAGCTCCAAAGAAACCTCTCATTCTGTTACTGATGATTTATTACTACAAACTACTTCCTCACCAGTCAACAATTTGTTAAATAACAAATACATTGCCATATATAAGTAGATTGTTGAAGAATAGAAGTGAACATATACTTTTTTTCCACAGCAAATAAATTCTACACCACAGTAATATAGATTATGAAGCAACATGCCCCCCTTTTGGCAAAAAAGAAAAGTTCTAGATGTGTTGGTTTTGCACGGCCTGGTTTTTGGTTAGTGTGGTTAGTGGGGGGGCCACAGAGGTGGATTCTGTGAGAAGCTGCTAAAAGCTTCCGCCATGTCCGGCAGAGCCAAAGCCTGATGGCTCTGAAGATGAGCGTGCCACTGGCCAAGGATGGGCCAATGAGAGAGAATGGTGTAGTGGTTTGACACTGGTCAAATGCCAGGCACCCATGAAAGATGCTCACTCACCCTCCCCTGCTACAGCTGAGCAGAGGAGAGGAAAATTTAACAAAGGGTTCATGAGATAAGGACCAGGAGAAAACACTCCAAGTGCAAAACTGGCTCATCTTAGAGGTACAAAGTGAATTTATCACAAACAAAATCAGAGGAGGAAAATGAGAAGTAAAACAAGCCCTTAAAGGCACCTCCCTCCTTCCCACCAACAGTGCAGGGAGACAGCACAGAGGTGTTACCATAATCTCTAATTGGCCCAGGTTTGGCCAGACGTGATGCCATGAAGATTTTTTGCCTTTTCTTTTATACCCCTGTTATACCTTTTTACAACTTCTTAGAACAAAGTGGATTCGGAGCACATGGCAGGGGCCGGTCCTGGCTTGCTTGACCAGTCTTGGGGGGGGGGAAGGGCAGCAACATAGTATGTCTTAATAATTGGCTGGCTTCTCTATTTAAGTGTAATACAAGCACAAATATAGCACAGAATAATCTTTACAGCACTGAGTTTAGAATACCTTGTACTGATGCAGCTCTGTGCCTTAAATATATAAGAAAGGTGAGAGTGTTTATCTTGGTTTTCAGATATTTTCTTTGTTTTATTTTTGTGATTTATTCTGAGACAAAAGTTAATAAAAACAAGATCTTAAAACTAGCCTCTGTGTGGATTTGTTTTATGTTGAGGAATCAGGTCCATAAAGCAGTGTATCTTAATTATGTGCCTTTGTCATGGATATTGCAAGTAAAACCCCAATAATCATGGTCTTCTCTTACGGCCTCTGTGGCATAGTAGAATTTTGTATATGTATAGGCTACCATCCTTAAGGGATCCTGCATCACATTACCAACTTTCCGGTAAAGAATCTTTGCTCTCAACTCTTCAATTCCATTCTAATGGAAGAATTTTTAAAGAGAAACTGGGCACTCATCCTGGAGTCTCCCAGTTGGACTGACACAGTTGTGATTTACCTGGCTTTCAGTGGACTAATGTCCTTCAAGAACATTCATTCAATTACTTTTGGCCCATAGAATGTGTAGCTATAGTTCAAATAAGTTAATAATGACCATGTCCATTTTCCCAGTGTTATCAGATAACTCTGTTAACCTGGCATACTTTTTTTCTAAATCTAAGGCTTTGCCCAACTGAAAGCAGATATTGTTGACTTGATTTAAAAATAAGTAATTAAAATAGGTAAAGCATGAGGGTAAAGTAATCCATGTGGCTTTACCCAAAACTGTGCTAAGAGTCTTACATGGTAAATCAGATCCCAAGTTTTGGGAGAATACCATTTTTTCAGCTTACACACAGCTGGAACTCTTGCTGCACAATATACCGCAGAAGCACTTGCTTGCCAGTCAGTTTTCATATAAGCCAGACATACCAGCATCTTTGAAGGAGGAATTGTTACCCTGCAGGAATCATGGTTCAATGCAACGCATTGTGATTGCCAAAGTACACCACTTCAGGTTTTTCCTCTATAAAATCTGAATATTAACAGATTCAAGAAAGGGTGAGCAGGTTTTGTCCACCACAGCTTTTCTATACATTGTGCTATAAAACGATGTGTGCCTTGCCTTATTAAATATTTATATTCCAAAAAGAAGAGAGACATATTCCTGAGGTTTGTCAGTGTGCCTCACTCTGGAAGTGACACATTGAAGAAATGATATTTGCAAGACACAACTTCTCTTTAAAACAAACCCAAAGCTTACTATACCCTGAAAAAGGTGGGGTTTTTAATTTTAATTATTTTACTTTTGCTAGTGTTGTGGTTTGACACTGGCCAAATACCAGGCACCCAGAAAAGCCGTTCAGCTGGGCAGAGGAGAGAAAAATTTAACAAAAGGTTCATGAGTTGAGATAAGGACCAGGAGAAAACACTCGAAGGGCAAAACAGGCTGTCATGGGTTAGCATAGCTACGGAAGTGATTCTCTTGTAAAGAGGTGCTTACAGCTTCCTCTATGACCTAACAGAACCAATCAACTGGCTAGTTTGAATATTGACAACTTTTTAAGCCACTTAAAGAGCTTGACACACCTCTGTGGTCCACATTTAAGAATGAACAAACCTTGGGAAAGCTCTCTCTTGCTTCT
>NW_008240108.1:8856-10990 GCF_000691975.1 Corvus brachyrhynchos | reverse complement strand
TCTGAGACTGCTGCCCTGCTGCCTGACAAAGATCATGTGACCAACAGCGATAAGCGAACTCCAGCTGCAAGGCCCAGGTGAGATTAGCCCTTTTAGTGCTGTAAGTTTCCTCCAGAACAGATGAAACCTGCAGACATCAATCCTCTCCCGAGTTAGAGGAAAAGGGAAGGTGAAGGTACATGAAGAAAACGCCATAAAGACACCAAAGTCAGTGAAGCAGGAAGAGCTGAAACCCTGAGGGAGGAGAAAGAGGAGATGCTTAGAAGCTGAAATTCTGTTGTAAAGCTATGGTGGTGATCGACTATGATATATGAGAGTACCTGTTGTAATTTCATGAAAGCATGGGGGGTTGGAGCGTTCAAACTGTAATTGTGAGCAGAAGTACTTGTGCTGAAATAAGCAAATGACAGTAGCTGTAATTTGATGAGGCCCCTTTTGCTCCCAGGGAAGGAAGAGGGCCTCTATTCCTAGAGATGAAGATGCTCCCAGAGATGGGTGAAGAGAACCTTTGTTTCTGAACAGCTCAACCTTAAAATGGTACCCCAGTAGCTCAAGAAAGCAGTTGAGGGGAAAGCTGTAAGTCGGGGGAAGGGACTTTCACATGCAAGCAGAGAACCAACCTGGGCAGCTGTCTCGTTGTGATACTGAAGCCATGAGAGGACTTCTTGTGGACATGTCTCCATAGCATGAGCAAGAGAGACTCGTCTCCCTAAGTGAACTGAACAAGGTTATTATAGAAGTGGCAAACTGACTAAAAATCTCAAGGGTTGTCTTTTTACATTGTCAGTGGGAGAAGGGAGAAAGGTGAGGGGAGGAGAAGTGTTCTGAAGGTGTGGTCTGATATTTTTTCCTTTCTTTTAGGTCTGTTAATAAACTTTCTTTATATTCTTTTAAGTTTTGTGCCTGCTTTGTTTCCTCCTAATTCTTACCTCACAGAAGGTAAATAAGTAAGTGATGGATATTTTGGACCTAACCACTATATTCTAATTGGTGTTTCTGCCCAGTTACAAACTGAACCTGCTACACAGGCTCAACTTAGAGGTACAAAGTGAATTTATTACTAACAAAATCAGAGGAAAATGAGAAGTAAAATAAGCCCTTAAAGGCACCTTTTTTCCATTAACCCCTCCCTCCTTCCCACCAACAGCTCAGGGAGACAGGGCATGGGGGTTTTGGTCAGTTCATCAATCAAGGTTTTCTTCTGCTGCGCAGGGAGAGAAGTTGTTCCCCTGTGAGACCACGGGGTCCCTTCCCACGGAAGACAGTTCTCGGCAAACCTCTCTGGCATGGGTCCAATCTCATGAGCAGCAGTCCTCCCGAAACTGCTGAAGCATGGGTCACTCTTCCACAGGGTGCAGTCCTCCAAGGACAGGCTGACCCAGCTTGGAAGCAGGGGCCCTGTCCTGCCACTGGGTCTCCCACTGGATCACAGCCTCCTCCAGGCATCCACCCGCTCCAGTGTAGGCACCTCCCCCATGGGTTGCGGGTGGACAACCTGCTTCACCATGGTCATCACCACAGCCTGCAGAGGAATCTCGGCTCCGGCGCCTGGATCACCTCCTCCCCCTCCTTTTTCACTGACCTTGGTGTCTCCATGTTGTTTCCCTCACATGTTCTCACATCCTTCTCTTCTCTAGCTGAAATTAAAAGTGCACCCCTGCTTTGTTTTGATTTTCTTCTTAAATATGTTAACACAGAGGTGTTACCATCTGTGTTGGTTTTGCACTACCTGGTTTTTGGTTAGGGGGTGGGCCACAGAGATGGCTTCTGTGAGAAGCTGCTAGAAGCTTCCACCATGTCCTGCAGAGCAAATCCCTGATGGCTCTGAAGATGGACATGCCGCTGATGCCTTTTCCTGGTCAAAATTAAGAGTCAAACACAGTTAAAAGGGGAAAAAGGGATTTTACCTTGGTATTTATTTTAAGGATCCTTAGGTGCACTACATCCAGGTCGAATGCACTGAAATGCACACCACACCAAGCACACCACAATACATGTAGGTACAAAAATGCTGTTAGCGAGGATTTTCTTGTTATTTTCTAAGTCCGTGAGAGACTTTTCTCTCTCACAGAAGAGGTAGCAGGGAATGTAAACAACCAAGCCACCTGCAACCTTGGAAAGTCTTGTTTATGGT
>NW_008240108.1:0-1744 GCF_000691975.1 Corvus brachyrhynchos | reverse complement strand
TATGGTATAATAGAAAAATATTTTGACAATGGATGTTTTAGGATTTTAGCCAATCACCCCCAAGGGGTGGCTGATCCTTTGTCCAATTAGACTATGAAGAAAAAAGTCTATAAAAGAGTTTGTAAAATAATTAAATAAATCAATCTTCCTGCACAATTCCTGCCTGCTGGATCTTCTCTCCTCCTCCTCCTTATGGCTGCGGGACACGGTGATATACCGTAGGAACCAGGCCTGCGGTAATACAATACACACCTCCAAAAGACTGATATAACATTATAGGTCTTACTAATTAGCATATCTATCAAAAATTCCTCAATGAGAGGCTTGAATGAGCCCCCATCCCCAGGGAACCTTTCCAGGGATTGTTGCTGCCTGCCCCTGAGGTGCAGCCAGGCTCAAGACTGGTCAGACAACCCAGCCCCTGCCCCTGCCGCGTGCTCTGAATCCCCTTTGTTCTAAGCACGCATAAAACTGAAAGTAACTCAAATTCCACCGAAACAGAGTCCGATTGGCTGGTTACCCTGGGTGCACCCCTAGTTCTCCCCTTTCCCTTCCCCTTCCCCCAAATAAAAGACGAGCCGAGTGGGCTCTGCCCTCTCTTGCTCTGGCTACCCTCCTGCGAACAGCTGCTCCTGTCTCTCTCCCAGGACGGGAGAAATAAAATGAACAGGACTAAAGCAAGGCACGAGCTATATTTCTACCTCTTTGCTTCTGCTCTTGGTATTAGCTTTGCAGCTACCACTTGCCACTTTTGGAGCTACTGAAGTGCTAGATCGCCCGTGCAGTCTCTCTAGGCAGCTCGGGGCTTTCTAAGGCACTGAACTGAGAGCCTAGCCGGCTAAGTGTGCTGTGAGTATTTCCACATTTGGCACCCAACATGCTATCTCTGAGCCTCAGTTCTTGAGAGACTTTTAGGGTGTCCCGGCAAACCATGTGTCTGCCAGAGTTAGCCCTGTGCGTGCTGTGCCAGTGCTTTTGTCGCCCGGCTGTTACTTTCTGTGTAGCAGGGAGCTCAGAGCTTCAGCCTACCCCTCCCCCACACCACGTGGCAAGGGAACGGCTGAGAAAGCAGAAGACCCACTTCGCTTATTTTTTTTTCTCCGGACCTGCTTTCCTGTGGTGAATCCAGAATTCTGGTGAGTATTTCCCCACTGGTGTGGGGGCTCATGTCTTTAGCTGGTTTCGGTGCAAATTTTTCGGGTTTTTTTTCCTCTTTTTTCGCGATTTGGGGCTGAGGTTTGTGGTGTTGCTTTCATAATGGGATCTGGCGTTTCTGCACACCACGGAGAAATATATTACCAATTTGAAAGCTACCTTTCTTGTACTGGGCATAAATACCCTAAAAGTCTAGTTCAATCTTTTGTACGCTGGCTTTTTCAGTGCTTTCCTAATCTAACCTCCAAGGAAATGAGATCTTCTGAATTTTGGGATAGTGTGGGGAGAAAACTCTCTTCTCTCAGACGATTGGGAGACGAAACAGTTTCAAAATTTTTTCCTCTCTTGTTACTAAGTAACACTTTGCCGGAGAAAAACGCAGTACATGAAAAGCCACTGCAAAAACCCCCTGTTAATTTCCTTATACCCTCTTCCAACCCCTGTGTCCTGGACCCCTCTTCCCCTATGCTGGAAAACACAGCTAGAGCAGGCTGCTTTTTAGCACAGGAGTCTTGGGGTGGCTCAGCCTGCTCTCGGGCTGAAACCATCAAATGTCAGTCAAACCAGGGCCATCCACTGGGGGGATTTC
>NW_008240107.1:4437-4664 GCF_000691975.1 Corvus brachyrhynchos | reverse complement strand
GAGGGGACAGCCAGGGGACAGTGAGGGGACAGCCAAGGGACAGCGGCACAGAGGACACAGGGACAGCGAGGGGACAGGCGACAGAGATGGGGATAGGACACAGCGGAAAGGGATGGGGACAGCCAAGGGACAGCAATGGGGACACGGGGACAGGGATGGGGACAAGGGGAGAGGGATGGAGACAGGGGAAATGGGGACAAGGGGACACAGAGACACAGGACAGGGAC
>NW_008240107.1:4012-4352 GCF_000691975.1 Corvus brachyrhynchos | reverse complement strand
CTCCTCCTGTCCCTCGTCCCCGCTGTCCCTGCTGTCCCCAACACCCCTGTCCCTGCTGTCCCCAACACCCCTGTCCCTGCTGTCCCCACTGGGCCCTGGCCCCCCTGGCACTTGTCACGTGTCCCCAGGTGTCCCCCGGTGTCCCCACCTTGCTGCAGTGTCCCCAGCTGTCCCCAGATGTGTCCCAGCTGTCGCCAGGTGTGCCCAGCTGTCCCCAGATGTGCCCAGCTGTCCCCAGCTGTCCCCAGATGTGTCCCAGCTGTCGCCAGGTGTGCCCAGCTGTCCCCAGATGTGTCCCAGCTGTGTCCCCACCTTGCTGCAGTGTCCCCAGGCGTGTCCC
>NW_008240107.1:2295-3901 GCF_000691975.1 Corvus brachyrhynchos | reverse complement strand
CACTGGTGTCCCTGGTGCGCCCAGGTTGCCGCCAGGTGTCCCCAGGTGCGTCCCCACCTTGCTGCAGTGTCCCCAGGTGTGTCCCAGGTGTGCCCAGGTGTCCCCCAGGTGTCCCCAGGTGCGTCCCCACCTTGCTGCAGTGTCCCCAGTGCACCCGTGGCACCGTCACCCCCCGCAGGTGGCCCAGGTCCCTCCCGCAGCGCTCCGAGTTCCGCGCCTCGTTCTCGAAATCCAACTCCAGCGCCAGCGTCGCCTTCAGCTCCTGGGGACACACGGGGACACACGGGGACAGTGGGTGACACAGGTGAGCGACAATGGGTGACACAGGTGAGTGACAATGGGTGACACAGGTGAGTGACAATGGGTGACACAGGTGAGTGACAATGGGTGACACAGGTGAGTGACAATGGGTGACACAGGTGAGTGACAATGGGTGACACAGGTGAGTGACAATGGGTGACACAGGTGAGTGACAATGGGTGACACAGGTGAGTGACAATGGGTGACACAGGTGAGTGACAATGGGTGACACAGGTGAGTGACAATGGGTGACACAGGTGAGTGACAATGGGTGACACAGGTGAGTGACAATGGGTGACACAGGTGAGTGACAATGGGTGACACAGGTGAGTGACAGAGATCACTGCAGGGGACAGTGGGACAGTGGGGACAGGGTGATCCCTAGGGGCTGCCACTGTCCCCAGGTGTGTCCCCAGGTGTGCCCAGGTGTGCCCAGGTGTGCCCAGCTGTGCCCAGGTGTGTCCAGGTGTGTCCCACATGTCCCCAGGTGTGCCCAGGTGTGCCCAGGTGTCCCCAGGTGTCCCCAGGTGTGTCCCACGTTTGCCCAGGTGTGTCCCAGGTCTGCCCCAGGTGTGCCCAGGTGTCCCCAGCTCTGCCCCAGGTGTGCCCAGGTGTGTGCCCAGGTGTGCCCAGGTGTGTCCCTCACCTGCAGCACCCAGCCCAGAGCACAGTCAGGGTGCGTGAACTCCACAGGGCAGTAGGACAGTGGGGACAGGGGGTGACAGGTGTGTGCCCAGGTGTGCCCAGGTGCCCCCAGGTGTGCCCAGGTGTTCCCAGGTGTGTGCCCAGGTGTGTCCCTCACCTGCAGCACCCAGCCCAGCGCGAAGTCGGGGTGCATGAACTCCACGAGGCGCAGCAGCAGCTCCAGGGTCCTCATGTCCCCCTCGAAGCGGTCCCGCAGGTCCAGGTACTGCACCTGGGGCGGGCGGGGTCACCTGGGCGGGGCCTGGCACGGCCCCACCTGTCCCCCAGGTGTCCCTCGGGTCACACCTTGACGGCCACCGGGGTCCCGTCGGGGAGGGTGGCCCGGTGCACCTGGGCCAGGCTGGCGGCGGCCACCGGCTCGTAGTCGAAATCGCGGAACATTCCGGAAGGCGTGGTCTGGAAATCCTCCAGGAACAGCTCGTCCACCTGGGACAGGTGAGGGACAGGTGAGGGACAGGTGAGGGACACTGGGGACATTGGGGACACCCAGAATCGTCCAGGGACAGCTCGTCCACCTGGGACAGGTGAGGGACATTGGGGACACTGGGGACACCCAGAATCGTCCAGGGACAGCTCGTCCACCTGGGACAGGTGAGGGACA
>NW_008240107.1:0-353 GCF_000691975.1 Corvus brachyrhynchos | reverse complement strand
CCCCATGTCCCAAATGTCCCCCCATGTCCCCACTGTCACCTCCTGGTGTCCCCTGGGAGGGTCCCCTGTCCTTGGGTGACTGCAGTGTCCCTGTGTCCCCATAACCCCGTGTCCCCATGTCCCTGTGTCCCCATGTCCCTGTGTTGCCATGTCCCCGTGTCCCCATATCCCCGTGTCCCTGTGTTCCCATAACCCCGTGTCACCATGTCCCCAGTGTTCCCATATCCCCGTGTCCCCATATCCCTGTGTCCCCATGTCCCCATATCCCCGTGTCCCTGTGTTCCCATAACCCCGTGTCCCCATAACCCCGTGTCCCCGTGTCCCTGTGTCCCCATATCCCCGTGTCCCCATAT
>NW_008240106.1:1333-2101 GCF_000691975.1 Corvus brachyrhynchos | reverse complement strand
CCAGGTGCCCCCAGCTGTCCCCCCCTCTCCCCCCAGCTGTCCCCAGTGTCCCCCCAGTTCCCCCCAGGTGTGTCCCAGTCTCACCTGTCAGCGCCTCCTGTGCGAAGTACTTGACGTCGACGTCCTGGTCCTGCGTCAACTTCTCCAGCACCGGCTTCACCTCGGTCTGCAGCGTCCTGGGCGGGGCACGGACAGGTGAGGGACACACGGACAGGGGAGGGACACACGGACAGGGCAGGGACACACGGACAGGGCAGGGACACACGGACAGGGGAGGGACAGGGGAGGGACACACGGACAGGTGAGGGACACACGGACACGTGAGGGACAGGGCAGGGACACACGGACAGGGGAAGGACAGGGGAGGGACACACAGACAGGGGATGGACACACGGACAGGTGAGGGACACATGGACAGGGGAGGGACACACGGACAAGTGAGGGACACATGGACAGGGGAGGGACACATGGACAGGGGAGGGACAGGGGAGGGACACACGGACAGGTGAGGGACACACGGACACGGGAAGGACACACGGACAGGGCAAGGACACACGGACAGGGGAGGGACAGGGACAGGGGACACAGGTGAGGGTTGGGTGACACAGGGACAGGTGACACAGGTAACAGAGGTGACACAGGTGAGGGACAGGTGGCACAGGTGGCACAGGTGGCACAGGGACAGGTAACACAGGGGACACAGGGGACACAAGTGACACAGGTGAGGGACAGGTGGCACAGGGGGCACAGGTGAACAAGGGAAAACAC
>NW_008240106.1:746-1218 GCF_000691975.1 Corvus brachyrhynchos | reverse complement strand
CACGGGAAGGACACACGGACAGGGCAAGGACACACGGACAGGGGAGGGACAGGGACAGGGGACACAGGTGAGGGTTGGGTGACACAGGGACAGGTGACACAGGTAACAGAGGTGACACAGGTGAGGGACAGGTGGCACAGGTGGCACAGGTGACACAGGTGGCACAGGTGGCACAGGTGACCCAGGTAACACAGGTGGCACAGGGAACACAGGTGACCCAGGGACAGGTGGCACAGGTGGCACAGGTGAGGCACAGGTGGCACAGGACCAGGTGCGCAACAGGGCCAAGCATTGCCCCAGCACGGCCACCAGGGGGAGCAGTGCCAGTCCAAACCAGCCCAAACCAGTGTAACCCAGTTAACCCAGTCCAGCCCAGTGTAACCCAGTCCAGCCCAGGCCGGCGCGTACCCGCTGTCCAGGATGGGCCCGATGCGCTGCAGCGACTTGGCCCCGTTGAAAGGGACGGTGGGCC
>NW_008240106.1:0-707 GCF_000691975.1 Corvus brachyrhynchos | reverse complement strand
CTCCTGGCCCCACCCCTCGGACAGCACCTGCGGGGGCGGCCGGGGGTGTCCGGGGGCGCCCAGGTGTGCCCAGGTGTGCCCCCAGGTACCCCCAGGTGTGCCCAGGGTATCCCCAGGTACCCCCAAGGTGTGCCCAGGTACCCCCAGACATCCCCAGTTGCCCCTCAGTCCCTTCCAGTTGCCTCCCAGTCGCCCCAGTAACCCTCCCAGTGTCCCCAGTAGCCCTCACGTTGATGCAGAAGAGCGTGGTCATGTGGTGCAGGCAGTTGGGGTCACCAGTTACCCCCAGTTACCCCAGTTACCCCAATCACCCCAATTACCCAATAGCCCCAGTTACCCCAGTTACCCCAATTACCCCCGTTACTCCAATAGCCCCAGTTGCCCCAGTAGCCCTCCCAGTGTCCCCAGTGTCCCCAGTAGCCCTCCCAGTGCCCCCAGTAGCCCTCACGTTGATGCAGAAGAGCGTGGTCATGCGGTGCAGGCAGTTGGGGTCCCCAGTTACCCCCCTTACTCCAATAGCCCCAGTTGCCCCAGTAGCCTTCCCAGTGTCCCCAGTAGCCCTCCCAGTGCCCCCAGTAGCCCTCACGTTGATGCAGAAGAGCGTGGTCATGCGGTGCAGGTAGTTGGGGTCGGCGGCCATGGCCAGCACCTTGGGCACGATGGTGCCCTGGGCCCAGGTGTGCCCGAAGCGCTCCACCAGCTTGCGC
>NW_008240105.1:0-429 GCF_000691975.1 Corvus brachyrhynchos | reverse complement strand
CTCATCCCTCCGACAACGCCACTCAGAGAATTATTACAACAATCACACGATGTTGAACCACATCTCCCATGCGATTTTGGCGAAACAAAAATGATTTTATCTCCAGAAGAGAGAGAGGACTTTCTCAACTATATACTGATACCTGTTCCATCACAACAGGGCCAAGCATGTGTTATTCATATTAAAAGTGAAGTCTTGGAGCGAGACATTCCACTTCATGCACATTCTTCTCGAACTTCTCAGGGACATTCAGCTGATTTTATGGGACTTTCTCATCCTCAAGTGCCTATTCAGGACCTCAGTGGAGAGGATATGGTGACCATCACAGCTTCAGAAGGCATTCCTCTATCTTCTGGAGCTTCATCTCATTTTTTTAGAACGAGCACTAACTTCTCATATGCCTTCTTCAAAGCTTCGAATTCCACAACA
>NW_008240104.1:5158-9762 GCF_000691975.1 Corvus brachyrhynchos | reverse complement strand
TGGCTTGCAGTGACTGTGGACACATATAGCGGAGTGATCGAGGCCACACAACACCTAAAAACTGACTCCAAAGCAACCATCCAACATTGGCTAACAGCCATGGCGTGGCTCGGTGTTCCAAAGCAGATCAAAACAGACAACGGCCCAAACTTTATTTCAAAATTGAGTCAAACATTTGTTTCAAAGTGGGGTATCACTCTAGTACATGGCATCCCGTGCAATAGCACCGGGCAGGCCATTGTTGAGGGGGCAAATCAAACCCTGAAAACCAAATTGGAAGTGTTAGCAAAAACAGAGGGCTTTGCCAATTCTATTCCCCCAGGAGACCAGGCGCGCATACTAGCAACTGCCCTGCTAGCACTGAATCAATTCCCTAGGGGGAATGAGACAAACAGTCCCTCCCAGAGACACTGGGCCACTCGAGCACTAGACGAAGGCCCACAAGTTGTAATCAGAAATGAATTGGGGGAATGGGAACAAGGTTGGAGACTAGTGCTCACGGGGAGAGGGTACGCGGCTGTTAAAAAAGATGGTAGAGTCAAATGGTGTCCACTTAAGTCTATCAAACCGGACCTTCAGAATAAAACTAATGAAAACTGTGAGGTTTTGTTTGCAGGACTGGATCTTTGGACGCCCTCGTGACCCATACATCCCAGTGCCTGAAGAAAGCGACAAGTCATCGAGCAGCCCAACAGCGCCCAAGAATCCTACACCAGTGAAATCCAAGCAACAACGGTATCTTTGCGTAAGTTTGCTTTTACAGTTTCTTGGCAGAGGGCAAGCCAATGCAGAACATCACCCTCACCAGCCATTCAGGTGGGTCCTACACCACCTTTTGGGCGACAAAGCAATCAAAGAAACCATCACACCAGGCAGCCCATCTTTTGAGTTTAGGCTAAAAGACATTTTTCCCTCGCATCTACAATTCCCCAATTTTGGTGACTTTTCACTGTACCAAACCTATTGGTGTCCTGCCTCAAACCCAGGAAAAGGCTACTGTAACTATCCAGGGTATGGATATTGTGGGTATTGGGGGTGTGAAACTATCGTGACAAGCGATAGATGGCAACCGCAGCAACGTGATGAGTTCCTCCAAGTCAAATATGCACCCCGAGGCTGTCGCGAACCAAAATTTGGACTTGACACGCAAATATACACTCCCCAAGACGGGAGGAAACACACTTGCAAAAACTACATAATGACAATTCTGCAGCCGGCCCATAAGAGTTGGGCCACGGGTAGAGTGTGGTCAGTGTTTGTTTTCACCTACAGCAACTTCTGGGTAAACATACAGATTACCAGGCACCTACCGCCAGAATCCCGACCAGTCGGGCCTAATCAGATTCTTACAGTAAACAGACCCAAAACCGATTTTACGCTTAATACACAAATATTAAATCCCACCTCCACCCCAACCGGCCCACAATGGCCCAGTGTTTGGAATTCCCAGATATAATTAAGCTTTGTCTTGTAGTTCCAAGCTTCCTGAGCGAAGGCAGAAGAAGTTTCAAGCAATTATTCTCATGATTGAGCCACAGACAAGAGTGTATAACATGTTGGGCCAGAAATTTTACTTCTCTGGGCTAAGGGCCAGGTATTTAGTGACTAGAGGCACCTTGTGCCAAAACACATCTCCACCTATTATGGAAGGTGATAGAACAAATATTACACTAGAGCTTTGCTATTCCTGAGTGAAGTGTGGAACATTGTAAGATTACATTTTGTTCATTACCAGATGAAGTTACAATCATCAGCGTCCATAAGAGTTTTTTCTACTCGGGTAAAAGAGCGAGCAAGATCGTACCATAAATTAATAAAGCAACAGCTAATGCATCATATTCCAAACTGTCCTACTTTATTATATAACTATATAATATATATAATATATATATAATATAACTATAACAGGTTTGTTTTGATTCTTCATATGTATAAATAAAT
Source organism: Corvus brachyrhynchos (assembly GCF_000691975.1). Taxonomy (NCBI): domain Eukaryota; kingdom Metazoa; phylum Chordata; class Aves; order Passeriformes; family Corvidae; genus Corvus; species Corvus brachyrhynchos. Next base: position 7,821 of record NW_008240104.1, on the reverse strand, counting down.
CTGAATTAGTATATTTTGCTTGAAGTGATAAAATTTTACTATGAGCATATTGTTTAGACATTCCTTTACTTTTTCCTGAAATTTTTTTTTGTGTTGTGAAAAAATTCCTGCAGTAGGGACAGCTGTGTGCTGTTCTGGAGACCATGAGTTAGGTGTTCCACTTGAATATTCTCTACACTTAAGTTCATATGCTTTGACAAGATGTCTAAGTTTAAAAGAACAGGGCTCTGCTATTCTATACATGAAATAAATACTTACCTGTTACTCATTTGCTGTTAAATAGAGCATGGAGTAGAGTGCAGCAACTCTGCACAAAATTGTGCACCTGCCCGCTTGCATTGTGAACTCCATTTTCTGTGGCAATTGCTTGATCTCAGTAACAGCAATTTTTCCTGTTCCCCTACAGGGGAACAGAAGAGAGGGGCACATCTGATAGTGGATCAGCAACATGGATCCTATCAGAGCCACCTTGAAACCAGGCCAGTTCTGAGGACAGTGATATGTTGGGATGAGTCCATCTGGTGGCTGAAATTCAGCTCTCTGAAAGTTCCGGAAAAAGATCAGCAAAACAGAGTTAAATTCAATAAGGGAATCTGCCTGATAAAACAGAGCAACTAGGCCACATGCCAGAGGACCAACCTGGAGGAAGAAAAAAGAGAAGCAAGGCCGCCAAGCCTAGGACACTCTCCAAGGAAAGACTCACAAGAAGAATGAGATCAGAATTGGAGCAGGATGTGCAGAGTCTAGGAAAGGGGTCTGCAATTTTTGTAGCACTTAAAAAAAAAATTATTAGTAGAAGTGAATGTGTTTCAGTATGGAATATGATGAAAATTGTGATTCTCAAGTTACTAATTGGAATAAAGGAAAAAGGGTAGCAGTCTCCCTACTTTTACCTTGGGTAGCCGCTGCTAAAGCCCTTGGTGAGCTAAATCACCCAGGGTGCTGGCTTAGCAAGCAGGCCAATGCAACATCTGCCGCCCTTAGCGATGTCCCCCGAGATGAAGAAACCACCAGACACGCAACGCCGCAAAACCAAGCAGCCATCGACTTCCTGCTCCTAGCCCGTAGACATGGCTGTCAAGATTTTGAAGGCATATGCTGTTTTGATTTAACATCACGTAGTGACTCCATCTCAAAGAACATTCAGCTGCTAAAAGATCAAGTCCACCAAATCAAGACAGAAGAAAAAAATCACATGAGGTCTCAACAACTTTGTCGGACAATGGGGATTCCAAGGGTGGGCACTTTCTTTAGTTAGGGGTGCTTTGTGGATTTTCATTGTAATTCTTATTGTATTGCTTATGTTCTCATGTTTTTTACGCTGCTTTAAAAAGGCCATTGGGGAGGTGTTCTTGGTAAAAAAAGAAGGGGGAGGTGTGGAGGGCTTTGAGCCCTTGGCACAAGAGCTCTCTGCACTCCCTTGGAGGAGAGAAGCCTGAGGGCAAAAAGAATCTCCCAGAGATAAGCAACCTTCCTCTGGGTCATGGTGACAAAGTGAACCACCCCCAGCATGCCTTGTTTCTATATGGTAATAGCCTGTACCCAGTTGGCTAATTGGTTTCTACCCCACCCCCTGCCTTTCCCATAAAAATCCCTTGTTTCTGCCCCTGACTAGGGAGTATTTGTCTCTGGCCTTCTCTTCACAGGGGCTGTTGGACAATAAAAGCTGCCTCTGTGGAATAGCCAAACAAGGCTCCTGTCTCTCTGTCCCCGAGTTCGCCTTGGGTGATTTCACAATGAGCTGAATCACAAGAGCTGATATCGCTTGTAGCAGAGAAGTTGTTACACTTGCTGAAATCACCTACTGCCCAGGGAGGCCTGCCATCGCCCCTGGAATAGTTGTTCTTTGCAGGACACTCTCTCTAGGAAGGTCGCAGCATACTGGTGCTGACCAGTATCAGACCCCCTGCGATACTTCAGGACCTTGCCTATATCCTCCCACATCCTATGACACTCAGAATTTTCCACCACTGGGGCAGATCTCTGGGCACCCTCCCTGGAAATCCCAGCCCTGATTCTAAATGTTCTGTAGGCCATATAGAGGAGAGTTAACAGAATTAACAACAAAAATATGGTGTCTTTAACATTCAGAGGGAAATTAATATTCTCAAAAGGTGATGTGTCAAACCTGAAGGGCGAGGAGGTAAAAGGCTGGGAAAAATCCCCTACTTTTCCCCCACCTGGCTGGGTGCAATTATTACTAAACCCCCAGAAGTAGCAGACAAGACCAGGACAGGCAAACAGCAGCAAATACACATCCCAAATAATCCTCACTACCTCTGATTCTATCTTTACATAAGCTGTTATGGCAGAGTATATCAACCAAGCAATGAGTAAATGCAAGTAAAAAAAAAATAACAGTTTACTAACAAGTGGAACAGCAACAGTCAAGAAATAACAGCAAATAATCACCAAGTACAAAACTGCTAAATCTCGCAGACTCCCCAGAACTAACAGAGACCCAAAAATGCCTGGGACACCCTCCATGCAGACGAGCATGTGGTTCGAAGGACAAAGGGAAAGATGGTGTCAGTCTCTCCCCACCGCCCCCACTTATCTCTCCAGCAGCAGAGTTCCACTGAGAAAGGCAGCTGGCATGCTCCGACGGCGGCTGGAAACTCGGTCAGGGCCAGAACCCGCAGCGAGACTTCTTTCTTTCAGCA
>NW_008240104.1:4555-5114 GCF_000691975.1 Corvus brachyrhynchos | reverse complement strand
GGGGGCGTGCCCTTGTTGGTGTGGCAGCAACAGGCAGCCACATGTGGAATTAGTCTCCAGGAAGGTCAAAACTGCTAACTGCAGTCTCTCTGGGATGGAAAAGAAAGAAAAGTAACCAAAAGAGAACCCAAAAAGGAAAAGCCTCTGCCAGCACTGCCTGGGCTCTATAGCAAGAAACCAAGAGCCAAACCAAGTGACCAGAGAGAGCTCTGCCTAAAGCAAAAAACCAAGAAACCAGCGAGGCAAAAATCATGCAGCTCAAGAGAGCGAGCTGCCTGCAAGAGCAGACTTTAAAAGCGCCCGTGGTAACACCCCCCGACCGCTCGATTTTGTTTCCCTGTTCAACACTGGTGCTTAAAGACACAGTAACAATTTTGGGGGACAGATGGATATGAAATACAACAACATTTTGTGTCGGGGTCTCCTCCCCCTGCCATGTAGCCCTGGGAGAGGGGCCCTGAGGGGACAGACACGGGGTTTCCCGAGCCCCTGGTCAGCCTTGTTCCCCATTGATTGGTTTGTGTTTCCCTGCGCGGGCGAGGACCGTCAGGCCGCAGCG
>NW_008240104.1:2016-3656 GCF_000691975.1 Corvus brachyrhynchos | reverse complement strand
CACAGGCATTGGTACTATTTGCATGCCTTGGACCACAGTAGATATTAATCGAATAAACCAGGGGATCAAGCAAGGGAGAAATATCAAGCCTGCGGTGGCACATAAAAGGAAAAACCTAGCTTCTTCCACCATTCTATTCCCAATACATTATCCCACCAGCTAAGTTTTAGTGCGGATTCCCACTTTTGGACTGGTACATGGGCTATTTTTCTGATATTTTTGGCTATATTTAGGATGGCATCCCCATGGTCATCTATCTTCAAACAACAATCTGATGTATTAAATTTTCCACACACACCTCCTTCTTCAGCCAATAGATAGTCAAAAGCCAACCTATTCTGATACACTGCAGCTCTTGTTTGGCTTTGTTGCCTAGCTAGTAATTCCAATGCCTGACCAGTTTAGTTCATTATTATTTCTAGAACTGCTTGGAGTCTTATAATCTGATTCAGCATGTAAATTGTGGTTCGATATCCTCAACTCCCATCTTGTGCCCAGGTGGCTGGCCCATACATTTCAATTATGCGCTCAGAGGGCCATTCCTCGTCTCCCCATTTTTAAGTTCCTCCAATCAATTCTCTTCTATTTCTTTTTAGATCCTCATACACGGGTATTCCTAGTTGATCTCCGTCTGGCTCAGGTAAAAGAAAGAATCCTGGGTGTATGATTTCCAGGGTACAACTCCCTTCCCACTGAGAGGGGAGCTTTGCATATGCCCTTTTTCCACATATTCAAAATAGGCCATCAGTAGTCAGCTTTTGTTGATTTATATTTTCCCAGAATTCTGAAATGTCTGGGATCCCAAAATAAGGATTTTTGTTTGTATCATTGCGTTGAAAGAGTTTGACCTTATTATTGTACTTACAATTCTTCTCCTTTGTTTTTTTCCTGAGTCCAATACAGAGTTGGTTTCTCGGGGACCCACCATGTAAAAGTTCCGGTACTGACCTTATATCTCTTACAGGGAGTATTTCCTACTTCGTTAAGGTAATTGTTCCCAGTACGCCAGAGACACTCCTCTCCTATCACTGTTGAACTCAGTACCCACCCTTCTGGTCTGTTTTCTCCCCTTATCCTTGTCCAATTCCGCTTAAGGAGTTCTATTGGGCTTAAGCTACTGCCTTTCCATGGCCATTCCTCTGTCATCAGAGGCCCTCCACAGACCCAACAGTTGGTTACATTAAGCTCTTTACCTATCCTTTCCCCTAATTCCACAAACAGATTTTTTCCAAATTTTGAGATATCCTTTTCATTTTCTATTTGTTGTTTGAGTTTCACATACGTGTCTTGAATTGGGGTCGATACAGAGTTAGAATGTTGTGCTGGCTTTACCTTCTTATTTACCAGTTGTTCTTTTAGTAAGCCTGAGACTTTACTCCCAACAATATATGTGAAACACATCCATCTTTCTCCTTTTGGACGTTTACTTTCCAACCTGCTACCACTTGTTCCTAGGTTTTCTGCAATCCAGTGCTTTTTCCCATTTTGCATACAGTTTTCTATTTTGGATTGGTTATAACAGAGACTGTTGACATGGATATGCGCAATGAAAAAGGAACCTCGCTGTTTTTCCATATACAGCTTTTGGCAACACCTATGGCATGGCTGTGTCGGTATCCCCAGAGGGAAGAGACAAAAGA
>NW_008240104.1:518-974 GCF_000691975.1 Corvus brachyrhynchos | reverse complement strand
GATGGATATTATGGATTTTAAAGTCTAAAGGTGTGGTTTGAGGGATTATCCCTTTCAACTGCAAATCTTCAAGGGTCCTTGGAATTGTGTTGACATATTCTTTAACACTCATTTCCCCTACTTCATAGGTAGCAGTTTCATGTTGGGTGGTCAGAAAGGGTAACCCAAATATCATTTCGTAAGGTGACACTCCCAAGTTTGACCTGGGTTGTGTTCAAACCTTCAATAAAGCCAGAGGTAGGCATTTTACCCATTACATTTGAGTTTCAATTATTAATTTAGTTAAGGTTCGCTTTAAAGTTTGGTTCATCCTCTCTACTCATCCTGAACTCTGTGGGTGCCATGGGGTATGTAGTTCCCACTTTATTCCCAAGGCTTGAGTTAGTTGCTGCAGAACTTTTGATGTAAAGTGTGTCCCTCTATCTGAGTCTATCCTATTAATCATTCCATACCTGG
>NW_008240104.1:0-258 GCF_000691975.1 Corvus brachyrhynchos | reverse complement strand
TTCCAATGCACCCATAATTCCTTAGAAAGTGATCACACAAAGCCTTGGTACCCCAATGAGTTTTTTGATGCATGTCTTCTAATATTTTTCTGGTGAGTGATTTATTAAGTAACTGCCTTCCCTCAGGAAGTTTCCATTTTCCACATTCGTCTGGCTTTCCCCCTATCTTACTTAATTCTTTCTCCTCTGTTTCACTGAATTTTGGAGTCTCCAATTCTTCGTTCTTTTGATGCCTTAAGAGGCCTCCCAGAAACAGAC
>NW_008240103.1:0-515 GCF_000691975.1 Corvus brachyrhynchos | reverse complement strand
AAGGCATTGAACTACGAGCGCTAGCCGGTAAAATCTGTAAGTATTTTCCACATCTGGCGTCCAGCGTGCTCTCTCTGAACCCCAGTTCTGAGAGACTTTTAGGGTGTCCCAGCAGCTGCGTGTCTGCTGGAGTTAGCTCTGCACCTCCTGCTGTGCCAGCTCTGTGTAGCGAGCTGTTACTTTATGCGTAACAGCGAGACCAGAGGCTCAGCCTGTACCCTCCCCCACACCACGTGTTGAGGGAACGGCTGGAAAATAGAAAACCCATTTCACTTAATTTTTTTTCTCCGGACCTGTTTTCCTGTGATAAATCCAGAATTCTGGTGCGTATTTCCCTGCTGGTTTAGAGGCTCCTGTCTTAAGCTGGTGCCGGTGCAAACTTTCTTTTTTTTTTCCTCCTTTTTGCCATTAGGGGTTGAGTGTTTGTGGTGATGCATTCGTAATGGGATCTGAGGTTTCTGCACGCCACAGAGAAATATACTATTGTTATAAACATGTATTATAGTATTGGCTTC
>NW_008240102.1:0-372 GCF_000691975.1 Corvus brachyrhynchos | reverse complement strand
CGGTCCCAAAAAGGTCCTGAAACAGCCCCAAAACGGTCGCAAAACTGTCCCAGAATGTTCCCAAAATGGTCCCAGAACGGTCCCAAAATGGACCCAGAGTGGTCCCGAAATGGTCCCAAAATGGACCCAGAGTGGTCCCGAAAAGGTCAAGAAACAGTCCCAGAACGGTCCCAAAACGGTCCCGAAAAGGTCATGAAATAGTCCCAGAATGTTCCCAAAGTGGTCCCAAAACGGTCCCAAAATGGACCTGAAACGGTCCCAGAATGGTCCCAAAATGGTCCCGAAGTGGTGCCAGAAATGGCCCCAAAATGGTCCCAGAATGGTCCTGAAACGGTCCCGAAATGGACCTGAAACGGTCCCAGAATGGTCCCA
>NW_008240101.1:0-433 GCF_000691975.1 Corvus brachyrhynchos | reverse complement strand
AGGTGGGGGGAGGAGAAGAGTTCTGAAGGAGTGTTATGATTTTTTTTTCTTCTTTTAGGGCTGTTAATAAACTTCTTTATATTCTTTCAAGTTTGGTGCCTGCTTTGCGTTTCTCCAAATTCTTATCTCACAGAAGATAAACAGTAATGAGTATTTTAGACCAAACCACTACAGGACCAGACGCATGTAACTGTGAATTTGTGCTGATTTCTGCTGAACTGAAACTTGTGAGAGTATCCCCGGTCCCTGAGATTTTTGTTTCTTTTTTCATTTTGCCGGTGGCAGATGAAAGAAGTATTGAGAGAGAGTTGGGACCAAAACTCTCTCAGCCCCAAAGAGAGGTTTTTCTCCGAGTTGCCAAATTCCTTGAAGTTAGTGGCTTTTAATTTTCAAAGGGTCCATTAAAACAGTTTGTTTGCTGGCTTTTCTTTTA
>NW_008240100.1:1006-1528 GCF_000691975.1 Corvus brachyrhynchos | reverse complement strand
GGTGTTTCCGCCCGGTTACAAACTGAACCTGCTGCAAATTTACTACATTAACAAACCCAAAACCTCTAAATTTTTCACCCTGTGACAATCTTACATAGTAGTCTATCAACTAATTTACACTAGTTTAGTTTCTAGTTCTTTTCTAATAGTAGGCAGTTTTTTCCATGGACAAAGGTCAAAAGCTGTGTTGTTCAGGGGGGTGAAACCCCTCAAAACAGGCAGAGAAATATTCTCTGCACTCTGGGTTCCCACACTAAAATGGGGGAGAGGAAAAAAAAATGAGCAAACTTTTCAAAGCAGTTGTTCAAGGACACATATACACACTCCTCTGCTTCTAACAGCAGCAAGAGTGGAGGAAGCAACCTGCTTGCTTTTCAGCCAGCTTTCGGCTCCTTTTCTCTGGAGGGAGATGGAGAGTTGAACTTTGTTTTCCTGGAACTTCGGTTTTTCCCTTCTTCTCTTCTGGACTGTTTCAACATCAGAACACATTGGGACAATTTTCCAGCAAGGCCCTGGAGGTGT
>NW_008240100.1:0-956 GCF_000691975.1 Corvus brachyrhynchos | reverse complement strand
ATGACTCTGAAATTTTCCCAGGTTTCTCTCCACAGTGAGAGGTTTTATTATTTAGCATTATTATTCTTTTCCTGTGTGTTTGTTAAATAAACAATTTTTATCTCTCACTTTCCTCCGAGGAAGATTTCTTTTCTCCGAACCTGGTGGGGTGGTTTGTAACTTGCCTTCTATCGGAGGATATTTTTCCTCCAAATTTGTCCAAAGTGGCACAAATAATTAGTGGCGCCCAACTGTGTGGCTTGAATGAAAGTGAAAAAACCTGTACTAATTACATTTTGGTTGGAATTAAATTACTTTGTATTGGGGTAAAGTAGTCACCATGTTGGTTGAGTTCATAATGTCTCTCTGGCTTGATGTACTCATGTCTTTCTGGACCCTAGGCCTATTTGCCTATCCACAACCTGCTCTGATCTTGTCCCTGATACGTAATTTTTGCTGAGCAGGGGCACAAATCAGGATTTCTATTTTGCTATGCTCAGTGATAATGATTTATAAGAAGCTAACAGAGGTAAAGGCAGTTGTTCGAAGTGTGTATGATATGTGGTTTCTCTGTCCTAACCCCAGTCCTAGTTTCAGTAGCCTGTTTTGGGAGTTTATTAGTAATTGCACCCAGATTGTTAGAAGAGGAGGAGACGGGGTTTCCCAGCCTTTCATCTCCTTTCCCTTTAAATTTGATAGGTTATCTTTTGAAAATGTTCAGTTTCTCCTGAATGTTAAAGAGACCACCTACCTGGAATTTTATCTCGTAAGCTTCCTCTATGTTGTTTGCAGCTTGTCTAGAATAAGAGCTCAGATTTCCAGGGTGGCTGATGAGCCACCTGACCCAGATGCGGAAAATCCTGAGTGGTGTGGGGAATGGGAGGATATGGGCCAAACCCCGAAGGAATTCTCTGACCCAATAGCTTGGAATTTCCTCCCTGAATAAATTCAGAACCCAGCTGAGGTGGGGAAATATC
>NW_008240099.1:7005-7269 GCF_000691975.1 Corvus brachyrhynchos | reverse complement strand
GGATCCCAGGGGGAATTTGGGGGGTCCCAGGGGGGAGTTTGGGGAGTTCCAAGGGAGATTTGGGGGTCCCAGAGTTGATTTGGGGGTCCTGGGGGAGTTTGGGGGAGGTCCCAGGAGGGATTTGGAGGGTCCCAGAGAGGATTTGGGGATCCCAGAGGGGATTTGGGGGTCCCAAAGTGGATTTGAGGGATCCCAGAGGGGATTTGGGGGGTCCCAGAGGGGATTTGGGGGTCCCAGGGGAGATTTGGGGGTCACACAGTGGAT
>NW_008240099.1:6543-6867 GCF_000691975.1 Corvus brachyrhynchos | reverse complement strand
GAGGCTTTGGGGGATCCCAGGGGACATTTGGGGGATCCCAGAGGGAATTTGGGGATCCCAGAGAGGATTTGGGGATCCCAAAAGAAATTTAAGACATCCCACCCTAATTTTGGGGCGCTTCAGGACAAACCAAACCCCATCCTGATGAAATCAATGATTTTTTTCACTCTTTTGGGGGTTTTTTTGGGGTTATTTCAGGACGTTTTAACGTTTTTGGGGGCGAGCCTCTCACCTGCAGCCACACCCCGGCCGGATCCGGGCGGTTTTTGGGCGTTTCCTGCCAACTTTTGGGGTCTCCATAAAGGTGAGAGGGGTGCTCGTGCC
>NW_008240099.1:0-5293 GCF_000691975.1 Corvus brachyrhynchos | reverse complement strand
TAAACCCCTCCAGGGCCCCCCAAAACCCCCTCAAGACCCCCTAAATCCCCCCCAAAATCGGGGGGGGTCCCGGGGTCGCTCCAATACCTCCGATAGCCCGGGAACGTGGCACAGCGAAATCTCGCGAGATCCCGCGGGAACTGGGGCGTGGCCAAAGGGCAAAAATCCGCCCGTAGTAAAGATGGCGGCGCGGCTTCAAAGCGAAATCTCGCGAGATTTGGAAGGAAAGGGGACGCGGCCAAAGGGGCGGCAAGGAGGCGGCTCCAAGATGGCGGCGAGGTGTGGGGCGGGATAGAGGGAGGGTTGGACTGGCTGCTTCTAAGTGAACCTCTGAGCGCTCTCCAGGCGGCATTTTGGGTTCCCAAGATGGATTTTGAGGAGTTTTGACCGGATTTGGGCGATCTCTATGCCCGGTCTGGCAGAGCTCCGGTACCTCCTGGCTGAGGAAGAGGGCGGAACTTCCCACAGCCAAGATGGCGGCGCGGCTTCTCTTTGCCTTCTCGCGAGATTTTGCGCGGGAAGAGGGCGCGTTGTTCTCTGAGCCTGAGGAGGGTCTCTGAGGGATCTCCGGGCTGAATTTAGAGGTTTTGGCTCAATTTGGGGGTTTCAAGCTGAATTTTGGGGTTCGGGAATGGATTTGGAGTCTCCTTCCTCCGCCAACCTGAGAGAGCGCCCTGAGGACCGGGCGGAATTCCCCCAACCAAGAAGGCGGCGCGGCTTCGCGCGTACTCTCGCGAGACTTGGCGCGAGAAGAGGACAGGGCGTGATGGTTGAACCTGGGGAGGTGCTCCAGGCTGGATTTAGGACCTTCAGCCGAATTCCAGGGGATTTAGGCTTAGCTCAGGGATTTTAAGGCGAATTTTTGGCTGGATTTGGTTGGGCCAGACGAGAGAGGCGCCCCAGAAACGGGCGGAATTCCCTCAACCAAGATGGCGGCGCGGCTTCGCGCGTACTCTCGCGAGACTTGGCGCGGGAAACGAGCGGGCTGCGATGGGGAGAGCTCCTGAGGGTACTCTAGGCTGGATTTAGGACCTTCAGCCGAATTTCAGAGTATTTAGGCTCAGCTCAGGGATTTTAAGGCGGATTTCGGCGTTTCTGGCTCGATTTGGTGGGGCCAGACGGGGGAGGAAAGGAGAAGCGGGCGGAATTCCCCCAACCAAGAAGGCGGCGCGTCTTCGCACGTACTCTCGCGAGACTTGGCGCGAGAAGAGGACAGGGCGTGATGGTTGAACCTGGGGAGGTGCTCCAGGCTGGATTTAGGACCTTCAGCCGAATTCCAGGGTATTTAGGCTCAGCTCAGGGATTTTAAGGCGGATTTCGGCGTTTCTGGCTCGATTTGGTGGGGCCAGACGGGGGAGGAAAGGAGAAGCGGGCGGAATTCCCCCAACCAAGATGGCGGCGCGGCTTCGCACGTACTCTCGCGAGACTTGGCGCGAGAAGAGGACAGGGCGTGATGGTTGAACCTGGGGAGGTGCTCCAGGCTGGATTTAGGACCTTCAGCCGAATTCCAGGGTATTTAGGCTCAGCTCAGGGATTTTAAGGCGGATTTCGGCGTTTCTGGCTCGATTTGGTGGGGCCAGACGGGGGAGGAAAGGAGAAGCGGGCGGAATTCCCCCAACCAAGATGGCGGCGCGGCTTCGCACGTACTCTCGCGAGACTTGGCGCGAGAAGAGGACAGGGCGTGATGGTTGAACCTGGGGAGGTGCTCCAGGCTGGATTTAGGACCTTCAGCCGAATTCCAGGGTATTTAGGCTCAGCTCAGGGATTTTAAGGCGGATTTCGGCGTTTCTGGCTCGATTTGGTGGGGCCAGACGGGGGAGGAAAGGAGAAGCGGGCGGAATTCCCCCAACCAAGATGGCGGCGCGGCTTCGCACGTACTCTCGCGAGACTTGGCGCGAGAAGAGGACAGGGCGTGATGGTTGAACCTGGGGAGGTGCTCCAGGCTGGATTTAGGACCTTCAGCCGAATTCCAGGGTATTTAGGCTCAGCTCAGGGATTTTAAGGCGGATTTCGGCGTTTCTGGCTCGATTTGGTGGGGCCAGACGGGGGAGGAAAGGAGAAGCGGGCGGAATTCCCCCAACCAAGATGGCGGCGCGGCTTCGCACGTACTCTCGCGAGACTTGGCGCGAGAAGAGGACAGGGCGTGATGGTTGAACCTGGGGAGGTGCTCCAGGCTGGATTTAGGACCTTCAGCCGAATTCCAGGGTATTTAGGCTCAGCTCAGGGATTTTAAGGCGGATTTCGGCGTTTCTGGCTCGATTTGGTGGGGCCAGACGGGGGAGGAAAGGAGAAGCGGGCGGAATTCCCCCAACCAAGATGGCGGCGCGGCTTCGCACGTACTCTCGCGAGACTTGGCGCGAGAAGAGGACAGGGCGTGATGGTTGAACCTGGGGAGGTGCTCCAGGCTGGATTTAGGACCTTCAGCCGAATTCCAGGGTATTTAGGCTCAGCTCAGGGATTTTAAGGCGGATTTCGGCGTTTCTGGCTCGATTTGGTGGGGCCAGACGGGGGAGGAAAGGAGAAGCGGGCGGAATTCCCCCAACCAAGATGGCGGCGCGGCTTCGCACGTACTCTCGCGAGACTTGGCGCGAGAAGAGGACAGGGCGTGATGGTTGAACCTGGGGAGGTGCTCCAGGCTGGATTTAGGACCTTCAGCCGAATTCCAGGGTATTTAGGCTCAGCTCAGGGATTTTAAGGCGGATTTCGGCGTTTCTGGCTCGATTTGGTGGGGCCAGACGGGGGAGGAAAGGAGAAGCGGGCGGAATTCCCCCAACCAAGATGGCGGCGCGGCTTCGCACGTACTCTCGCGAGACTTGGCGCGAGAAGAGGACAGGGCGTGATGGTTGAACCTGGGGAGGTGCTCCAGGCTGGATTTAGGACCTTCAGCCGAATTCCAGGGTATTTAGGCTCAGCTCAGGGATTTTAAGGCGGATTTCGGCGTTTCTGGCTCGATTTGGTGGGGCCAGACGGGGGAGGAAAGGAGAAGCGGGCGGAATTCCCCCAACCAAGATGGCGGCGCGGCTTCGCACGTACTCTCGCGAGACTTGGCGCTGGTGTAGGGGGGAGCGTGAGGGTATTTGGGGGTCCTGAGGGGATTTGGGAGTCCTGAGGGGATTTGGGGGGATCCTGAGGGGATTTCAGGGGTCCTGAGGGGATTTAGGGGGGATCGTGAGGGGATTTTGGGGTCCTGAGGGGAATTTCAGGGTCCTGAGGGGATTTGAGGCTCTGAGGGGATTTTAGGGGGATCCTGAGAGGATTTTGGGGTCCTGAGGGGGTTTGGAGGAATCGTGAGGAGATTTTGGGGTCCTGAGGGGAGTTTGGGGATCCTGAGGGAAATTTGGGCTGATTTTGAGGCGATTTTGCGGTTCTGAGGTGGACTTGGGGATCCTGAGGGGATTTCGGGGGATTCTGAGGGGGATTCGGGGGGATTTTGAGGCGATTTTGGGGTGATTTTGAGGAGATTTGCGGTTCTGAGGGGAATTTGGGGTGATTCTGAGGGGATTTGGGGTGATTTTGAGGAGGTTTTGGGGTCGTGAGGAGGATCTGGGGATCCTGAGGGGATTTTGGGGGTTCCTGAGGGGATTTGGGGTAATTCTGAGGGGGATTTGGGGAGATTTTGGGGCCCTGAGGAGATTTTGGGGTCCTGAGGGGATTTGGGGTGAGTTTGAGGAGATTTTGGGGTCCTGAGGGGGGGATTTGAGGGTTTTGAGGGGGATTTGAGGTGATTTTGGGGTGATTTTGAAGAGATTTTGGGGTTCTGAGGGGGATTTGAGGCGATTTTGGGGTTCTGAGGGCGATTTGGGGTGATTTAGAGGCGATTTTGGGGTTCCTGACGGGATTTGGGATGATTTTGGGGTTCCCGACAGGATTTTGGGTGTCTCTGAGGGTCTCTGGGCTGATTTTTGGGGCGATTTGGGCTGATTTTGGGGTCCTGAGGGGATTTGGGGTGACTCTGAGGGCCTTTGGGGTGATTCTGAGGGGATTTGGGCTGATTTTGAGGCGATTTTGGGGTTCTGAGGGGGATTTGAGACGATTTTGGGGTTCTGAGGGTGATTTGGGCTGATTTAGGGGCAATTTGGGGGTTCTGAGGGGGATTTGAGGCGATTTTGGGGTGATTTAGAGGCAGTTTGGGTTCCTGATGGGATTTCGGGTGTCTCTGAGGGTCTTTGGGCTGATTTTTGGGGCAATTTGGGCTGATTTAGGGGCGATTTTGGGGTTCTGATGGAGATTTTGGGGCATTCTGAGGAGATTTGGGGTCCTGAGGAGACTTGGGAGGGGAGTTTGGGGGGGACGTGAGGGGGTTTAGGGGTTCCTGGGGGGATTTGAGGCTCTGAGGTGATTTTAGGGGGTCCTGAGGGGATTTAGGGGTTCCTGAGGGAATTTTGGGGTCCTGAGGGGGTTTCAGGGGTCCTGAGGGGATTTAGGGGGGATCGTGAGGGGATTTTGGGGTCCTGAGGGGAATTTCAGGGTCCTGAGGGGATTTGAGGCTCTGAGGGGATTTTAGGGGGATCCTGAGGGGATTTTGGGGTCCTGAGGGGGTTTGGAGGAATCGTGAGGAGATTTTGGGGTCCTGAGGGGAGTTTGGGGATCCTGAGGGAAATTTGGGCTGATTTTGAGGCGATTTTGCGGTTCTGAGGTGGACTTGGGGATCCTGAGGGGATTTCGGGGGATTCTGAGGGGGATTCGGGGGGATTTTGAGGCGATTTTGGGGTGATTTTGAGGAGATTTGCGGTTCTGAGGGGAATTTGGGGTGATTCTGAGGGGATTTGGGGTGATTTTGAGGAGGTTTTGGGGTCGTGAGGAAGATCTGGGGATCCTGAGGGGATTTTGGGGGTTCCTGAGGGGATTTGGGGTAATTCTGAGGGGGATTTGGGGAGATTTTGGGGCCCTGAGGAGATTTTGGGGTCCTGAGGGGATTTGGGGTGAGTTTGAGGAGATTTTGGGGTCCTGAGGGGGGGATTTGGGGGTTTTGAGGGGGATTTGAGGTGATTTTGGGGTGATTTTGAAGAGATTTTGGGGTTCTGAGGGGGATTTGAGGCGATTTTGGGGTTCTGAGGGCGATTTGGGGTGATTTAGAGGCGATTTTGGGGTTCCTGACGGGATTTGGGATGATTTTGGGGTTCCCGACAGGATTTTGGGTGTCTCTGAGGGTCTCTGGGCTGATTTTTGGGGCGATTTGGGCTGATTTTGGGGTCCTGAGGGGATTTGGGGTGACTCTGAGGGCCTTTGGGGTGATTCTGAGGGGATTTGGGCTGATTTTGAGGCGATTTTGGGGTTCTGAGGGGGATTTGAG
>NW_008240098.1:0-483 GCF_000691975.1 Corvus brachyrhynchos | reverse complement strand
TGTCACTAAAAGAGCTGCACCGCGGGACCACGGCTGTCCCACCCAGTATGGCCCCCGTGCCCTCCCAGTGCTCCCAGTACGGGCCCAGTGCTCCCCCAGTACTCCCAGTATGGCCCCAGTGCCCTCCCAGTGCTCCCAGTACGGGCCCAGTGCTCCCCCAGTACTCCCAGTATGGGCCCGGTGACCTCCCAGTGCTCCCAGTATGGCCCCAGTGCTCCCAGTAAGGCTCCAGTGCTCCCAGTATGGCCCTACTACTCTCAGTATGGCCCCACTGCTCCCAGTAAGGCCCCAGCGCCCTCCCAGTGCTCCCAGGATGAACTCACTGCTCCCAGTAAGGCCCCAGTGGTCTCCCAGAGCTCCCAGTATGGCCCCAGTGCTCCCAGTAAGGCCCCAGTGCCCTCCCAGTGCTCTCAGTCTGGCCCCAGTGCTCCCAGTCTGGCTCTAGTGCTTCCAGTAAGGCCCCAGTGGTCCCAGTAAGGCCCC
>NW_008240097.1:0-483 GCF_000691975.1 Corvus brachyrhynchos | reverse complement strand
ACCCCCTTATGCCTCACCCCACTCACAGCACTACCCGGCATACCTGCGAGCCCCGCTCCCTCTCAGAGGGCCCTCTCCCTTCTGGGTTGTCGTGCTCTCAGCCGTTACTCGGGAAAGCCAGCTGCCGTCAACGGTCTCGAAGAAATCCAAACTCCGGGTGGCAAAAACCGGCCAGAGACGTCTTCCCGGGACCTGTCCTCCCTCGGGACCGCCCAGGGGGCATGGCTTATCCCGGATGAGGCCCCAGAATTGTTGTAAACAAGGCTGAGACTTTTAAAGGAAAAGTCAACTCGTTTATTTGTTAACCGCTGCGAGCGGGAACCCAGGATAAGCCCAGGCTCCGCGGGACAAGCCAGGAAAAAACCAACAGTGTGACGCACAGGGCGTTCCTTCAGACTCAGGTTCCTCAGCAAGACCCCACCGCGTGGGGACTCAGCCCCGGTGTAAAGGGTGCGCAACAATAAGGGGAATGCACTCTTAGTT
>NW_008240096.1:0-1039 GCF_000691975.1 Corvus brachyrhynchos | reverse complement strand
TGGGTATGTCCTCGGATAGGGGACCACATTTTGATGCAAATGTGATTCAAGAAGTTAGCCAGATTTTGGGAATTGCTTGGGATCTGCACACACCTTACAGATCCCAAGCAAGCGGTAAGGTGGAACCCATGAATGGGACTCGTAAGGCACAAATTAGCAAAATTTGTCAAGAGACATCCATGACCAGGGTTCAGGCCTTGCCTATAGCTTTACTGAGGATCCGCATACAACCGAGGCGGAGGGATAACATCAGTCCCTATGAAATATTGTATGGCAGGCCATATCAAATTCCACATGTTCCAGGAGAAATTCACATGAGGGGGAAACTTGATTTTCAGAGATATCTAATGGCGTTAGGTTCCACTTTGCATAAGCTCCAGAATTACATTGTGTTATCCAGACCCATAGGACTGGACACCCCTGCACATCCCTTCCAGCCTGGAGACTGGGTCTATGTCAAGTGGTGGGACAGTGACCCTCTACAGGCCAAGTGGAGAGGACCATTCCAGATTTTGCTGACCACCCTCACCCTAGTCAAAGTTGCTGGCAAAGACCCTGGATTCACTACTCCAGAGTTAAGAAGGCTTCTGCTCCTGAAACAACTGGGAAAACAGAGACTGATACAAACGAAGATGATGTAGTTTAAATGTTTTTTCCCTGTGCTTATTATCTACACAGTTGGTAACCCTGGCTCAGGTTTGGAACTAAATTTTGCATATGATTCTAGTCCAAAGTATATCCAAAGACATTCATTTGGATACAAAACTAATAATTGACATGTGAACTGAAGTGGAAAGATCAACAAACTTTTTTTACAGTTTGAGAATTAATTTAGATCTTATATTAGATAGCATTCAAAACTGATTGTATCTTCCATACCCTGGTTTCATGGTTACCAAACTGACCCTGGATTAAAGATTGTTTATAATGATTGTAATTATAATTCTTGTTTATAGAGATATACTGCTGTTAGACACATATTATTAGTTGATATTTAGAATATTTGGAATAGTCTCAACAAGGTAGAGGCCTTGTCAAG
>NW_008240095.1:0-602 GCF_000691975.1 Corvus brachyrhynchos | reverse complement strand
AGGGGGCACCCCCCAGCCCCAGGGAGGAGGGGAGGTTTGGGGAGGATTGAGGGGGAAAAGGGATTTTTTGGAGAGGCCGGGGCTCTCGTGGGATCTCGCAAGCTCCTTTCTGGTAGCCCTGAAGTTCCTCCTGGTAGCCCTGAAGTTCCTCCTGGCAGCGCTAAAGTCCCTCCTGGCACCCCCAAAATCTCTCCTGGTCTCCTCAGACCCCTCCTGGCACCCCTAAAACCCCTCCTGGCACCTCAAAAGTCCCTCCTGGCACCCCTAAAACCCCTCCTGGCACCCCTAAAGTCTCTCCTGGCACCCCCAAAATCTCTCCTGGTCTCCTCAGACCCCTCCTGGCACCCCTAAAGTCTCTCCTGGCACCTCAAAAGTCCCTCCTGGCAGCCCCAAAACCCCTCCTGGCACCCCCAGACCTCTCCTGGCACCCCTAAAACCTCTCCTGGCACCCTAAAAGTCCTTCCTGGCACCTCCAGAAGCCTCGTGGTATGCCCAGAACCTCTCTGGAACCCCCAAAACCTCTCCTGGCACCCCCAAACCCCTCGTGGCACCCTCAGACCTCTCCTGGCACCCCCAAACCCCTCCTGGCACCCCCAAACCCC
>NW_008240094.1:680-1195 GCF_000691975.1 Corvus brachyrhynchos | reverse complement strand
CCGATTTACGGCGCCAAAAGTCGCGGGATTTGTCCCGGCTTAAAGCGCCGAACGTCGTGGGGTTTATCCGCGTTCCCAGCGGGGGAAATCCAGGGATTTATCCCCCATTTATAGGGGCAAGAGCCCGGGATTTATCCACTTCAGGTCGCGGGGGATTGTGGGATATATGGCCCGAAACGCGCGGAGGATCACGGGATTTATCCCCCCCACCCAAACGCGCGGAGGATCATGGGATTTATCCCCCAATTTCGGCGCAAAGGATTGTGGGATTTATCCCACCCCAAACCCGCGGAGGATCCCGGGATTTATCCCCCCAAAGGCGCAAAGGTTCACGGGATTTATCCCCCCGATTTCGGCGCAAAGGATTGTGGGATTTATCCCCCCCAAACGCGCGGAGGATCACGGGATTTATCCCCCCCCCGTTTTGGCGCGCAGGATCACGGGATTTATCCCCCCATTTTGGCGCAAAGGATTGTGGGATTTATCCCACACAGACACAGGGTCGTGCAGGGAAC
>NW_008240094.1:0-206 GCF_000691975.1 Corvus brachyrhynchos | reverse complement strand
GCGCAAAGCAGTGTGGGATTTATCCCCCCAAATCGCGCGGAGGATCACGGGATTTATCCCCCAAACGCGCGGAGGATCACGGGATTTATCCACCCCATTTCGCCGCAAAGGATTGTGGGATTTATCCCCCCAACCCGCGAAGGATCATGGGTTTTATCCCCCCCAAACGCGCAGAGGATCACGGGATTTATCCCCCCATTTTGGCG
>NW_008240093.1:0-820 GCF_000691975.1 Corvus brachyrhynchos | reverse complement strand
TTTGGGGGAATTTTAGGGGTTTTTGGGGATTTCTGGGATTTGGGATTTTTTGTGGGATTTTGGTGTTTTTATGGGATTTTTTGTGGGATTTTTGGGGCTTTTAATGGGATTTTCTACGATTTTTTGAGATTTTCTGGGATTTTTGGGGATTTTGGGGTTTTGGTGGGATTTGGGGATTTGGTGGGATTTTTTGGGATTTGGGGGTTTGTGGATTTGGGGTTTTTGTGGGCTTTTGGGGTTTTTATGGGATTGTGGGACTTTGGAAGTTTTTCATGGGATTTTTGGGGGATTTTTATGGGATTTTTTGGTGGGATTTCTGGGATTTTTGGGATTTCCGGGATTTTTTGGTGGGATTTGGGGTTTTTCTGGGATTTGCGAGGTTTGTGGATTTGGGATTTCTTGGTGGGATTTTTTATGGGATTGTTTTTGGGATTTCTGATATTTTAATGGGATTTTTGACATTTTTTATGGGATTTTTGACATTTTAATGGGATTTTTTGGGGACTTTCTGGGATTTTGATGGGAATTTGGGGTTTTTTTGGATTTTCAGGATTTCTGGGATTTGGGGTTTTTTTGGGGCATTTTGTGGGGTTTGGGGCTTTGTGGGATTTGTGGATTTGGGATTTTTTTGTGGAATTTTGACATTTTTGATGGGATTTTTTTATGATTCTGGGATTTTTATGGGAATTTTGGGGTTTTTTGGGGGGGATTTTTGGGGATTTGGGGATTTGGGGATTTTTTGTGGGATTTTTTCTGGGATTTCTGGGATTTTTGGGGGATTTTCTGGGGGATTTGGGGTTTTTTGTGGCTTTTGCGGGGT
>NW_008240092.1:0-201 GCF_000691975.1 Corvus brachyrhynchos | reverse complement strand
TTCTGCCCGGTTTACAAACTGAACCCGCTACACACACACGACAAAAGGACAGTGCTTCAGAACAATACACTTTCAATTGCCTAAACACTGGACCATCACCCAGAGTCTGCTGTAGCTGGTGAACCCTGTCTATCAATGAGGACCTGGAGAATCTTCCCAGACAAGGCTTCCAAGTGTACCTCGAAAGGGGTCCAGCTTCTA
>NW_008240091.1:0-239 GCF_000691975.1 Corvus brachyrhynchos | reverse complement strand
CCTTCCCGCAAGAGGAGGTGCAGCCCTTGCCTCTGTTAGCCCCGATGAGGAGGACTGATCCATTGCAAAGGAGATGGAATGGAGTTGTCCGTAACGCAATCATTGAAGGTGACTGGCACGCCATGGATGCCCTAGCCTGCCCTGTACTGATACGAGGGGACACTTCAAAGTGGGAACCCCATGACTGGAAGCTCTTGCAGCATGCAAAGCAAACAGTCACCACGCACGGCTTACGGTCC
>NW_008240090.1:0-780 GCF_000691975.1 Corvus brachyrhynchos | reverse complement strand
CCCATGTGAGCCCCCCCAGTGCCACCACTGTCCCCAACCCATCACCTGAGTTCAGGTGTCCCGGTCCCCTAAGGGAGGTTCAGTTGTCCCCAGGTGTCCCTGGGGGCTTCAGGTGTCCCCTAAGGGGGGTTCAGGTGTCCCCAGGGGGGTTCAGGTGTCCCCGGGGGTCCCCTAAAGGGGGTTCAGGTGTCCCCAGGGGGGTTCAGGTGTCCCCGGGGGTCCCCTAAAGGGGGTTCAGGTGTCCTTGGGTGTCCCCAGGGGGGTTCAGGTGTCCCCAGGTGGGTTCAGAAGTCCCCGGGAGTCCCTGGGGGGGGTTCAGGTGTCCCCAGGTGTCCCTGGGGGGGTTCAGGTGTCCCCGAGTGTCCCCTAAGGGGGGTTCAGGTGTCCCCAGGGGGGTTCAGGTGTCCCTGGGGGTGCCCTAAAGGGGGTTCAGGTGTCCCCGGGGGGTCCTCTAAGGGAGGTTCAGGAGTCCCTGGGGGGGTTCAGGTGTCCCCAGGGGGTCCCCAGGGAGGTTCAGGTATCCCTGGGGGGGTTCAGGTGTCCCCAGGTGTCCCTGGGGAGGGGGTTCAGGTGCCCCAGGGGTCCCCTCACCTGAGTCACGCCCTGCTGGCCGTGTCCCCCGCCCAGCTTGGGCACGGCCGTGATGATCTTGGCGGGGGTCCCGGTGCCCGAGGTCATCACCTTGGTGGTGATGATGGTGATGGGGGACTTGATCCCGGGGCTGCTGGTGACACCTGGGGGCACGGGGGGGGTCACCGGGGTGGGCACGGGGGTCACCCC
>NW_008240089.1:905048-911251 GCF_000691975.1 Corvus brachyrhynchos | reverse complement strand
AACAGGAAAATTAGGTCAATCCAAGCTGAGATGTCAATGCAGAGAGCACCAGGGGAAAACAACAAGGGCTTGTTTTCCAAGGGCTGTTTTCCAAGCAGGTGCCCATACAGGGGGTGGAGCCAGCAGCTCCTCCCCAGGCTGGCTGAGTGCGGCTCACAGCCCAGGGGAGCACAAGGCAACAAGGAAGGCACTGCACAAGGGCAGTAATTTTCCAACACATTCACCTCCAAAGAAAAATATCCTCCCTAACGCCACACGTTATGGTTTGATTTCCATAAACACTGCCATTTCATTTCCTCATTTCTCACGTGCTTGCTCTGTGTTGCAGCTCCTTTCACGTGTGCCATGCGAGGCCTGAGGATACCCGCGGTCAGAGCGTGTCCATGCAGGCACAGGATGTGCCCCCCGTGCCAGAGGGTCCCGTGCACGCAGGGGATGTTGGCTGGGGGCAGTGCCTTGCCACTGTTGGCAGCTGCTTCTGCGGGGACAGGCCCAGCTCTGCCCTGCCCCGCACAGAGCAGCAGAGCATCCAGAGCCTCCTCTCCTGGCACCACGTCCTGCCTGCTGCTCTCTCCCCGCTCTCACCTCACTCCAATGCCCACTGGCCACTGCTTCTCCACGGAAATGCTTTCCTCTCCCTTCGTCCTGATGCCCTTTGCTGATGCAGAACATTAGCTGGGCTGTCTGAGTATTCCAGGGTTGGGTTTACCAAAGCCAAGGCCCACCTGGAGCAGAATCAGCAAAGCTGGTGGTGGGAAACAAGAAGATCTTCCACACAGGGCAGCAGCAAAAGGGAGGCTTGAGCCAAGGCTGACTGGAGCAGCTTCGCTGGGGACAGGGGTTATGGGAAAGGGGAAGGCTCCCCAGGGCTTCTGGGCTTTGGTCTTCACTGGCAACATTTCTTGTCACAGGCTCAGGATCCTGATATTCCTCAGAAAGAGCAGAATAAGGAGACCTTCCCCACAGCAGAGGAGGAACAACATTCAGACTGGACCGACATGAATGTGTGCAACCTCGTGACAGGCACACAAGTGCTGGAGTCAAAGAAAACACCTCCAAACACCCTTTGGCTAGTGCCAGCAGTCAGGGAATGCAGCTGAGGACAGGGAGGAAGAGATGGTCAGGACGTATATGAGTACCAATGTACAGACCCTGGACTTCAAACATGACAACTTCCATCCAGTCAGGCATCTGGCAGGTCAGATGTGCCTTCACAGGCACCTGTGACGACCAAAAGAGATTGGAAAAGCCAGCAGCACCAGAGGGGCACCTCATGGTCCAAGGAACATGAAAGGTCCAGGCAAAACACAGGATAAAAAGAGAACACTCTGATGGGGGGCAGCAGTGGACACAGGGAACTCATCTTCCAGGTCAAAGACATCTGGCTGTGGAGGGGAGCTCTCCTGGATGTTCTGGAGACAAAAGAAGGGGTTTCAGAAAATACCTCCCCACTGCTTGGGACACATCCTGGGTTCCAAAGCTCTATGGCTTCTGCTGGGCATTGGGACTTAAATCCACTCCTTCCCCATGCCCCAAATGCCTCCTCAGCCTAGACAACAACCCAGCACCACTGAATAGGGCAGGAAACCTCCTCCATTTCCACAACACATGAAAGCTCTGGGGAAACTGCAGTGCCACATGCCTGGGGATGCTCAGCGAGGGGATGCGCTCCGAAGCGCCCTGGGTACAAAACCAGCTCTCAAAACACACCAAGGAGCACTGCACTTCCCTGCCCTCCAGACATGGAGGCAGCGGGGATGCGTCCCAGGAGGGCAAGGGAATGCCTTCAGTAGGCAAATTTCCAGGGAGAGACTCTCCCTACCAGTGACAAGTCACGCTCTAATATTGGGTTGGCCGTGTGTCAGCCTTTTGGTGGGAGGCCAAGGCAGGAGGGTGGGATGCCTGCAGGCTTTGTTCCAGGCAGGGCTGAATTCCCCTTCAGCAAGTGCAGCTCCATCCAGGCACTGGGAAAAGGGTGCTTGGCAGCTCTCTCACATGTCACACGTGTTCTCAGCACTGACAGCACGTATTGGAAAAGTGGCCTGTGCTTGTGTGTCATCCAGGTCAGGCTCCACATTGTGCAGCCAAAGGACATCACAGGTGAGGAGAGAGAGGGAGGAACAAGGAATGGTCCAGACACCCAACACCTCCCCCGGATATTGAGAAGCCCAATGGCACAGGGCTCTGCTTGAGACTTGATTCCTGCCAATGATCAGGGAATTATTGACTCAGAGAATCATGAGGATTGGCAAGGACCTCCAAGATCATTGAGTCCAACCATTCCTCATGTGTTCCTGCAAGTCAAATCCTTGGGCTTCTCATCCTTTAACATGAAAGGGATCCCCATGACCTAGTGGGGATGTCAGAAAGGAGGAAATGAAAAGGCAGCGTTGATGGAAACCAAAACATGCCCTGTGGCATTAGGGAGGATATTGTGCTTGGGAGATGAGTCTGTAGGAAAATTGTTGCCCCTGTGCAGTGACTGTGGGCCTGGGGCAGTTCAGGAGCAATATAAAAGCAGCTCCTTCGCCTCACTCTCTCATCCACTCTTCCTGTCTCCAGCTCCTTGGGAATAAGGTGAGTCTGGAGCATTTCTCCTCCTCCTTGTCCTCCACCAAATGCATTTCTAAGCACATTACTTGTGTTCAGCTGAGCACTGGGGCTCCTTGCCATGGGTGAGGAAAGGAGGCAGAAGGTGTGGCAGAGACAGACACTGGGGCTTGGCTGAGGTGTCTCCTGAGCTACTGGTCAGGTGGGGATCTCCATGGACTTTGTCATGATTTGGGGAGTCTTTGGCACTGAGAGAAACAGGGTCATCCTCATGGTGGGCTGAAAGGCTGCTTCACACCCACTCCTTGTACTCTGCTCCTCTCTGTCCTCTCTGCCAGGTGCACCTGCAGCCCCAAGACATGTCCTGCTACACCCCGTGCCGGCCCTGCCAGCCCTGCGGCCCCACCCCGCTGGCCAACAGCTGCAATGAGCCCTGTGTCCGGCAGTGCCAGGACTCCACCGTCGCCATCCAGCCCTCCCCAGTCGTGGTGACACTGCCCGGGCCCATCCTCAGCTCCTTGCCACAGACCATCCTCCACCTCGGCTGCTGTTGGCAGCATCCTCAGCTCTCAGGGAGTGCCCATCAGCTCCGGGGGCTTTGGCCTCTCAGGCTTGGGCAGTGGCCTCTGTGGCACGAGGTGCTTCCCCTGCTAAAGCTGCTCCCTGCACTGGAGCCTCCACCTCGATCCCCCTCTTTTCCCTCTTTTGACTCATTAAATTCTGCTGCATCCCAGCCCATGCCTTTGTGTCATCCTTTGCCCTGCAGACCCTCTCCCAAGGCAGAGAGGCTGGCCTGGGGGGTTTCTGGGAGGGGGTTGTTGGGCTGGTTTTGCACTGGCTGTCAACACAAGCTGGCATTGGCTGTGCTCAGTGTGCACTGAGTGACTCTCTCGGTTCTCAGTTTCTCTGCCTTTTTGGGTGAGGATAGAGCTTCCCCACACATTCCAGGGACAAACATTCACTTTGTTTGCACTTCTTTTTCTTTTCCTTTCTCAGCTCAACACTGTGACATAAGTACTCAGCAGTGAATATGTTACTAACCAGACAGAGGTACTGGATTCCCTTCAGACTCCAGGAGATCACACGGATCTGAAAGGTTTCTGAAAGGGAAGGACACAGTGCCATGGTCTGCCTTCTCACAGACCCATGTTATCATGGGATCATAGAATGGGTTTGATTGGAAGAGATTGTTAAAGATCATCTCGTCCAAACCTCCTGCCATGGGCATGGGTACCCCAGCTCCAGCTCGCCTATTCCAGTTTATAACTCCTGCCCCTTGTCCAATCACTTGATATAATGTGTGTCTCCAACTTCCTTACACCACCCCTTGATGTACTGAAAGGCTGCAATAAGGTCCCCCAGACCCTGCTCTTTTCTTGACTGAAAAACCTCAACTGCTTCAGCTGCCCTTCAGAGCAGGGGTGATGCATCTGTGTGACCATTTTTGCAGCCCTACTCTGCGGGGCAGCTCTCCATCCATGCACCCCACAGTCCCTATTGATTTCCAGGATTGCCCAAAGCAGTGGCAGGACCTTGCACTTGGCTTTGTTGAAGTTCCCATGTTCCACATGGGACCATTCCTCAAGTCTGTCAAGATCCCTCTGGATTTAAACCCTCCCCTCTAGTGTAGCTGTTGCTCCCCTCAGCTTCGTGTCATTGCTGAGAGTCACAAATCATTAAGGTTGGAAAAGACCTCCAAGATCATCACCTTGGCTGAATACCCCTATGGCAAATAAACCACATCTGAAAGTGCTACGAGGGTGTACCCAATGCCATTGTCTGTGTCACTGATGATCACAGACACTGAGGGCTGTCACCAGCATCTTGGGCTGTGTGAGCAGGAGTGGAACCAGGAGAAGGGTGGGAGCAATGATGCTGCTCTGCTCAGCACTCGCCTGCTGCCATCCCCCGTGTTGGGCACAGGCTGCAATGCAAGAACCACCAGGACCAAGAGGCGCAAGTTCACTGCAGGGTGGCTGGGAGGAGATCAGACCATTTGACTTAGGCAGAGGCACTGCTGAGCATGAAGACAAGAATGGTTTGGTCAGAGAGATAATATTCTTGGAGTAGACAGGGTCAGTGGAGAGGTTTGGTTCATTCTATCCACCTGTGAGACACTGAACTCTTAAGGGATAATGACTCAAAACATTCCCCCATTTGTGGAGACCAGGGTGCTTTGGTGAACTGGGGGAGGTGAGCTTTGGATGGCCAACCTCTGATCTAATAAGACAGAGGGTGAATGATGGGCTTCAAACAAGATAGGAGGTGGATGCTGGTGCCTCCTGTCACTCTAAGTTGCCCTCCCTTGCACAGACCACTGGGTTGTGGGGGTCCATCTCCTCCCGCAGTGGAAGCACCAGGACATTGGTGTGTCCTGACTGTTCATCTCTGCTGATGAGCCATATTGGGCCAAAAACAATGCAACTGAGCTGGGTGTGATGGGCAGCTGTGTTGTCTTAGAAGTGTCAAGGGCTCCTGAACATTACATGATGCAGTGTGAAGCTCCCCGCTCCAGGGGAGGAACCTGGGCATATCTGAAACAGAGTGAATATAAACCCAATAGAAACCAAATAGATTTTGTGTTCTGTGGATTTTCCCAGGGACTTTTCCACACCAGTTCTTTGAGACTTCCCCCACAACCTGACAGGTCCAGTCTGCAAGCACTTTGACCAAGACTGCGCAGCAACCAAGTCTCATCACAGGGCCTATGGTTGCAGAGATCTTCACAAGCTTGCCCTTTATCTCTCTTCCTTTATTTTGCCTTGTGCACATCCCTGGGTGATGTGGTTGCATTTTCATCTTGCAGTGCTTTCATGTTGTTGTGTTGCTATAGAGAATAATAACCAAAATGGCTACAGACATGTCTTCCTGTGCAATCACATTGTTCTACAATAAACCCTCCATGTGTGAACTTACAAACACGGAGCATTCAGTATTGGTTCTCTCTAATCAATCTCAAGGGATGTATTAGCAAGAACCTGCGTTACCCCCCACCTTCTGCAGTGGGTCGTAACACAGACACATGGAGAAGGTTAAAAAGCAGCAATACTGTGATAAAGCACATTTAACTCTCCTGTCCTAAAAGGCACTGAGACACCTTCTCCTGAATCTGTCTCACAGAACCATTCCAGAGCAACACTTCTCTCCCTGGGAATCTTGGGAGACCAATAACAGGGAAAGGATGACACAGAGGCATGGGCTGGGATGCAACAGAAATTTAATGAGTTAAAAGAGAACAAACAAGGTCACTCTGAGTGGAAGCCGCAGTGCAGACAGCACCAGGGTCACCTAAGAATCTCTATCACATGTCTGTGGCAGAGATCCCAGCAGAGATCTGCCTGATCCAGAGAGGGAGCAGGGCCAGCAGCTCCTCCCCAGGATAGCTGAGTGCGGCTCACAGCCCAGGGGAGCACAAGGCAACAAGGACACAGGAGGGAAAGGAGAGAGTGGCAGAGGGCACAGGCAGGGATGGGCTGTGCTTCCCGAGAGCCCAGGCTGGCCCTGTCCTTCTGCAAGGCATGGGCTGGGCTGGCTCAGTCCCTCAGGAAGCAGCAAGCTGATGCTGCGTCCCCAGGGCGGTTCCACCCTCTGCATCCCTGGCTTCCTTCCCCAGGGCCATCGCCAGCAGCTTTAGCAGGGGAGGCCCCTCATGC
>NW_008240089.1:902077-904966 GCF_000691975.1 Corvus brachyrhynchos | reverse complement strand
GGCCAGCGGGGTGGGGCCGCAGGGCTGGCAGGGCCGGCACGGGTTGTAGCAGGACATGTCTTGGGGCTGCAGGTGCACCTGGCAGAGAGAGCAGAGAGGACCAGAGTACAAGGAGTGCGTAAGGATCCAACTGTCATCACACCATGAGGGAGCAAAGGCATGAGCTGGGAATAAGAGCTGGAGGCTGTTTGTGGAGGCACATGGGCTCTTCCCCTCACACAAACCCCACCAAGAGCTCAAGCCCAGGGACATCCCCAACCAGCCCAAAGCTGGGGCAATACTTCTGCTAAGACCCAGCAGTTACACACCTCCCACTCCTTTCCTCCCCTCACAAAAAGCATCTCCAAGATCCCGCATGGGACAAAGTCATGGGTATGTGTAGAGAAATCGCAGAGAAGAAGGAGAAAATGAAGAATGGGCTTCAAACTCACCTTGTTCCAAGGAGATGGAGGTGAGTGGAGTGAATGTGAGAGTGCGGAGAAGAGCCTGCTTTTATACAGCTCTTGCATTGCCCCAGGCCCACAGTCCTGCACAAGGGCAGTAATTTTTCAACAGACTCATCTTCAAAGGAAAATACCCCACACAGTGGTAGTGATTCACCTTTGTTTCCATCTACGCTGCCATTTCATTTCCTCATTTCTGACATTCCTGCCCTGCATTGCAGGATCCTTTCATGTTCTGTGATGAGAAGCCAAAGGATATCCCAGGCAGAGTCATGTCAGTGGGGGCACATCACCCAAGTGCTGGAAGGGTCCCACGAAGGCAGGGAATGTTGGTCTTGGGCAGTGAAAAGCAACTCTTTGCAATAACCCTTGCAGGAAGAGGCCCTGTATTGCACCGCATGTTAGAGAGCATCCAAATACTGCACTTTTTATGGACATTTCACTTGCTTCTGTCTTTTCCCTCTCTCTCTGCTCTCTTCAAGGGTCACAAGCTGCAGCATCTCTAGGCAGCCAGGCCATGCCAATGTTTCATCTCTCTTCCTCTTGATGCCCTTTGCTCTGGAGGGGATGTTTGCCAGGCGTTAGGAAAGCCAAAGCCCACCTGGAGTTGAAACAGGCAAAGGAGGGGCAATAAGAAGGTCTTCTCCAGACAGGTCATCAGTAAAGGGAGCCTTGGCCAAAGACAGCCCCAGTATTCAACAGGGCAGCTTCCCTGAGGGCAGGGGATACAGGAAAGGTGGAGATCCTCAAAGGTTCCTGTCCTTGGTTTTTACCATCAGGAATTGCTGTCAGGAATTGAGGCTCCTGATACTCCTTGGAACATCTAGAACAGAAAAGACTTCCCCAAGCAGAACAGAATCCGATGGGGGAACTTTCAAATACACTGGTCTGAAATGAGTGTCTGTGAATTGATGTTATGTGTTCACTGGTTCCAGTACAAAGCCTTTCTCAACTCCCTTTGAAAGTCACAGCAACCATGGAATGCACCTGAGAACTGGAAGAAAGCCAGTGAGTGTCTTGTCTTCAAAAGGGGCATGAAAGAGGAGTCAGGGAATAACAGGCCAGTCAGACTTGCCTCGATATCTGGAAAGGTGATAGAAAAAATCACTACGAAATCCAACATGAAGTGCTCAGGGACATGTGCGCAGCAGAAGCACTCTGGATGCAAATCCGGCTTTCAAACTACACCAAGGACTGATGCACTTCCCTGCCCTGCAGACATGGAGGCAGCTGGGACGCTACCCAGGAGGGAAAGGGAATGCCTTCAGTAGGCAAATTTCCAAAGAGAGACTCTCCTGACCCATGGTGAGTCAGGCTCTAATTTTGGTGTGAGGCCAAGCCAGGAAGGTGTGATGTCTGCAGGCTTTGTCCCGGGCAGGGCTGAATTCCCCTTCAGCAAGGGCAGCTCCATCCTAGCCGTGGAAAACCATCTTCAAGCACTGGGCTGTGCCCAGACCCACAGCTCCAGGCAGCCCAAAGGCCATTGTCCTCAGCCTGACCTGCTCGGCAGCACTGCCACAGCTCAGGGTGTTCTCAGAATTGACAATGTGTGGCAGGACTTTCTGTGTCCTCTACGTCACGGTGCAAAGAGTGCAGCCAAAGTGCATCATGGGGTGAAGAGAGGGGGAAGAGAAGGTGCTGTCCCAGAGCCAACACATCCCTCAGGCAGTGAGGAAGTACAGAACTCCACATGGGTCAACTTGAGCCTTGATTCCTGCCCATACCGATGTGTTCCTGCACAAGAAATCCTTGGACTTGTCATTCCACTACATGATAGAAGCCTCCATAATTTAGTGGGAATGTCAGAAATGAGGAAATGAAATGGCAACATAGATGGAATCCAAACTACAACCTGTGCCATTGGGCAGAATGTTTTGCTTTGAGGTGAGTCTGTAGGAAAATTACTGTCCTTGTGCAGTGACTGTGGGCCTGGGGCAGTGCAGGAGAAGTATAAAAATGGGCCCTTCTCCTCACTCTCTCATCCATTCGTCTCGCCTCCATCTCCTTGAGAACAAGGTGAGTCTGAAGCTTTTTCTCATCCTTCTCCTCCTCCCATGGGATTTCTCAGCCATGCATGCTTTTTTGTCCTATATAGATTCTTGCCATGGGAATGGGAAGGGGGCAGAAGGTGCGACATGGGGAAAGCTGGGGCTTGTCTGAGGTGTTTCCAGAGCTATGGGCCAGGCAGGGATCCTCCTTGGTAGCTCTTGGCAGGGCTCTTCTGAGGAAAAGGAGAAGCCTGTGGGTCTCTCTATACAGCCCCCAGGGCCTGTCTCCTGTTCATGCCTTTTGTCCCCCATTGTGGAGTGACAGGTTGATCCTTACACACTCCTTGTACTCTGGTCCTCTCTGCCCTCTCTGCCAGGTGCACCTGCAGCCCCAAGACATGTCCTGCTTCACCCCGTGCCGGCCCTGCCAGCCCTGCGGCCCCACCCCGCTGGCCAAC
>NW_008240089.1:893916-901971 GCF_000691975.1 Corvus brachyrhynchos | reverse complement strand
AGGCTGGGGCAGTGGCCTCTGTGGCACGAGGGGCCTCCCCTGCTAAAGCTGCTGGCGATGGCCCTGGGGAAGGAAGCCAGGGATGCAGAGGGTGGAACCACCCTGGGGACGAAGCATCAGCTTGCTGCTTCCTGAGGGACTGAGCCAGCCCAGCCCATGCCTTGCAGAAG
Organism: Corvus brachyrhynchos; assembly: GCF_000691975.1. Lineage (NCBI taxonomy): Eukaryota > Metazoa > Chordata > Aves > Passeriformes > Corvidae > Corvus > Corvus brachyrhynchos. The sequence continues at coordinate 901,801 of NW_008240089.1, read as the reverse complement.
GACAGGGCCAGCCTGGGCTCTTGGGAAGCACGGCCCATCCCTGCCTGTGCCCTCTGCCACTCTCTCCTTTCCCTCCTGTGTCCTTGTTGCCTTGTGCTCCCCTGGGCTGTGAGCCGCACTCAGCTATCCTGGGGAGGAGCTGCTGGCCCTGCTCCCTCTCTGGATCAGGCAGATCTCTGCTGGGATCCCTGCCACAGACATGGGACACAAACTCATCTGCCCCTGGTGCTTCCTGCACTGGATTCCTCTTTTGGATTGACCTGTTTATCTCTTTTGACACATTAAAGTTCTTCTGCATCCAAGCCCACATCTCTGTGTCATCCTTTCCCCTACAGATATGATCCCAAGATGCCCAAGCAGAGCAGTGTTGACCAGGGGTGGTTTTGGGAGGGTATTTCAGGGATGTTCGTGCAGGGATTGTTCACATGACGATTGTTAACTCTCCATGCAGGGTCCCTGCCTCTTGGACACTCCAGACACACAGAGTCAGGAGGAAGGGTGTTTGGGAAGGTTAGGGGGGCATGGGGCACATGGAGAGCCTTCACTATTCCCAGAGGGAAGGATGGAAGAGTGTACTGAGCCCTTTTCAGCCTTCGCAAATGAGTAAAGCACCACTGCAGATCATGTGTGCAGGAAGACACAATCCTTTGATAGATCTAGTCCATCTTAGGCTTCTGGAAACAGTTTTTTACATATTTTTTGCAGACAGGACAGGAAGAGACAAGCTTCTCTGTGCTTGAAAAAATCTTTTGTTTATATTTCCACTCAAGAGAAGCCTACACTGTTCTCCTGATGTACAGTTATGATTCTAAGGTACACTATCTCTTGTACCTTAAGATGATTCTGCTCTTCCTGCTACCAGAGAGCACTAGTAAGTTTTCAATCACCTGCTGGAATTAAATTAGGCAACTTTCAGGTGAGCTCAAGCTGGTGCAAAGAAATCCCCAGGCAATGATGTCCCTGTGACTTGGGCACCTGCCCTCCACATGTGCTCACACACACCTCTTGGTTCAAGTTTTGGTCCAGGGTCTTCTAACACCTTGCTGAGTTCCTTCTCCAAGTCAGTGCAGGGGGACATCCGGAGCTTACAGAGGTGCAGCTTCTGCTGAGGCTGCAGCCTCTTGATCTCCTGCTCTGGCTTCTGGCGCACCGGGGGGCTAAAACAGCCCCAGACACAGGATAAACACAACTGAGCACCCAAACCATCACTGTGTTATTGTTGCAAAATGTGGAGTATATAAAATTTTCTTAAGAAATGATGTTCTTTGACGTGTGATCTTTGTATACTTTCAAGCCTAATCGACAAAAAGAGAGATTTAGTCTGTGAAACAGAGAGCAGCCAGCAAGCTGTAAGTGACATCCAGGTGTTAGAAAGACCACTTGTTCCTAGAATTGCCTTGCTAAGGTTTAGAGTTGGACAGGCTTCACTGATCTCATACATAGGGAGAGGTTAACAAAGCTTGTGAAGGAGGACGAACCACTTGATAGCGGGCACAAGGAATGCAGAATTTACGGCCTTCAAGGACATCTGGCAGAACTCCCAAAGTAAGGAAGAAACCAACAAAGCCAACTCAGCAATTGTGTTGAAATCAGCTCCAAGTCAGTAAAAGGTAATTCTGGCAGGGGCAGATCATGGCCACCAATGCACGGACCACTGACCCAAGAAACCCCCTGACCCAAAGGAAGAGAAAGACTGAGCATGTGGACTAATTAGCATGAGAAACGAGAGAATCATTAACCAATGGAAGATAGAATGCTAATTAATAAGAGAACTATGTTATGTGTAGCCAATGAACACTAATTACTTTGCTTGCTAAAATGTATAAAAAGTTCTGATGTTTGGTGTGCTTGTTCTGTGGAATTCCACCGAGCATCCAGGCTTGTGCAACTCTGAAATAAATAATCAATGTCTCCCTCAAGTGTGTAATTATTGGCTGGTTACACACCAGGTAATGAACACAATTTTTGTGGACAACATTACCAATGTTCCTGTCAGGAAAATCACAAACGCCAGAGGTTTATGTCCAAAAAGGAGACAGAGAAGTCCTTGAACTTTATTCGAATAAAGGGAGAGAGGCCACTGGGGCACACGCCCGCGGGCTTTTCTCTCTCGAGGTTTCTGAGGGCACGGGGCACACGCCCGCGGGCTTTTCTCTCTCGAGGTCTCTGAGGGCACAGCCTCCCTTTTATCCCAACTCCCGGCCGCACGTTGCCCTCTTCCTTTCCCCGTCGGCTGAGGCACCAGGCAGGTACAGCCTTCCCGAGCCGCCTACCACAGATCCCCCTTGAACCTACTGTTTTACCCCAAAGCTCAGAGGTTCAGCCTCGTGCAGACCCTCGCCTGTTTCCGGAGCCAAGCTGTCCGGGCCCGGTAATGAACCTGCTGCCCGAAGTCTGCAGAGACACGAAGACCCATTTCAAAGACGTTAACACCCATCAAACTGTTTTAAAGGCATTAGCACACATCTTTCCTCTCATTCCCATACTAAAGTCAAAGCACAGCACTGTGACAGCTACTGGGAAATTACTGAGGGAATCAACTCCATTCCAGCCAAAATAAATTGTATTATGAGGAAGGGCTGAGGGAGGGGGGTTTGTTTAGCCAGGAGAGGAGGTTCCGGGGGACTTTGTCACTCTCTACGACTCCCTGAAAAGTTGTGGTGAGGCGGGGTCAGTCTCTTTTGCTGTGCCTGCAGTGAGAGGACCAGGGAAACGGCCTTGAGCTGAGACAGGAGAGATTCAGATTAGATCAGGGTGGTCAGGCACTGGAAGGGGCTGCCCAGGGAGGTGGTGGAGTCACCACCCCTGGGGGTGCTCAGGAGGTGTCAGGATCTGGCGCTGGGTGATGTGGTTTAGGGGTTTAAGGGTCACAGTGGGAGGACAGCTGGACTGGATGACCTCGATGATCTCAAAGGTCTCTTCCAAACTTGACAATTCTGATTCTCTGTCTGGGGTCAGTTCATAACCAGCGCCTGAGCCTGCAGCAGGCCCAGTCACAAACACCAGAATGAGCCTAAGTCTGGCTCGTTCTACCTAAATTGGTTTATTTCGGCTGTTATAAATGTATTGTGATGTTGGCTTTTTGCATGTTACTTAATGCTAGAAAAACTTTACCTAGGTTCTGTAATGTACTATATGAAATAGAATGTCTATTGCTTAGGTATTCAATTTAGAAAAGATAGGCAGAGAAAAGTCTTCACATTCCTGGAAGATCTTATCAGAGGAGAAGACCCGAAAACAAACGGAATGGAGCCAAGGAGAAGGATAAGGCTGACGGGATGATACTTAGCAACTCCAAAGAATTAATGAATTATGCATGATGATAATGAATATGCAATAAGCGATGTACTTTTAAAGACGATCTTTGGGATGTACAGGTGTGCCTTTGGATCTCTGCCAAAGCACCCGGCCGCAATACTTTTTTTTTTTTTTTTTTTTTTTTTTTTTTTTTTTTTCCTTTTTTTCTTTTTTCCCCTGCCATACCTATAGCTTGTATCTAACTGATTTATCATCAAATCATCTATGAAGTCTTGACCTGTTGGAATGACATTCATGAACCAGAGTTCTGTATGTATCCATCTTCAGATCATCTGCACTCTTGCCCATTCAATTACAATGCACTCAGGCATAACCTTGCCCTGAGCTAGACCGGTGACTCCATTGCACCTGATAAGCACCTTAGTCTATTTGTTCATGTGTTACTGAATTGTCCACCCCCCGGCCGCCCCGGAGGCAGATCGGGCCTTGCCCGGTCTCACCCCATATCCCGCTCCGGAGCAGACCCGGCTCAGCCAGTCCCACACCCGACCCCAGGCCCAGCGCCGCCATGGAGTTCGAGGAGGACTTGGGTGAGGCTTGGGGTTGGTTGGGGAGAGACGGGGAAAGCGCTCGTCGGCTGCGGGCAGGGCCCGGGCCTGACCCGCGCTATCGGGGTCTGTTCCGTCTCGGGCCGGGTTTGTTGCTCCCCTCGGGCCGGGCCCCGTCCCCTCTCGGGCCGGGTCAGTCCCCGTGCCCAGTGCCGAAGCCGGGCGGGCCCCCGCGAGCCCTCTCTCGGTGGTTCGAGCCCAGGTTGGCACAACAGGGGCAGCTGGTGCGGGTGGGGTCCGGCCTGCAGGATTTACCTGAATAAAGCGACTTTGTTTAGTTCGAGCGTGGCTTCCACCCGTGTCTCCCGGCTCAGCCGCTCCAGGCGGTTTTGGGATCCGTTTCCACGCAGTGTGGACAGGGACAGGTACAAGGATCTCCCTGCACGTGGCATTGTTGTGGTGCCTTTGGTGGTTTCAGCCGTATATAAATTGCAGCTTCTCGGCTGCCCGAGCCTCTCCTGTGCTGTTGGTGTTTGGTGCTGAGGGCTCTGCTCGTCCTCTGGTGCTCGACATCTGTCCCCTTCCCTTCATTGGCAACGTACTTGATCTTGTGCGGAGCCAGTTCCGAGAGAGAGAAGCTTTTGGAAAAACCTCTAACAAATAGTGTTTAGTCTCGTGAATTCCTTAAACAGATAGTGCTTAATCTTGTATTTACATATATCAGTGATTAATGTGCACAAGTGGGTAACTTAGCCGTGAGAATAAAGACTGTGTGCCTGATAAAATCTCAAGATACATCTTGGCCAGACCCCGTAGTTGGAATGCATTAAAGGATAAGAAACCCTCCTTGGGGGGAGGAGGGGTCGTTAGGAGGAGCATCCCCCGTGCACCCAGTGCCAAAATAAAGTAATGCTGCTTTTTAATACTAAAATTATAGTGTTAGAGAGTTTTATTTTTCACAGCGTTTTTGGTGGCAAAACCACTTGTGATTGCTCTTCAAGGGCCAGCTGGAACAGTGCAAAGCCAGGTGGGTTTTCAGCTGCTCTAATGCCCTGCCTGGGCTGTTGAGGTGAGAGGTGCTCAGAGGCAGCAGCACTGCACAGCCCAGATGGCAAAGAGGATCCTGCCTGTCCTTTTGCTTTCCAAGTGGCTTTCAGCATGAATTCTGCTCGTTGGGACTTCTGGAACAGCATTTTAACAACTGCCAGCCTGGGGCCTGATGGAGCCACCCATGTGAGAGAGGAGGACAGAGGCAGCAACAGCCAGTGCCTAGACCTGGTTTAACTCCTGTCTAATCAAATCCTAAAGTGCTGAAAGCCTGGGCAACAAGAGTGGCTGAGCAGAAAGGATGGGAGCAGTCTAGGCTCCCTGGTGTGTACCCCACAGGCAGTAGTGGGGCCTTGTGTCTCCTCCTGGCTGCCTCTCATCCTCACTGAGAATATGCATATTTATCAATATTTATATTTTAATATATTTTAAAGACAAATATTATGTATGCATGGATTCACACTGCTTCACTGTTCAGTGTATTTGTTCCTCAGTGTTTTTCCTGGTTTAGTAATGCCTCAGCTCCAAATAACTACATGATTAAAAGCTTCATTTAGAGTCTCATGCACCATGTTAGGCACACTGCTACCTCCAGAGTGTAATTCAGTTCCCTCACGTTCTGCCTCCAGCAAAACAAGCTGTTGATGGAAAAATGATTTGGTTCAGCTTCTGAAGGCTCTGGTGGGTGTGACAGGATCCCATTGATCCTCCTCCAGGAGAGCTGGAAAGTGCTGCTGGCTTTCCCTTGGAGTAAGGGTGGTTTTCTCCCTAATAAGGTAACCTAAAGAGTTATTACACTCAGTGGTACTGACTCTCCTCTGTTTAGAGTAATGTCCCAGTTATGAGAACTTCAAGTTTAATTAATTTGGTTATGCAAAGCAGGTGCCTGCCTTAATGAATGGTTTCAAACTAAGAGCAACTGGTTTAACTCCCTCAGACCACAGCCCTGATGTGGTGGTGTGGGGTTTTCCCCATTGCACTGTGTGATTCTTGCCTTTCTAACCAGGTGCTTTTCTCTGTTCTCCTGTTCTCTCAGATACGTTGGATCCAGAGAGGTTGATCCAGTGCCCATTGGTTAAACACCATCGGATCAGAGCACGGCGGTTTCCCTATCACCTGGTGAAGTGTAAGGAGGTGAGCTGGACAGGCAGTGATTGAGTGACTCTGTGCATGCAAGTGCACCCTGTGTTCCTGACAAATAGCCCTGTTTAGCCTTTATTTCATATAACTTTGTGATTTGTTTAGTAATAGTTCCAGGCACACATGAATTCACCCAAGATGGGTGTGGCTCTGTTGGAAGGAGACAGAGATCCTTCATGGTTAGTTCAGGGAGGAGACTCCAGTCTCTTCCAGCAGCTCACAGGGAGGTCGGATTCATTTTTCCACTTTCAGCTGAAGAGAGGACTCTGTTGGAGTTCTGAGCACCCCTCTGGGCCCCTCAGAGCAGAAGTGCTTTGATGTTGCAGTTTATTCTTTAACTGCAGGGCTGGGCAGTTTTGTTTTGCCAACAGCTGTTTAATGGGCATCTGGCAGAAACTGCACATCCTGGGCTCAGCATGTTTGGGAGAGGTTTACTCCCCTCTCCATCTTTAATCAAGAATTTGATTACAAGTCATTTCATAGGACACACTTCCTCTCTTCTCCACTGTTGCCCTCATGATTTGGTTTCTTTAAACCTTCTGAGCTTTGGGTTTTTTCTGAGACTTTTGAAAACCCGATTGTCCCCTTTTTAAGTTTGCCAGTGTGTTTTTAAAACAGTCCAGCATTGCTGTGCCTTCCACTTAAGATGCAGTTGTAGGCAGTGTGTCCTGGCATCAGTACAATAAATTCATTTTGGTGGAACTGAAGCTTTAAAAATATTAATTAGCTAGTGAAAGTGGGGGCCAGAGCTAAGTGGCAAGTACCAAATATTCAAGAGGGCTGAAATTTTCTGTGTTGAGCCCCTGCACGTTTTGGTAGGAGTGTGCATGTAAGCTGGGTGAACAGTGTTAGTAAGTAAACCTTTAAGCATGTTGGTTTTGTCCTGGTGTCCTGCTGATTTTTTCTGCTGAAAGGTTTACAGCATTTCTCTGCCTTTGTGCCCACTTAGTTAAAATATATCTGAAGGGTGATATATGCCTGATGTCTCTCCCCTATTGGTTTGAAAATGGTTTCATTTGTGCTTTAAGCCATGCAGTCGTATCAGCAGCACTACAGGGAACTGTAGGGAGTTTGCTGAGGGTCTGTTTCACTTCAGTCAAGGGTGGCTCAGTGTCTGTGATTTGTGTCTGGAAGTTCATTTCCCTTTTGTTTTTAGTGATTGTCTGATCAATACGTTGCAATTTCTTGTTTATTATTGTATTTTTTAAAGCAACACCACAAATATCCCAGTGTTTTGTGCCTTTTTATCAACAAGAGATAAGTGAACTTGAGAGATGTGGCACATAATTTTGGTTTTCCCTTGTCTAGAGCAACCCTGAAATTGCAAAGAAATTGGCCACGTGCCCCTTCAACGCTCGTCACCTGGTTCCTCAGGCTGACCTCAGTGACCACATCACAAAGTGCAACGACAAAGCCTTCATGGAGCAAGATGTGGGTAAGAGAACCCCTGTGCTCCCAGGTGTCAGTGCACCCTGGGGACTGAGGTCTCCTCTCGTGAGGATGGATCATGGAATAACCCAAAAGTGGGAGGCAAAATGTTGTCTGTAGTTTTGTGTGACACAGCAGCTTCAGGAAAACTTGATCTCATTTGCTTGGCTTTATTGGGCATTTTCTTGAGAATATGGCAGGTGCTCTGGGTAGGCCTTGCACATATTTTGTTACCGGGCTTGTTGAATAGAAAGGTTGTACCCAACACCATGCAGGAAGTGCCTCTGGAAGGAGGGGTGGGATGCATTAATGGCCACAAGGATGGGCCACTCCTCTTGCAGAGCTGATCTCCCTTTAACTCTTGCACACCACAGAGCACACAGTTTTTTCTCTTCTGTAGAGGTGCACAGGCAGTGATGCCTGCAACCATGTCAGCAAGTTTCCTCTTCACTCCAGCATTCCTG
>NW_008240089.1:871115-893904 GCF_000691975.1 Corvus brachyrhynchos | reverse complement strand
TTCCTGCTCAAAGTTCCAGGGAAAAGAGTCTTCTCTTTTTCATTGAAAAAGGCAAATTTGAAGTTGCTGGATTTCAGCTGTCCCCAACCTGTTTGCATCAGGCAGGGCTTCCTCTGAAGCCCAGAGATGTTTTACAGCTTGAGCCAAAGTGTTCAAGGGATTTAAGGACTGCTGGTCACTGTGTTTTCTCTCTTCCTGAAGTGAGCCGGTCCTGTGAGCCCCCAAAGGAGCAGTTGAATAATGGGAGCACATGGCAGGCACCTCCATGTGATGAAGACTGGGAAACAGGTGAGGAACTTCCCCATCTGCTGCCTTCTCCCTGGCCATGTCCTCCAGTTCCTCTTGGGACAGTGTGAGGCCAGGGGTGCTGTTCACTCAGGGCTGCCTTGTCAGACACTTTGCTTATGCTTGTTCCTAAGAACATGGATCTCTCCCCCCAGCAGGCTTGGCTTGGTATAGAGAACAATCCAAAATGCCTGCCAGAATGAGGATGGGGAGAGATTTCCAAGCATCCCTTCATCCCATATGAGCTTTTGTACCTTATGTGCAGTGACAGCAATGGAAACATGTTCCTCAGTGGAGCAGACACATTCATCATAGGTCAGCTTTTCCTTCCTCTTGAGCATGTGAAAATATGACAGAGATACAGATCATAGAATTACAGAATCCCTGAATGGTTTGGCTTGGGTAGAACCTTAAAGTTCATCTCATTCCATGGGCAGCGACACCTTCCACTATCCCAGGTGGCTCCCAGCCCTGTCCAACCTGACCTTGGACACTTCCAGGGATCCAGGGGCAGCCCCAGCTTCTCTGGGCACCCTGTGCCAGGGCCTCCCCACCCCCACAGGGAGAATTCCTGCCCAGTATCCCATCTAACCCTGCCCTCTGGAAGTGGGGAGCCATTTAAGCCACTGATCTGATGGTGGTTTCTGGGGTTTCTTAGTTCTGAGCCACAACATCTGCTTTCTTTCACAGAGCTGCTGGAGGGATCTGAGTCTCCTTTTGTGTGGGGCGTGATCAACTCTGCCATAAACAGGTAGGGAATGCAAGTTTGATTCTTTACACCAGTGTTTGTTTAAACAAATATTGCAGCCTTCTCTCAGCCTCACCTTGATGGCTGCACAGGAGCTGCCTTTGCTGCTGTACAACCCTGGGAGGAGAGATGCTGCTGGTGCAGTGTGACCTGCTTCCTCATGTGGCCTGGACCAGAGAAGGAAACCCTCAGGAGCACAGATACTGCTCCTGTATGCCTGTGGCAGGCTGCTCTTCCTGCCCATGGCCTGTGTTCAGGGACTGATGGATGTCTGGACAATGTGCAGGGGAGAAAGGTGGTCACACCTTGTGATCCCTGTGACTCCTTGGGAGATCCCTTGTGAGCTCCTGCCTCCTGGGGCATGGCAGATGTGCTGGAGTTGGGCCCTGTGTCAGCAGAATCCTCCCATTGTGCCTCTTCCAAATTATGGTCACAGTTTGGGGCAGGGGGAGTGAGGAGCTCAGTGCCCAGCTGTGAACTGGAAGGGGCTGCCCTGGCTGGTTTCACTGATTGTGGGCTGGCTACAGGATGTGATGGCACCACCAGAGCTGCCCAAGGTGTTTTAAGGTTTATCTAATGGGTTCATTCAGGGTTCAGCAACACTCCTGCCCATGGCAGCTCCGAGTTCTGTGTGAGCTCTTCCACAGGGGCTGACAGCAGCACTGCCTGGTTCCACCTGTAAGACTCTTTAAAAGATCTTTTAGTGTTCAGAGCACATCCAGCTCTCCTCAGCACCACCACCACCACCATGGTGGCACAGCACCATCCCCCAGGGCCCTGCTGCAGTAAAATGAATGAATGTGAGCCAGTGCATTTGCCAGAAGTAACCAAAGTCATTTAATTCCAGCACTATCAGTCACCGGAATGACTCCCTGCCCTCAGAGATGCGGCTCCCCGGGACCTTCCCGTACACCGTGTCTGCAGGACCGTGAGTACTGAGCATGGGGCTTTGGCACTGTCAGTCCAGAGCTGGGGACAGCTCCTAAAATCTCTGGCTGCAGCAGCACTTTGTGGCTCCCACTGCACGGACAGGAGGGGTTGTATTGAGCACTTGCTTCTTGAGAGCAGCTTCTGAGGGAATCTGCTGCTCAGATCATCCGCTTTGTCCATCCTTTGAAGCCTCTTCTATTCTTTTCTTGCTCCATTCCTGTGGCCCAGGTTAGGCAGAGCTGCATCCTGGCCACATTGGCTCGGTCTCGCTAACCAGGCCCTTCCACAGCATCCCCATTACCCCTTTCACCCAACATCCTCCCCCTGACTTAAACCAAATTGTTTCTTTGCTTTCTGCTCTGTTCACTGTCAGGCCCAGCTAAATCAGAGCTGGGGTGAAATGGGCTCCTTAAACCAGCACCACTGGGAGAAGAAGCCATCAAATTCCATCTGGGGGAGGGATGGAGCTCCCCATGGGAAAGCGTCTAATGCTGAAATCAAAGACTATTGTTTGTCTTTAGCAGCAAAGCAACAGCTTGAAGATGCTTTGAGGAATGACTGTCCTGATTCCCACTGGGGGCAACTAAACCTGGTGCTCTCAGGGCACTGCAGACACAGCTCCTGCACAGACAGGGACTGTGCAATTGCCACAGTGTTGAGCTGAATCTGCCAAACCAAACTGAAATGTTAGTTGTAGACAGGCCTTGTTGCCAAGGGGACAAGTGCTGCCTCTGCAGAGGCCACTGTCCCTTGGGGCAATGGGAGAAGTTGTTGTATCTTTGTCCATCTCAAGCAAAAATTATATCTTTTCCTTTTCAGAATTCGGAGTATTAGTTCCTCCCCCTGGAACTTGGTTTTGCCCCAGCAGTAAGTGTCTCCCTGTTTTGGACAGGAGAGCTCCTGCAGATGACAGACACGCTCTGGACCTGATGTGGGAGGACTCCTTTACACTTGGCTTTTGTTGCATTATGTGTTTCTTGCAACATTTGAATATGTGGAACTGTCCTTGGTTGCCAGATGTTTCCCCCAAGCAGTTGTTTTAGAAGTTACCCTCACCTTTACTTGGTGAATTTTGTTACTGTTCTTGAAAAAATAGACTGATAAATTTACAGACTCAGAAACCTTCCCTGCCCAGCCCTGGATCCTGATAACTCCCCGTGAACAGGAAAAACACAGGAACTGGCAAGACTCTGTTGTTTAACTTGTCAAATGGCAGGTGATGAATTGTGAGGCTGTTCTGTGTGCTCCAGAGACTGGGAAACAGCAAGAGACCCTTCAGAAGGCTTTTAAGGAGTGGGGACTGAGGGAGTGATTTTAAGCAGGGGAAGCAGGGTCTGATTAGGTTTCTAATTAGAGAAGAGACAGTGGGAAACAGAACAGTTTGGGGGGCTGAAAATACCCCCCAGAATCTTGTCCCTTCACTTGATGCTTTAAAACAAGTGTGTGCATGTGGAGGTGCCCCTTGGGAGCTGGGTGCTCATGGTCAGTGCTAACTGTGAACAGCAGATGCAGGAATGGGAGGGGGAATGTCCTGCAGGAATGGCAGATTTGGGAGAGTTCAGGCCTGACATAGCAGAAACTGTTACAGTCCCATTTCAGTAGAAGTCAGGAACCACCCAACAGTTACTTCCAGGAATTTCTACCATATGCCTTAAGCATCTTGTTGTTCTCAGGAAGCCTGGAGGGATTATGGAACTTCTGCTGGACATTTGGGAGAAGTTTTGGCTATTTGCTGGGGAGCTGCCACAAACTCCCTGCCACTGAGGCTTCAGGAGTTGTGTTTGAGGGCCTGTTACAGCCTGGAGAGCACAAAGTGCTGAGTTTCTCCAGGCTGTCAAGAGGCTGAGATTAAAATCATCTAGAGCAGCCAAACTTAAAAGTATTTTTTCTGTGCATGCACTTTTTGTTTCTATCTTGTTGGAGTCTGACTGGACTCTGAGTTTGTCCACTCAGAGTGTGGAGAATGTTCAGGTTGGGTTTTAAACTGTGTTGTCATTTACAGAGACTGTCTTGAGAGCATTCTGACCTTAACTTTTGCAGCTTCACACCTTCAGCCTTGCCTTTGTCACCTTAGGCCTTACCTTTGCCTCCTGTGTGTGAGGGGCTTCCCCAGGCAGACCTTAACAGAGAATCCTCTGCAATCACAACTCCAAACAGGGGAAGTTTCAGGACACTGAAGTGCTCGTCTAGTTTTCATTAGAGTTTTGCAGTTTTCTAATGCTTAAAACATGTTTGAGAGCTCTCAGGTACCTGTTCTGTATTGGGGGAGGGGAGGAAGGGAGTAGGAATGGTTTAAATCAGTAAAAATATGTGTTTAGGCCTGAAAATGTTAAGATCAAGCAGTGAATTTCTAAACATGCAAAGTACAAAATGGGATCCAAATACACAACCATAAACAATTAAGAAGCCAGACATGGTGTTTGTCTAGAAAGAGATTAATGCCTTCATATTGTCCTCTAAAAACTGGATTCCCACCATCTGTATACTACCACTAGAAAGTAATACATGTTGACTGGAATGTGCAAAATTAGGATTCTTTTAAAATTCTGTCAATTTATGTCAAGGTTCTTGTTGGCAGTTTAGAATAAAAATATTGTAAATGCCCTACAACTGCTTTTCTTTGAAGTCAGCCAGTGCTGACATGAAGTTCTCCTTTCCACCTTCATTTATTTTTTGTCACTTGGGATGAAAGTGACAAACACCAGCTGTGACTGTTTCTGGTTTGACAGCAGCAGCTCATTTGCAGGTTTTGTGGGCCAGAGCACTACAATTTTACAGGTAAATGCCATAATTGGGCTCCATTAGCCTGAGCTCTTTTAACTGGCAGTGGGTGAAAGCTGCTCCTCGCTGAGGCTCACATGTGTCTGCAGTCTGGAGGAGGAGAGCTCCTCCACGTTATTAACACTGGGGGGAACATTATTCCCCCAGTCTGGGGTGAATCTAGTACCCCGGCCTTTCTGGAAAGGACCAGGCTTGGAAAGTTGTGGTTGTGACTTCAAACACCCCCAGGCCACAAGAACTGAGGGTAGGGTCCATGAGAAGGGGGTTTGTTTTGTAGGGTGGTGTTGGGGTGGGTCACTCTGCTCTCGGGCTGAAAGCATCAAATGTCAGTCACCAGAAGAGATCACTGAGGTCTAGGTTACCTCCCCCTGGGTGGCTCCCAATCCTAAATTACCTCCCCCCGTTCCAGAAAGTTCTCCCTTTTTTAGTTTTTAATGGGTTCCCTGTTACGCCTCCTGCCTCCCTGTTTTCCCCATTTGTTCTGAAAAATTGTATCCTCCCCTCTGCTTGTACCCCATTGGTTGTTTTCCCTTTCCCCGCCTTGCTCCACCCCCCCATAAAGGGGATAAAGGGGTGAGCCCGCTTCTACTTGAGTAATTTCTGGTCCCTGGACCCTCCTGCAAATGAATCTGTTGGAACCCACACCAGAAGCCCCTCCCGCCTTCTTTGCCTCCGGGCAAACACCAGCCTGATCATCGGCCACCCGACGTGTTTCCTCTGAGGAGGAGCCAGGCACGAACCCATCCCACGCCGATTCCACTGAGCCGTGCAGCGAGGACGCTGTGGAGGCCAACACTGCATCCCTCTGCCCGAGGGCACGCCGAGCCTTGCGGCTACAAGCCCCCGGTTGTGTTAGGGTGGGTGCAGCCCACCTGTGACTGACATCTGAGATCCCACATCCCAGAGATCTGAAACCCCATATCCTTCTGGACAAGGTCTTCAACATCCTCAATGTCATCACATCCTGCACGTGCCACCTCCTGTGAAGGGCAGAGAGGCCGTGGCTCTGCTGCTCCTGCAGTGCTTTGGGAATGCTGGGTGAGAGGCTGGCAGGGTGACCCTCCCCCAGCATCGGGAATGTTTCCGAGGCTCTCGGCTCCCTCTGCTTGTTTTGTATTTACTACAGGACGCAGAATATCTTTTAAAGCGTATCACAGGGCACCTCCATCCTGGTGACAGAGTGAGGACTTTGGTGTGACAATTCCTGTGTTAAATCCTCAATCTCTTGTGCTGGGCGGGTTGTGCAGTGCCAGAGCCTTCACCCCATTCCCTGGAGGCTGGATGTCCTTGCTAGGAGCTGATGGGATGTAGAGTCAAAATCACGGACTCCTTTGGGCTGGAAGAGACCTTAAAGCCCATCCAGTCCCACCCCCTGCCATGGGCAGGGACACCTTCCACTATTCCAGGTTGCTCCAAGCCCCATCCAGCCTGGCCTTGGACACTCCCAGGGATCCAGGGGCAGCCACAGCTGCTCTGGGCATCCTGTGCCAGGGCCTCCCCACCCTCACAGAGAAGAATTTCTTCCTGATATCTAATCTAAATCTCTCCTCTTTTAGTTAAAAACTGTTCCCTTTGTCCTATCACTGCCTCTGTAAGAAGTCCCTTTCCCTCTTTTTTATAAGCCCCCTTTAGGCACTGGGAGGGGCTCTAGGGTCTCTTGGGAGCCCTCTCTTCTCCAGGCTGGACACCCCCAGCTCACTGTCCATTGCCACCATTTCTCCCTTCAGTTCCATCAGGAGGGTACACTCTCCTTGGCCCTTCTGTTCTGACCTATGTCCCTTGCCAAGTCCCATTCCATGTGTGCCTTGGCTTTCCTGACTCCATCCCTACACACCCAATACAGACATCCCATAATGGCCCAGGGCAGCAGCTCCCTGTTGCTGTGTCCAGCACAGCCAAGGGCTCTGACAGTACTCCTGCCCTATATGTTGCAACTCCAGTATCATTTACAGTTCTGCTGGGCTTTATTTTCTCCTGCCCCTTTCCAGGACATTGACATGACTTGGATCCCTTATTCCCCTCTACCCCTTCCTTTCTCTTGGCCCTTCCCCTCCCTAAGCAAAGGCACAAAGATATCCAAGAGTGGTGGAACAGGAGACCAACGATGCCTCGTGGGTAAGAAGGAAACTCCCTGCCAGGAATCCCCCGGGACTGGTGCAGGGAGAGCTCAGGGGGCTGGGAAGGGAAGGGCTCCATCACCTGCAGGCCTTGGGGAGAGAAAGTGAGGCAGGAGCAGGGAGCTGACAGAGCTTTCCCTTTACACGGGGCCGGGAAACCAGGACACCTTCACCTGTGATAGCCCAGGAAAAGACATTTTCCTCCTCCTGAGACTTCCAGCCCTGGGCAGTGTTACCATGGGCTGTGTGTTGCACTATAGGAGGTTGATTTTTAACACAGCCCCTTGTGCTCGGACATTCCAGGGTCAACCTGAGGAGGAGTGAACAGGGAGAGGCACACACAGAGCAGGCTTTTGTTCCCGGCTGAGTACAGACATCCTCTGGTACTTATCTACACTGTCTTCCTTCTAAATTAATTCTGTCCCACCCAATCATCATCGCTTATCACTCATTATCTCCCCCTCTATTCTGCACATACCTTACCCCAATTGCACTGGTTTTAAGTGCTCAAATGGTTTAGTCTCTTTGTTTAAAAACTTTTCCCTCTCAGATCATCACAGATCGCTGCCTTCCAGGCAGGGAGATGAGGGAATCAGGGGGGGAAAAAGTAAAACTTGTGGGTTGAGATAAGAACAGTTTAATAATTGAAACAAAGTTAGAGATTATCAATAATTAAAAAAAAAAGAGAGAGAGAGAAGGGGAGACATAAACAAGACAGACAAGTGCTGGCCTGTACAGTTGTTCACCACCCTCTGACCCCTCCCAGTGTATATACTCAGAATGACTCTGTGGTGTGGAATATCCCTTTGGCCACTCTGGGTCACCTGTCATGGCCCTGTTCCCTCCCAGCTTCTTGAGCCTCTGCTCACTGGCAGAGCCTGGGAAACTGAAAATCCTTGATTTAAAGTGAACACAAACCATCCGTCTGTTATCAACATTATTCCCATACTGAATCCCAAACACAGCCCTGGACCAGCTGCTGGGGAGAAAATTAACTCAATCCCAGGTGAAACCAGGACATAAAATCTTTCCTGGATTTCTTCCCCGTGCTCAGTCACGCTCAAACACGCTCCTGAAGCATCAGTCCCATTTCCAGCTGCTGCTCACAGTATCAAAGCCCCTCAGGGGTCCACCCTGGACAGGAACTTGCAGCAGCTTGGAAAAATACAGAGACCACTGCTGCTTCTAGCAGGATCCATCTTTATTACACACACTTCAGTATTTATGTGTTTCTACCATCGGAAAGTTTTAAGAAAGTTTTTGGAACGTGCAGAGGGAAAGACAAAACAGCTGCACCGCCGAACACCTGGCAGGGCAGACTTTGGTGTCCCTTAGCAGCGACTCACGCAAACATGCCAGTCCCAGCGTTCTGGGAGATAAAGGAGAAATAATTCACACCTGGTGCTTATAGCTGTGGTCATTTCCCTGGTATGCATCTTCCCGAGAGAACAAAAGGCCTTGTTATAAATGAAGTCTGTAATTCGTGCTGTTATGTATAAAAATGAACTGTAATAAAACTATACAGAGCCAGAGTTTCAACCCCCCCCCCACACACCCCACCAGCCTGGCTGAGAGGAAAATTTTACAACACTGGAGCAGTTGAAAAGGAAGTTCTTTCAGCACAGATGTAATCAATAGGTGAGAATTCCACCCCAGGTGGGATTGGATCTTATCACCGGAACATTCACACTATGATGACTTGATCGCTATCTTCTGATATCTGCATCTCAGCTGATAAGGAATTGGACATTCCGGGAACTAAAAAGAACTGTTCCAGAAACCAGAGATGGACCATTCATCATCCAGGATGGACAATTCATCAGACCCAGGAAAGGCTTTGTGCAGTCCAACTTCAGGACAAGAAAACATCATGAATATGCTAAATTGCGAGAAGAATAGAATTAATTCGGACTCTGCCCAAAAGCTGTATGAGAAGGGACCAGCCGAAGCAGCAGTCGTGAACTTGGGAGGTCTGGTGTGATAGAGATCAGATCTGTGCGTGTTCACCCAGCTCCGACCCCGGGCTCGGGGCTGCTTTTCTCCATCGTGGCTTTCTGTGTGACCGATCCTTCAGCCGCGGAATAAAATCTATTTCTTTATTAAATTTAATTTGGCTGAATTGTCTTTACTTCAGCCTTTATCAAAGGTAACATAAACAAGTTGCTCTCTACACAGGGCTCTCGTTAAGGGCAGGGTGGCCGCCGCAGGCCTCTGCAGAACTGCTGCAGCCCCATCCCAGCACTGCCACAGGCTGCTCCCACCTCTGCATCAAGCTCCTACGTACAGCACTGACAAGTTTCGGCATTCTTTGCTGGGTATTTTCTGATTTAATAAGTGTTTTGTAGCTGTGGGGACTGGAATGACTTCAAAACAGAACATAAGAACGAGAGGAAGATAATCCAACCCCTTGCTCTCACATTTTAATTTCACAATCTCTTTATCAAGAGCCACATTTCCATCTTCCTTCACTACTCTTAATTAGAACCCTTTCACCTGCATCACTGGCTGGTAGAGAGGGAGAGGAAGGTCTGGCCCATCCAAGGGCCTAAGGGGAGGTGGGCAGAGCACAGCAAGGGCCTGGATGTGCCCCCAGCTCCTCCCCACTGCTGTTCCATCACCCACCCATTTCTAGCCCCTTTTCTGAACCCCCACCAGCTCTGGGGCTGTCCCAGCCAGCCACATCCCACCAGTCTGACCAGTGAGGTCTGGTACAGACAGCACAGGCTCCCACTCCTTCCAGCCCCAGTGCAGTGGGACCCATTTCCTACTGTGACCCAAATGGGAGCCCCCCACAGCAGCCCCGTGGCCCCCTCCCCTGCAGACCCCTCCTCCATCCACACTGAACCAGGATCAATCCTGGAACTGGTCCTGCTTGTTTCTTTTGGCCCCAACATGGTGGTAAAGGTAAAAAAAAACCCCTCAATTTTGGTTGAAAAAAATCTTTATTCACAGACCATCACATGAATCACATCCCACCCTTGCTCCTTTATGTATAAAATACTGGTAAAAAGTTTTATTCCAGAGGCAAATGAATTCCCACAGAGTCCCCTCTTGAGAGAGCAGCTCCTCCCAGAGCTGGAACTCGTGCCACAGTTTGGAAGCAGAAGTGAGGTGTTCAGTGAGGAAGGAAACACCACCAAGCTACAGCAGCAAAGCCTCCTGGCCTCCAGTTCACTTCCTTTGGCAGGGCCCACAATCCCACCAGGGCTCCAGCTCATCTCCCACTGCATCCAAAGGGGAGAGGTGGGGCTTGAAGGAACCACAAATGTCCCTGCCCTGTCCCACTGCAATGGAGGCTTTTGGAGTTTCACACAAACCACCTGAGAGCACGGATGCTCTTGGAAATCTCTTTGGATTTCACAGGCACTGCAAACATGTTTGATGTCACACATCCTCAAATCCAGTTCCCCAGGTGGTTCCTTCAAGCCCTACATGTCACCTTTGGATGCCATGGGTAGCAAGGACACTTGGCTCACCAAGGGGAAATCAGCCTGTGCAGGGACACGGAGAAGGCAGAATAAATCAAGAGGAAAACGTCTATTAAAATGCCAAGCTAGGCTCAGAAACAGAAAAAAAATCCAGTTCCAAGTATGTTATGGCTCCTACTGCAGCCCAAAAGATTGGCCAGAGTCCCAGCCTCGTGTAAGATAAACCCTGCTACACCAGGTCACAGCTACAGAAACTTTAAACAATAACAGCTTTAAACTCTAAACACCAACACTGTAAAATCAAGTGGAATTGGATCAGTTCATTGGAACTGAGATTTGCCAGGGACCCCCTGTAAGTGCTCAGCTGCCCTCTCAAGGGCTGAATCCATCAGATTTCATATCCAAAATAAATTTCAGGCAAACTTGGATTTATGATTTCTATTACAGACACAGCAACACAGATGCTCCATCACTGCAGATTCCCTCTTTTCCTTTAATTCCTTACTCCCTTGGGCTCAAATGAAAACCAGTTCTGTATTTGCTCTGCTACAGTATTTCCTTGGAAAACCTGGACAAATAGGGAACTCCAAGAGCAGGAAACACTCCAGAAGTATCAAATACATGGAGAAGTCCATGGACAGGGGCCACTGGTCACACTGGGGGTCTGGCTGGGCCCCACCCCAGCTCTGGTCACCAGCATGGCCCCGTCTCATGGTCCACATTCCCTAAAATTCCTTCTCCCAGTTTGCAACAAGCCACATAATGAAAGCAAAGCTCAGTGCAGTGAGGACAGAATGCAGAACTTGTGATTAGTTACTAATCCAGAGACCCACAACCATTCCAGACAGAAAACAAGGAAGGAATTGCCAGCATGAGGCCACATCATCTGGATATGACACCTCTGGGCCACTGTCAGACATCAGGGAATGCTCCAGACTTGCTGCACATTGGGATGGGAATGGCTCTGTAGGGTGACAGAAATGGATGATGCCCAAAATCCCAGGATGGCCCCTCTGTCAGACATCCCCAGTCTGCAGGGAAAGCAGTGCTGGATTGAGACAAGGATCTCACAGCTCCAGTGTTTCACTGAGACAGGGAATGACCCCAAGGAGACGAGTCCCAGCCAGCACCACCCCCGGGAGGTGACATGTCCCAGTGTCTTTCACAGTAACTCCACAGGTGCAGACGGTACCACAGGGAACACCCTTCCCAAGGATGGCGACATCACCATCCCAAGGCACAAACTTGAGGGAACTCCCCATACCAAGCTGATTTTCAGTGCCAGGCCTGTTGTGCCGATCCCACCATTCCTCTGGTGTGAAGAACCTGTTCCAGCTCTGTGAACAATCCCACACCTCCAGGCAGTACAGGGGGACTCACCTGCTCTATCCACATAAGTTCCAGCTCCAGAGCCCCAAACCCAACCAGCACCTCAGGAAATGAACGCAGCTCCCCAAATCTCTGTGCTTCAGCATTAGAAATGTCAGTTTAGGAGGCTGGATTTGGCAGGAGACCCAGGGAGATGCCACAGGCCTGATGTGCATCCCAGTGGAAGCAGGAGGGAGCACAGCAGTCAGCATCCCCTGGGAAGCAGCAGGGCAGAGAGAGGTACCAGAACATCCCTCAGATGAGCAGAGCAGCATTTCAGCCTAAACCAGAGAGATCTGTGCTGGTTAATACTGTGTGTGAAGTTAACTGAGGTTATAACCATGCTCTAAGACTCTTCCCCACACATCCTCCTCCTCCAAGCAAATGGAACCGCAGATGGGAGCCCTTCACCTCCCAACTCTTTTTGCACACTCAGTCCCACAGGCTGAACTCAGGCCCATGAACACTGTGAAATTCTCTGTGCGAAGTGCAGGGGTCAGGTCAGTGCTGGCCAGCACAGGAAAGACTCGCTGCATCCTATGCTGTGCCTTTGCATCCTCCCATGCCTGTGTGCCCAAAGGGACATTCCTGCCTTGCTACAACTGGGCACAATGTTCACTTCTGCTTCCTATTAACCAGACTGTTCAACCTGCAGGCTTGAGGTGAGAGCAGTAAAGGCCAGGGGTTATTTTCACAGGGCCATTCTCAAGCACAGCATCCCCGGACACATCCATTTCCCAACGTGCTTTCCACGTGACACTGTCCGAGTGGGATTTGTAAACTCTGAAGTCCACGGAAAGGGCTCATCCAAAGCAGCACCCAGAGGAAAGTCAGTCCTGGAAACACTCCTCTTGCAGGAGTTCAGCAGCTCATGTCAGGTACTGCACGACGAGGAACATGATGAGGCAGGTCACGGCCATCCCCCCCAGCATGAGGAACTTGTCCTGGAAGGCGCGTTTCTCAATCAGCCGCATCACCGTGTTGGACAGGCCCAGCATGTTTGCAACATCCAGGATCTTCTTGTGAGTGCCCTGAAGACAACACAGCAATGACACAATTACACTCATGCTCTGAGCCTTCTTATTCCACAGTCCACACATATTTCTGCGTGGATTCTAGTCCACGGACTTCTCCCAGCCAACCATCCCTCCCATTCCACAGGAGGTGGCCACAGGACCCTGGAAACAACTGGATGTTTGACTAATTAATTCATACACATGAACAGGAACATGGTTAAAGACACAAAACAATCTGTCTGGACAGAGACAAGATAAAAAGTGTCTCAGAAAAATGCACTCCCTAAGCAAGAGTAAGAATTTTCCTGGTCCTGTTCTAGTCACAGTCTAAAAAGAACTTCAAGCTCTGACCAGGCAAGGTTTTGTGCAGAGCTCCCCTTGCTGAAGTACAGTTCATACCAACAGAGATTGACTGAGAAGGTCCAGACACTTGCAAGGTAAATGGCAGAAAAAAGGAAGATAAATGTGTAATTAATGCCATTTGCTGAAATCCTTGCACAGAAAAGCACAGGGTGCTGCAGGCAGGACACTTAGAATTAGGAATGTGGATCCCACGATTACATCAGCAGCAGGGACACAACAGGAATGCTGCTTTATTTCAGGGCAGTGGTTGGAGGAAACAGTATGAAATACTGGCACAGAGACGTGCTCCAGGCACAGGTCAGGGTGGGATATTGTCCCGAGTGGGGAGAAGGGAGAGGACTCAGGGCTGCAGAGTCCCAATGGCACAGGAGGTGAGAAGGACCCTTCCAGGAAAGCTGTACACACCTGTGGGCAGGCAGAGCACTGAGCCACAGCCAGACACAGGCCAGGACCCTCCTCACACCCACGTGTGCTCAGGGCAACTGCCAGGAGGGGCCCTGCCAGGCCAGGGATAATGGACAGTCCCTCACGGTGACATCTGGGCTGTCCCTGACAGAACACCCCACTACAGGATGCTGTAACACTGGGTTCATCTCTGAGCCAAGTCAACAGCACAGATTCCCATCACAGTGCTGAATTCCATGCTTTGACTTTGAAATAAAATCTTCAGCCTCCCTTCTTCAGTCCACGTTATTTTTGGTCTCAAAAGAGTGAAAATGCGGAAATTGGGAACTGTCTTGAGTATAAACTTGACTCAAGATCAGGAAGGCTCTCCAAGGAGAGAATTTAGATCAACTATATTAGACCCACATGGAAAAGTGTCTCAGCTCATAAAACACAGACTTGCAGTGCTGAACTACATCATCAGTGTTCAAGGCAGTTCAGGCCCTTCACTGGTCAGGTTGTGTCTCTGCTAGTTCCACATAATCTGTTTTCTCCATTTCCCACACCTCTCATTAACCTCTTGTGCACTGCTCTCAGGCTCAGCACCTTCCTGTCTCCGCAGAATCATTTCACACTGCTTCAGAACAAAACCAAACCGTGCTGGGAGAACAGAAACCAAATATGAAGCTTTAAAATGAAAGCAAACCATAGAAAGGGAAAGCTCTTCAATTCCTGCAGTCACAGAACAGTGAAATTGTAGAACCGGATCACTTCTGGGAATACTCATTCCGTACCTGTCTATTTATAGCCAAA
This sequence comes from Corvus brachyrhynchos, assembly GCF_000691975.1. NCBI lineage: Eukaryota > Metazoa > Chordata > Aves > Passeriformes > Corvidae > Corvus > Corvus brachyrhynchos. The sequence goes on along the minus strand of NW_008240089.1, from coordinate 879,671 downwards.
ATGCACAAAGGTACAGAGAATAAAGCTATTAGTGTCCAGAGGAGGGACACGAGGGTGGGGAAGGGTCTGGAGAGGCCACAGGAGGAGCAGCAGAGGTCACTTGTTCAGCTGGAGCAGAGGAGACTGAGGGCAGAGCTCAGTGGGGGCTGCAGCTCCAATCTCTGCTCTGTGACAGGGACAGGACCCCAGGGAACAGCTGGAGCTGTGTCAGGGGGGATTTGGGATGGAGATCAGGGAAAGGATCTGTCCCCAGAGGGTGTTTGGACACTGCCCAGGCTCCCCAGGGAATGGTCCCGGCCCCAAGGCTGCCAGAGCTGCAGGAGCGCTGGGACAGCGCTGCCAGGGATGCCCAGGGTGGGGCTGTTGGGGTGTCTGTGCCCGGAGTTGGACTCAGTGATCCTTGGGAGGCCCTTCCAACATGGGATATTCCATGATTCCACATTAACCCATTTCTCTTTGTAGGCTGTCTCTACACCAGCTGCTTCTGCCAGATGTTCTCAGTGTAAGAAAAACTGAGTAAGGGGAAAAGGAACATAAACAGACATTTCCTCACCTGCGAGGGAGAAGCAACATCCCCCAGGAACACGATGGCCCCAAAAGCACAGACTGTGTGTATGAGCAGCCATAGACAGACACCCAGCAATTCCCTGCTGCAGGGCTGGCCCAGAGCTCACGTGCCTGGCAAAGGCTGGAGGAGAGCCAGGAGGCCCAGGGAGATCCAGCAGGAACCAGGCAGTCACTGCCAGCCAGCCAGCAAAAGCAGCCACACAGGACTGGTGGTGCTACAAGAAACAGCATTTCCTTATCTCTGCAGGGCACCAGGTCCTGCCAGGGCTTCTCTATGGCACTGGCCAGCTGTGGTTGAGCTCTCCTGACCTGTGATGGGATGCACCTCCTTCTCTGGGACCCTCCAGAATCCATGTGCTTCATCCAGTCCCTCATCAGAGATTACCTTGGATCAGTGATATCCCAGCTTGGAGAATCAACTCCAATTCCCTGTGTGCAGCACAGGAACACTGATGATTGGATGCCCCAGGCCAATGTGATCAGCCACCAAAGCAACCCAGTGCTCAACACCGAGGACAAATGTCCACAATCCTCTCAGGGATGCAGGAACTTCAAGGAAGGTGCTCTTTCCAAAAAGCATTCACAAACCCCAGTCCTCTCCCAGCACTAGTAATGAGTCCTTCCAGCCCTTTCCTCATGAACTGGCAGCAGAACCCCTCCCTGTCCCCACCAGTCCTGTGGCCAGACTGCTCAGCAACACCATTCCTCTGCAATGAACACTGAACTACCCACTGAGGTTTTTCTAGTAATGGACCTTGTCTTAAAACAAATCCATATTCACCAGGTCAGTGAACAATTGACCTGAACCAAGAAGCTAAACCTCATCTTGGAAAGAACTCAGCTTTAAACTCTGCTTTAATGTCTCTGTGTAACATCTGTGGGTGCAGGGCCTGGACACCAGACTAGGGAGCAGAAAAGGAGCTGCAGCCCTGCTTTGGACCCTCTGCTGGTCCTGTGCAGGGCTCAGGGAACACCAGGCAGCCAAGAACCCTGAGATCAGGGCAGCAAAGTGCCTGTGCACATCCAGCTCAGCTCCCCATGTGCCAGCTGGAGTGCAGACCAGGCTTACACTGCCTGCCACACCATGGAGCTGCAGGTGTGACAGACCTGACCAAATCTGGGATTTATGTCATTAAAAATGCCTAAATCTGGCAAATACATCCCAAAACAAAGCAGTGTCACAAAACTGACAACAGTGGTTATCCCCATCAGAAGATGGATACAACACAGGCATTCCCCTACATTTTTCAAAAGTCCCATTTCTCCCCACACGCTTCTTATTAAAAAGCTTTTTGTATCCCTGAGCTTTTCACTCAAAATTTACCATCACTTTGAGCAGTCTGTAAAATAAAAGACAAATATTTGCTATGAAGAGACATGCAGCAATGCATACCAGCAGGGAAGGAGGGACTGTTGAGGTGCAATATCTTTATTACTAATCTTAACCCCAAGTGCTCTACACCCAACTTTGTGGCTGCTCTGAGGGATGTTCATCTGAACCAACATTTCCCTGCCAGCCAGCTACTGCTGCTCCTGAACCTGAACTAAAAAACAACAATCAACCAAAGAAAAACAAACATAATGGAATAAAACATAACACTCAGCACTCCAGATGCTGCCCTGCAGGTGAAGGCCAGCCAGCCCCAAGAGATCTTAAGGGTATTAAAGGTATTAAAGGATGATAAAATGTAAAGATTTCTGGTTGTTTAAATGAATTTTGGGCCTTTCCAGCATCCTCAGCTCGGAGCAATGTACTGAAACAACACATATATTGATTTTACTTAGCCTGATCAGCATAAACACAGAAAAACGTGGGGTCTTTCTGGTAAAAAATGATGCCCCCACCTTTAATGTGACTCTCTGGTCCCTCAGGCCCTGCAGGATGTTGGTGCCACTGCCAATAAGCTCATCCATGCCACGGTGGGCACTCTGCAGGGATTCATTAAACTGCAAGGTTTCGTCGATCGGGATGGTGGTGTCAGAGTCCTGTACGGAAAGCAGGGACTCGGTTACCTGCTCACTCAGAAACACAACATGCACCAGCAGACACTGCAAAAACCCAACAGGACTTGGAGGACTGCGCTTAAACATTTTTTTTCATAATGATTTTAAATACAGCATTGATGTTTGAGTGAAAAGAGTCATTTAGAGAAGACAGGGAGGAAGCGAAAAGGCAAAGCTGAGCAGATGCTCAGCTGCAATGAGATCTCAAGGATGAAAAGAGCAAAAGCAGAGAATTTTTATAATCTCAGTAGGAAAGGGGACTGCAAGAGAGAACATCAAAGCTAACAGAAGGTGTTTAACAAGGTGTTAAACACCAAGAAGGTGCTTAGTCACTGATCACTGCAAATGAAAGACTTGTGGAAGATTTCACACCACATTTCTGAGCAACAAAAGGCCTGAAAAACAAAATGTTGGAGATGACATCTAAACATTTACAAAATAGCGCGAATTTCTGGCAGTGAGAGCAAACAGACATGGGCCTGGTTCCCTGAGCTCTGGCTCACTCATCACCCAGGGACCTAATTTAAAAAAAAAAAATTATTAAAAATTAGTATTTTTCAAGTTTTTCCAGAAAAGATGCATTCAACTAGGAACTAGGAATCTTGAAATGGAAATAACAGGGTAAAACTCTAATCTGGACTGCACAAGAGGCCAGGGATGGGATCACCCCTGTCTGCCAAAGGCCTCCAGGTCTCTGTTTTCTGGACACCACTCCTTCCAGAGGGGCAAGGAAATGGCTCACTGCTCCCACATGGTTTAGAGCAGGAATTGGGATACTGGTAAGGGAGAAGTGTTGGGAACACTGATCACCTGCTCCAGGTATTCAGAACAAGAACCACCCAAAGGCAGAAATCAGTCAGAGATGCTGAACACCCTCCCTGTGCCCAGCAGCTGCAGGTGACACACAGACACAGCAGAACGTGCTCTGAACAGACTCTTTGGTAATAACCCCAAATGTTCATCTGAAAATGCCACGTAGGACCCAGAGCCTGGGCAGGGGTTCTGCTCACTGTGGAAGAAGGAAGAATCAGGGACAGAGCTCTCAAAGGCCCTGGATGAAGGGGCTGTGGCAGAACACACAACCCTGGCCCACTGTGAACGCAGCACCAAGGCTCACGCACGTCTCTGAGCAGAAGCACTGAGATTTCCAAGTGAATGGCTCTTATTCCAGAGATTTAACAACCTCCAAACCAGCAGATTCCATTTCTGTACAAGGTTTTTTTTTATCCACTATAAGGCAGCAATTAAAATAGAGAAGTAGATTTGTGACCCCCCCTCCCGAGGAGATGAGATGGCACCACAGCTCTGTTTTGCTGCTTGTGATTTTCTCCAGGTACAAGGAAAGGCTTTAAAGATAAAGACCATTTAAAACTCTGAATTAAGCAAACTGTTCAGAACACTGCTACAAGCTTCAAAAAGCTGTTCTGGATGTTCCACTGATTTACACACTCAGTTGACATCTCTGGTAGAATAGGGGAGTACATGAATAGGAACTGTGTAAACCTGTAACCAAGAGAGGCTGATAACTGACAAATAAATCATAATTTTCGTATTAAATGATCATTTTAAAGCCACATTCTTGTAGCAAGCTAAAAAGAAATACAAAATAATCGTGTCTTTTTTTATCTGTGATACCTTTCAATATCTGAAGGATAAAATAACCCATTTGCTCTATATTTTGCATCTGTAAGCCTGCTACTGCTCTTTAAAACTGTTCCACTTACACACTTTTTGTTTCTGAACAGCAAATTTTCCTGTAGGAAAAACCTGTCCCGACTTGCAGGGAAACACCACAATGTTTCAAAAACAACAAACTGCAGTGTTCCTTTCAAGCCTTGTTTATAATTTTGAAATAGCCAACACAATACCAGACATTATCTTTCTGGCAGGCTTTGAGAAATGCATCGAACTGCCCAAATCTTAGTTCATTAGGACTGCACACATTCTTTCTTTCTTGCCCTGACAGTGACTGACAACACAGATAACGAATGTTAGGTGAGATGCCTTTAAAAAGGGGAAAAAAAGGAGAATATTTTTTTTTAAATAAAGAATAGTAGTATAAAAAAAGCCCCAACAACAACAAGACTAACTTTCTAGTTGCAGAAAAGTAAAATCTGAAAGCAAAGCTGCATTATTCAGAGCAAAATTCCTCCAGGAATTTGCACTGGGGGGGCTTCCCAATGCAAGAACTAAGAATTAATAAGAACAGGTGGAATACATTCATGTTATTACCAACTTTTTGACTCATTTCCAGGCAAAAAGCAGGCCTTCGATCCAGCTGTGTGCTTTGTGTTTGGCTAAACTGAAGTTTGCTGACACCTGCTGCCAGTGGGGTGTGTAAAGCCAGGCTTTTCACAGCTCTCAGGATTTGGCAAACATTTAACACAAATCCAAGTAAATGTACACTTTGGTACCTACCTCACTGACCCTTTGACAACTGCTATGTAAACCCAGGTGGAACTGCACTGGATAAAACAGGAGCAGCAGCTTCTGGAGCCTTTCCCTGCTGCCTTAAGAGCCCAGCTTTTCCTCATGAGAGCTGGACTTGATCCCCACATTTTTTGATTCTTCTCTACCTTCACTCACACTCACAGCAGCTCCCAACAGTCCTGTTTACATCCTGCCTGACACCCCCCTGATGGATTTGAGCTGTGGAGCACTGGGAGCCCAAGCACAGATATTTACGTTGGTGGTGAAGGTGCGAGCCAGCAGCTCCTCCCGCTGCCGCTCCTGCTGCTCCCGCAGGTACCGGCGGTGCTGGAAGCTCCTCAGAGCTGTCTGCAGGTGCTGCACATCGTATTTCAGCTGGTCAACTCGCCTGCAAAGGACCAGCAACATAAAAACACTCTTCTTTTCTGGTGGTTTTTGTATCAGCAAAGGAGCATCATAAATTAACAGTGATGAACAACAAGGAATGACGGGTTCTACTTCTCTAGAAAATGCAGGGCATCCAATGCTAGGCCGAATTCCACACTTACATCTTCCCTGTCTCATTTTTCTACTACACAGGTGATTCTTTCATGGGTGGTTATTTATTTTAATCAATTATTTAGCTTCCAGGCTAATGACAGAATGTGAAGCAGAACTCCTGAGCTCTCTTGGACATCCTATCCCACGGACTGTCTCCTCAGGAGTTATATAACAATATCTGTTCCTCATTTAACACAGATTTGGGAAGATGGTAGGATTTGTACAGGTTCTATTTAATGACCCCTCTTCACAAAGAAGATGAAGCTTTCCAGTTTCTTTAATTAGCACCATGTTCTTAAGTTTGAGGGTTTATTAAAAGGAGCTCAAAAGTCAGTGGGCGATACAAGAGACATCTCAGACATCTCCACTGGGCTGAAACAAATCATGTCCAGAACTCCACTGGCCCTGATTAAAAATTTGATTGGTTAAGTTTAATATTTGATTACCCGATTATCCTGACCTAGTGGAAGGTGTCCCTGCCCGTGGCAGGGGTTGGAACTGATCTTTAAGGCCCCTTCCAACCCAAACCATTCCAGGATTCTATAAAGAAATCAATGAGTATTTCAGATACTGACCTCTTTCTTTAATACAGGTGACATGAAATCCACCCCTACTATCTACAATGGGATTTTGGACTAAACATTAATAACTGAGTCACAGAATTAATTAAGAACAGCAAGTCCTGATGTTTGTGGTCCAAGCTCCTTGCTCAAAATATTGCTCACTTCAGAAACCTCTTTGTTTCAGTCACCAACAGCTTGGAAAATAGCCCAGAAAAAATGACACCAACTGAAGGAATTTTACTCTCTACCTCCACAAGTGCCATTAAAAGCAAGTGAGAGAGAGAGAGCATCCAAGTGCATGTTCTGCTCATCTGAGAACAGAGCCAAGAATCCAGCTGCATCACCAGTCTGACTTGATGATCTTTGAGGTCTTTTCCAACCTTAATGATTCTCATTATCCTGTGGTTAAACAGAGGAAAGCAATTTTGCCTCTGTGCCTCAATTTTGCTATTGTAGAGCACAGAGATAAGTTATGCAAAATACAAAGATTTCACACAAATCAAAAGGCAAAGGGTTTCAACAAATTTAATTAAAATAATTACAAAGACTACCCTGCATAATCAAAGCAAAGCAGTGAACTCACAGTTTGGCATTCTGCCGCTTGTTGGGAGGTTCTTTGCTGGACAGGATTTCCAGACGTTCCAAGTTGCTGAATATGTTGTCTATTCTTGCCTGAATCTCATTTTCTACCACTGCAAGGAAATAAAAAGAGAATTTGATTTGAATTAAAGAACTGCAATCTGATGAAGGTAAAAGATCAAAAGCATTCAAGGCAGTATGTAAAACCTGACATCCTTACTGGATGAAAATAATCAGGTAACTGGGAACTATAAATATCATGAAATGTCACTTCTTTAGCTCAGTAATTTGACACTCTCACCTTTCCCTCCTGCTCTGAGGAAAGCCCCTGCTCTTTTCATACATCTGAGCCTCTTTCCCCATCAGGTCCATGAATTAGGATTTCAAGCCCCTACATTCCCCCTGCAGCCCCCTTCCTGCTCCCTCGGCAGGATTTGCTCTCACAAGAACACAGAGAAGCATCATCAACCACCTGCCAACCACTCCACATACCAGGACTTCCCAGAAAACCACATTCAGCAGTCTGGGAAGTATGGCATTGTAGGAGGAGTGGTATAACCACCACAAAACCCACAACCTGGATTAGTAAGTCATTCTTTTTTGATAGGAAATTTATCACAGCCCTTTCTACAGCCCAGACGTGGTTCACAAATGTGTTCAAGGTAAGAGAAGTCAGTGAACCTGTGCAGAAATGCATCCAGTCAATGCAGTGTCCTTTCACCTCAGAAGTTCCTGATGAAACCCATTATTAGTGACTCATGCAGGAATTAAGGGTTCAAGCACAGGTCCAAAATACACGTGCCAATTCTGCACTGGGGTAAAAAGTCCTGCCACACATATCAGAGCATCTTCTTATTAGTCATTTATGAGCACAGGGTTATAGTCCAAATTTACTGAGGCAATTTCAGACCTAATGGTTCTACACATTTCCTATAAGCAGGTGGAATTACAGGTTCTGACTCTGCTGCAGCAGCAATTGTCAGGATCATCCTGCTTAAGTTCCTGCACACAAAATCACACAGCATGTTCCCCAGAAACTGCACTGAGCATCTTTAGGGGAAAGCTGCCAGCTGGTGGATGCTGAGGGGATAACAACACAGCAGGGCAGGCACAGTCACATCTCTCAGCTTTCTGAGCTTCTAACAAACTGGCCCAGAGATGCTCTCAATTTGCAGTTCCGTCCACACCAAGCTGTTCATTAATTCAAAGTGTCCAAAAAACCTCCATCGATGTGGGGATTTTGATCTCTTTGTGCTGAAGGCCTGCACAGACACCCTGAGCATGAGTTCGAAAACCTAACAGCACCAAAAATCTGGCATTCTACCACGATATTAAAGAAGCATCCACAGCAAGCACTCTCTGTCAGTTAAAGGATTATAACAGGAAGATGAGGTAAATTCTTGTCCTGTCTTTTCTGCTCTGTCCTCATACAGAACATCACCTTATTGAGGTTAGACAGTACAATGATTTCAGTGCATTCTGAATTGGTGATGTGTCTCAGCAGCTGATCACAATGACTCAGGAGCTAAATTTGTTACAATAATGACTGTAAATATGAGAAGGCATATAAGGTTAAAGATGCAAACTAAATCAACCTCCCTCACTCACTCATTACTTACAGTGCACTGACTCTTTGTCTGAAGTCTCCAGGCGCCCCATGTAAGACTGGACCTCATGGACCTGCCTGTCAGGAGAGAAAGAGAAAGAGAAAAGGAACAGAGAAGTCACTTAACAGCTATAAAATCATTTCTCAGTACCTCACTTTTCAGCTTTTTTTTCTGAAATGTACTTTTTAGAACAGCACAGGAATCAGCAACACAGTGTTAAGAGCAGACAGCCCATCCCTGACCACCAACCCAGGTCCTCAGCAGGA
>NW_008240089.1:869810-871086 GCF_000691975.1 Corvus brachyrhynchos | reverse complement strand
GCACCTACAAAGTAACTTTATTTAAAAACAGAAATCAACATGAAGATTATGAAAAGCACAGAACAACTCTTCTACAAGAAACAGCTGTTCAGCCTGGTCTGGAGATGACAGTGGGGAGACATCCAAGAGGAAAAGATGAATAAGGAATGATTTTGACTCTCAACAACATGTGAATTCACAGGCATCAAGTGAAATTAAAAGCTTTTAATTATAAAAAAGTACTGTTGCTGGACAAGCAGTGGCAAAGAAAAACAAAACAAAATACTGATGGTTGTTAAATTCTTCTGGAACTGGATGGGCTTTAAGGCCCATTTCAACCTGAACCATTTGATGATCATAAGGCACTACAGAAACGGGAACAGGACAAGATCATTCTCCATATCTGTAACAGCTGCCTCCAGCAGGATGTCCTGCTCTTCCCTACAGGGTCACTCTGCATCACTATTCAATGATAGAGAAATGATGATTCAATACAAGATCTAACTCAAGTCTCTTACCACCCCACCTCCCTGAACACAGCTCCACAAAGAAGCAAATTACCATGGAAGTTCAGACTATTAGATTAACCATGTCCTTTGGCCCCTTTCCCGTGAGTTACTCCATATGTTGTAATAACAGAACCGCGAGGTTTTTTGCCTTATTTTGCAATTCCCACACCACTCCTCTCCTCTCTCCCCAGACCAGCACTACCTGTCAAATGTGGGACTAATCCCTAAGGAGCCACACGCCTCCAGAGGTGGTTTAAACTGCGGCAGCCGGACCCCTCACACTCTGCTGCCGCAGAAATCCTTATAAACGGGCACGCTTTAAATAAATCTACATCAACAAACGGGAATCATCGCCAAGCCCTCGGGGCTGACGTGGCACACGCGGCCCGGGGCTCTGCTCCCGCCGCGGCCCCGCTCCGGGATGGGGTTTTATGGGGGAAACGCTTTTAAAGAGCGCTGAGATCTGTGGGGTGTCGGCCCTGGGCTCCCGCACACCCGGCCCCGGCCTCACACTCGGCGTGCGGGTACAGCCCCTCACACCCAGATCCCTCACACACCAGCTGGATTGAGGGTACAGCCCCTCACACCCAGATCCCTCACACATCAGCTGGTTTGAGGGTACAGCCCCTCACACCCCCCGAGCCCTCACGCACTTGTTGGTTTGCTGGTACAGCCCCTCGCACCCCCCGAGCCCTCACGCACTTGTTGGTTTGCTGGTACAGCCCCTCGCACCCCCCGAGCCCTCACGCACTTGTTGGTCGGTTGGTAGAGCACCTCGCAGCCCCCGA
>NW_008240089.1:865539-869536 GCF_000691975.1 Corvus brachyrhynchos | reverse complement strand
AAAGTGGTGGCTGCGGCTTCTCGGTACCGTCAGCGAAGGTGGTGTCAGCTACGAGAGCCGCCTGGGTTCGCGGAACTGCATCCCCTGCACCGGAGCATGGAATTGAGTCATGGTATAGTCCCACCCGTCCCATGGGCAGGGACACCTTCCACTATCCCAGGTTCCTCCAAGCCCTGTCCAGCCTGGCCTTGGACACTTCCAGTGATCCAGGGGCAGCCACAGCTGCTCTGGGCAACCTGTGCCAGGGCCTGCCCACCGTCTCAGGGAACAATTCCTTCCCAATATCCCATCTATTCCTGCCCTCTGGCACTGGGAAGCCATTCCCTGTGTCCTGTCCCTCCAGGCCCTTGTCCAAAGTCCCCCTCCAGCTCTCTTGGAGCCCCTTTAGGCCCTGGAAGGGGCTCTGAGGTCTCCCTGTAGCCTTCTCTTGTCCAGGTGAACACCCGCAGCTCTCCCAGCCTGGCTCCATGGCAGAGGGGCTTCAGCCCTGCTGCACCTCTGTGGCCTCCTCCCCTGAGCAGCTCCACATCCTGATGCCGAGGAAGGGCTGGACACAACCCCAGAGGTCAGGTCACCTCTAGAAGTCCAGGTGACCAACACACCTGGAGATGCAGATACCAAGCAGATACCTTCTTCCTCGTAGGATGAATCCCTCATCAAGGTATCCCTTCTAAAACAGCTCTTTCATTATCATTACACCTGTCCTGCACCATGCCTTGCTGTCCCATTCAGTGTTTCATTGCCAGAGAACTGCCTTAACTTCACAGGTTTGTTTGCACATGATCACAGTCAGTTTAGGGCATCCTGCAAATAGTTTTGCTTTCTTAATAATCCTGGTTTTTCTCCCTGCTTAGAGATACACTACATTCTCTCCAGCAGGATATCACCCATTCACGGTGGAGCTGCAGGTTCCTGTCCTATCTCACACAGCCTTGCTCGGGGGCTCGATGAGAGACTGCTTTTCAGTTCACTCTTCTGAACATGGTTTCTTCATTGTTTGGACTAGATAATACACTACAGTTGAAGCCAGAACTCTTCCTTGTATGTACTGGGCTACAAAACCCAATATCTTTATGGTCAGAGTCTGCTGAGCCACCTGAACTCCTGTCACCTTTTAACTTCATGGGAAAAGCAAGGAGAAGGTGGATTATTAAAAAAAAAAAAAAAAATGGGGGGAGGTATAGCCCAGTTAGTCAGGGCAGCAGGATGTCAGAGGCACAGGTACAACTGCACAGGTACAATCACTGATTGATTAAAAAGCTCAAATTAGGACCATGACTGTCTTGTCACTGTGGTATAATGGAAAACAGTTCTTGTCAACAAATGTAACTTCATGCTAATAAGAGCTTGATTGGGGAAAATCGGGAAAAGCTTGTATTCTGTAAAGCATTAAACTCTATACCACAAGATCAATCATTTATAAGTCTCATGGCCCTGACAAGCACTCAGCTCTCTCCTTCTCCACTATCTCTTCCCTCTAATAATGTTTTCGTTTTTCACTTGTTCCTCAGGCTTTGAATTCCCCTGATGTTGAGCTGATTCTGCCCTTTTCTGGGTGTGTGATGCCTGTCCCACCTCTGGTGTGAAGGGAAACCTGCTTTATCAACAAGAATAATGTCTTAAACTGGGTCCATCCCGATAAAATGCTCTAATACAGTTGAATAAAATACAATTATTTAAATCCTAGACTTTCTTCAGCAGCCTCAGCCTTGTCCTGCACTTTACTTAGGCAAAACCTAAATAACTGTGCAGCAAAAATTCAGGCTACTGAAGGATGACAAACGTTGGAGGAAAAGTGAGAAATTATTTTCAGAGGTGGGGAAGCTGAAGGCAGACACCTCCTGATGTGAGACTGGGCGAATTGGGAAACCTGGAGGCTGGAACAGTCTCCAAAGTGTTGGGTTCTTTCTGTTGTTGCTCATTTGCAGTTCAGGGTGAGCACCTGAAGAATGCAGCCTTGTCACAGGAGAACACATTCCTGAGCATCACACAGCTATAAAAGAGGGAAACAAGAACGCATCTTTAATTAATGAGAGATTCTGTCCCTGTGGGTCCATCTCTTGCGTTTCAGATGATGCATCAAACTTAGTCTGCCCTGCCCTGCCATGCAGCCAAGCCAGGCCTCTGGCAAGAGATTATCCCCTGGATGTCAAACAGCAGCTCAAGCCCCAGAAATCACATCAGCCCAAGGATAAACAGCACATCAACAAAACCATTAACTGCAGCAGTAACAAACACATTCGCTCCCTGGCCTTTGCTCTCCCTTCCCTGAGCCATTAGACCCCAGTTTCAGACATTTTCTGGAAATAAGTTGAATGGAAATAGACCCTAGGATTTCCCTCCTGGCCAGGGCTGTGAGAGGTATCACAGGAGCCCTGATGAAATGGCAAGCACTGAAATACAAGAACAGATTTCTGTTCTTTTGTGAAGAAATTGATTTTTGCCAGAAACAACATGCTGCAACCCAGCGTCTGTTCTTGTTAGACTTCAAGTCCTTCCAGGAGGAGTCCTTCAGCAAATTGGCTCATTTAGACACAACAGCCAGGAGCACGGAGAGGAAAAAAAGGGTTTTGTTCAAGGAAAGCCTCTGTATTGTAAACAGGATAAAAGGGGATGGAGAGAGTCACTTATCACTGTCTCTCATGTCCCCAGGTCATTCCTGTGTAGCATCTACTGGAGAAAAAGGAATTCATATTCCCTGCTCTCCCAGAAACCCAGCTGGGGGATTTTCTCTATCACACCATCTCCAGACCCCATGTGCATTCAGCAGCAGCTTTCGAACCCCGTTGCTGTGTTCCCCATTGCCTCCTCTGCCTTGTGAAGCCTGGCAGCACCCAAGGGAGAGCTGGATCCTCACAGGGTCTCCTTTGCTCTGCCTGCACCAGCCCCTGTCCCCCTCACAGCCACGGGACTTGGGGCTCTCTCCAAAAACACTGATGCTCTGTTTAATACCAGACTCCAATAATGCATCTCTCCCTCTTTCTCTGAGCATGATCCCATCAGGCACAGAAACTCTCTGCCCCCCTCTCTCTTTCTCTTCCCCCTCCCTCTCTTTTTGGGGCACTCTTTGCATGCTTTGCTGATACAAATAACTGTGGCTTTCAAAACAAAGGAGTGCCGAACCCCAGGGCATTCCGCCGGGGAGAGACGTTTGGATGAGTGCTTGATGGAGACTTCTCTGAGTCCAGCTGCAGGCCATGGGCTGCATGTCCCAGCTCTGACAGGCTCACGGACACAAGGCAGACCTCACAGCATGCCTCTCAGCACTTCCAGCCCGGGGAAGGGGGCAAAACAAGAAGGGGAGACATGACAAGAATGTTGGAGACTCATCTATCAAATTTCTCAGGCTCTTGGGTGATGTGCTGGACCCAGGTCTCCCTGGGCAAGGAGCTTTTTAAAGACACATTGCACCTTCCTGCTCATCTTCCCAAATTAAGAACATTTCTGCACGACTGTCACAATCAGCTTTGAGACTGATCAGTGGCCATGAGAGTCACAAACACTCAGACCATCATTCCCTTATGCATAAATATCCCAGGGAAACGGATATAGAAAGGATGGGGAAGGCCAGGCCAAGGGAAGAAAGAGTCAAGGAGCATCTCTGCAAATTCATTCCCTCCCTCCCTTCTGCAATGATGCCAGGGAAATATGGCAGAAATAGAAAAAGGAATAGGAATAGAAGGAAAAACAAAGATGTACCCGGTGGCGAGGAACACTGCAGCATCCCCGAGCCTGAGGGATCTTTGAGACACAAACGGCTGAAGGTTTGGAGAATATCCTGGGCAAGTGTATTTTCTTCATGCTTTCATCCTTCCCTGGTGGCAGCCACACGGGGCTGCTGGAGGTGAAATACTGACTTTGATGGATTTTTGGTGCAGGCACTGCATGGCTCTGGTGGTAACCCCACGCCTCCACTGCATTATAAATGTTATATTATCATAATAATGATTAAACACAACTCAGTTCTCCATGCAGGACTGAGTTCCTCATGCCTTTT
>NW_008240089.1:841815-865151 GCF_000691975.1 Corvus brachyrhynchos | reverse complement strand
TTCTGTTGCCTGCCTGTTTGACCTTATCAAGGAAATTCAGGAATCAGGAACAAAGAGCCTCCTCCAACAGAGCCAAGGAGGCAGAAGGGGCAAGAAATAACATTGCCTTCTCCAGACAGTGAACAACTGAAATTCCAATAACCCTGCCACTACTCCTTCCTTTTGCCCAGCATCAGGAACCTGTTAGGAGCCTCAGCTGCCTTCAACTGAAATGGTATCCCCCCTCAATTCCAAATCCCACAGAAATCTCTGAGTTTCAGCCTTAAAAGCTCTGGCTTTGAAAATATTTTGAATTTATTTACTGGGCAGCCCTGTTTGATACATAAATGTATTAGGGCAGATTCTGTCTGGGCACTATTAACCCTGGACTGGATGCATAATGTAACACTTACATAAGAAAATCTTAAAACCTGTGAGCAAAACCATGTGCCATTATCCTGATTTTTCCAGGGGTCAGTTCCCTGACAGTCAGTCTCTCTGAAATGTGTCAGGTTAAGAATTTCATCGGAATTAGACAACATCATTGATGCCTGAAGAGGCCTCCTAGAAACAGAGACTGGACAGGAGTAAGGGAATAAAGGCAGGTATTTATTTGAAGGGCCTTCAAAGGTACCCCTGGGGAGCCAGAGGCCACTGCCGAGATGGACCCCAAGATGGACAACAGTCACGAGTTCTTCACACTTTTATAGGTTTGGTTCATTTACATAGCAGGGTTAATTCTCCAATTAAAGCTTCAGTTTAATGATGTAATTTCCCCTCCACTTGCCCCCCTTAGAGGCTCTTTGGTTTGTACTTTTTGGGCCTAGGACAGTCTGGGTGTCCTTGAAGAGCAGGCCTGGAGAGGCTTTGTTATGTCTCCCTAGCACAAGAGAGCAGAAGTGAACAGGCTACAAGGAACTTCAGAGTTGCACGCTAAGCGGTACAGAATTTGAAAAATATAAAAGTTAAAACCTAAGGCATCATCATCAGCTGCTTTGGCAAATTTTAGGGACAGACCTTTTATATTCTCTTTCCCACTGAATAAACAGCCATTTCCTGGGTCTAATTTTGGCAAACCAATCCGGATAACTGGAGTTCATTAGCTGAATAGGTTAATGCTGAACTGCTTCCCAAGTCAAATCTGGGTGTCAATCTGCCTCATACTCACATTTTGTCAATATGGGGGATCTTAAAATGGAAAAGAAAAAAAAAAAAATCTATTTCATCTGCATTTCATCCACAGGGTAATCCAGGCATGAGGAGCTGGCGTGCCGGGTCCCTCTCCCCATGTCTCCCTGGCTGGATGGGATGCTGCAGGGGCTGTGCTCTGTTTGTTGTTAAAGCAGCCTGACACAAAGAGGCCCCAGGAGCTGCGTGCACCCACAGGATGGATGTCGTCTCCTGTCAATCCAGCCCGAGTCCCCCAAGAGGGAAAATGGGATTGTCTGCAGTGGTGAGAGGGAGAGTTTTCTCAAGAATGCCATAGAGGAATTTTCCTAAAACCTTCCCCGGTAATCTGAACAAAACCTTCCCAAGGCTCTTGTCTTAATGGAGACCAGGAGAAAGTGTGGGGACTGGATGGAGGCATAAAACATGGAATTCACCATTCAGTCCAGCCTGGCAGCTCCTGTGCCAGAGTCACAGAATCACAGAATCATGGAGCGGTTTGGTTGGGAAGGGTCTTTAAAGCCCATCCATTTCCACCCCCTGCCATGGACAGGGAACACCTTCCACTATCCCAGGTGGCTCCAAGCCTGGTCCAGCCTTGGCCTTGGACACTTCCAGGGATGGGGCTTCTCTGGGCAACTACTGTGAGCCAGCCTGGTGTTGCTCAGTTTAACAACAGCAGGGTGGTGTTTTCCTGGCCATTTCCCAATGCCCAGGTAAGTCAGGTGCTCTGTGAGAGGGGTCCCAGGAGTTTCTGATAGCCCAGGAAGCTCTGGACTGCAGTGGCACTCAGAAATGCACAGCACAGGCATCCCTTAGGAGGAGTTCTCCTTACCAAGCTTGCTCACAGTACCCAACACACCCCACTGAAGAGAAAATCCATCTCTAGCACTGACTTTCCTGGTGCTTTTACAAACTTTTTTCCTCAGGAATTCAATTTTGCCATCTTCCCACAAGATGGTTTTGGTACCTGTGGGTAACATGAATCTTATTTCCTTGGGGCTGGAAAACACCTGCCAAGGGATGGAGAGGCAGATTGTGTCTCAAGAGCTTTTATATTCCCTAAGATTGAGGCTCCCACCAGAGGCTGAGGAGCGTTGTTGGCAGTGGTTTGGCTCAGCCTCCTCGGCAGCAGGGCTGCACCAGGCACTGCTGCCCCAGCTGGAGCTGCACATGTCCCCTCTGACGTGAGGTCACTCCTTGGTGCGGCGGCATTTCCCCACCTGCCGGGATGTCTGCAGGGACAGGGACGGTGCCACAGCGGGGGCTGGGAGCGTGCCTCTGTTGGAGATCTTATCTCCAGTGATTAGCTGGCCCTGTTGCACTGCTCCTGCTATCCTGAGCCATCTGTCAATTTGCTGCTTCTATTTCAAATTCAGAGAAGGGCTTGTTTTCCCTCAAGCTTATCTGCTTTTTCTGACCAGACTAAA
Organism: Corvus brachyrhynchos; assembly: GCF_000691975.1. Classification (NCBI taxonomy): domain Eukaryota; kingdom Metazoa; phylum Chordata; class Aves; order Passeriformes; family Corvidae; genus Corvus; species Corvus brachyrhynchos. The sequence continues at coordinate 862,575 of NW_008240089.1, read as the reverse complement.
TGGTCTAATCACAAAAAAATCTACCTCCAGCAGCCAGCCTTGCAAATCTTACCTCACACTTCAGACTCCTCCCAGGTCCAGTTGCATTGCCCACTCCAGTCACCGATTCCACTGGCAGCAGGGTTTTATCTGCCCCACTACAAGGCAGGTGGGTTTAACACCAAATGAAATCTGCAAAATTACATCTACCACTCTTCCTTGTTTTAATGAAATGGATTTCCTTTATTGCTCCTTCAAGTTTGCCAACACTGTCCCACTGCCCCAAGCATGATGAGGCAGCAGCTGGGGACATGAGAAGTGGCACAGGAGCTCCAGGATTTATTGCTCTCTCCAAGTGTTTTGGATTATCCCATAATCACTTTAGTCCCTGGTAAACCAATGTGTGCTCAGCCTACTCAGGTGTGCTCACCTCCCTGCCCACAGCCAGGGCAGCCCCACTGACAGCAAAGTGACCATGCATCATGAAGAGATTAATTTTTTTTTAACATAGTCCTTATAATTTTTTCTTCTTAGTTTTGGAAAAATATCTGAAATTCAAGAACACTTTCTGTTGGCCACATCCACCACTGAATTTGCTATAGCTTACTATCCTTGTGGATCTGAATTTTCTAAGATCAAATTTTAACTCCTGCTGGACAACTTCATGAATTATAAAAAATATATAATATTATAAAATCATATGCTATAAATATATTATTTTAGAATATCATGAATGTGTGTTGGTAACAGGCACTCACAGCTTATCCCTACCTGTTCGGTCACAGATTTTTCTGCATCACTTCCCTGCAGCCTCCAAACCAAATAAGACCTTTGTTCACAGCAAGTGATGCAAAATCAGCTCATCTCCACTGATTTCAAAAGACCTTGGTGCATTTCCACCTGCCAATACCCTTTCTCAGTGTCCATAGCACAAGCTGAAGAACCACTCTTGCTTCCCCCAGTCACTTTTCTGGTACAGCTGTTTTAAAACACTGCATTTTTGAGCATTTCGGATGCCACAACCTTCACTTGCATGGCTATGAGTTAAAATTAGAACTATCACATGTATTTTTAGGGAATTTTTATATTGAAAATAAAAATATCATTTGCATTGCAGGTTAATTCCTCTGGCCTGTGTCAGTGAGGTGATGCCTCAAACCTGTGTGAGAAATGCCATTATCTGAGTTGTCAGGCTGAATGCAAGGATGCTCACAAAGTCCCCACTTTGAATCACCAACCCTCTGTCTGAAGGGAGACAGAAGAACAGCAGAGAGAAATGTGCCAATCTTATGTAATTACCAAGCACATCACCCTCAGCAAGGAGAGCTGGGTTTGCCAAGACCACAATAATGATTTTGCTGGCCCCGGGTGCTTGAACTCAGCCTTGCGTGGATTTGCAATGTAAATCCCTGCCCCTGCTCCTGCCAGCCCAGCCTCCCTGGGATCCACAGCAGCAGCAGCAGGGCCATTCTTGCATTCTGGCAGCTCTGCTTTCCCTGTGCCCCAGCTGACACCGCTCGTGCCCACACTGCAGGGCTGGGCACAGAGGGGCTTGGCAGGCACAGCAAGCTCTGTCTGCCTGGGCTCTGCCATGAGCAGGCAGGACATGGCTGAAGGTGATTCAGTGTGGGGTCCCTCACTGTCCAGGGTGGAGTGGAGCTCACCTTGGGGTCCCATTGTGGAGCAGAGCTCCCCTTGGGATCCCCCACTGCCCATGGACAAGGCTCAGTGAGGCTCAGCAGGAGCCCACCATGGCAAACCATTCATGCCTCAAACTGGTCACGAGGCTGGGCAGGGACAGCACACCTTCCCTTCTCCGTTCCCGTCTTGGGAAGCGGGGATGCTCTTCTCACCACGCAGCCCCAGAGTGGGAGGTTGCTGGAGTGGAGGGCTGGAGGTGGAGCTGGTCAGCAGTGTCCTGACCTGGGTGGCACAGTCACCTTCTCCCCGGTGTCAGCCCTGGGGGTGCTGCAGCACGTAAGAGAGAGGGACAAACAGAGCAAGCACAAGGGCAAGGGGAAGCCTTTGAGAGGGGAAGCTGGGGCCATCAGCTCTGTGAACAACTGGAGACCAGTGGTGGGCTTGGGGCTGAGGGGTTCAGCACAGGTCTCCAGCTCTTCTTCAGCTGCTGACAGCTCCTGAATGTAACCAGGGAAAGGCAGAATCACAGAGTCATAGAATCACAGAATTATTTATGTTGGAAGGGACCTTTTAAGCTCATCTAGTTCCAATCCCCTGCCATGGGCAGGGACACCTTCCAGTAGAAAAAAATCCAGATTGCTCCAAGCCCCATCCAACTTGGCCTTGAACAGATCCAGGGATGGGGCATCCACAACTTGTCTGGGCCTAGTTTTGGACTGCTGGTTAAGGCCTGCCTGTACTGGGTGGGAAGAACTCAGGAAAGTGAGGGAGATGGGACTTCACATGCTGCCCAGAGCACAGGAACATCTCTGCAGTGTTCCCACTGCCTTTTCCTGCTGTGCTCCTGCCACCAGTGTCCATGAATGCTCCTGCACAGCTACACCTCCTCTCATCTTTACACTGCCCACAGCTATCCAAGTGCTCTCCCACAGATAGCAAAGTTCTATCAATTTCTTTGCTGGAGGTTTTGAGGCAGAAGGAGGAGATCCCAGTTGCCCAATAGTAGATTTGAGGAAAGACTTGAGCACAACTCTCTTGGCCCTGCTGCTCTGACCACTGATCCCCACTGGTGTCTCCTCCTCTCATCCCTGAGGTGCTGAGTGTACCTGCAGCCCTGACTGGGATGTTTTGCCCAGTTGCAGACTGGGGAGAGCAGCACTGCAGGTCCTCCCAGGGAGCTCAAGGAGCGGCAGTGCCTTGGGGCACTCGGTAAATGAATAAAAAAACAGTCAGAACTGATTAGGGAGCTCAGGTTTTGGCTCGGACTCTCTAGAGCCTCCAAGGCATTGCAGAGGCTCAGAACCTCATTACTTCTATAAAGTGAATTCAGTAATTAGCTCAGGTCAAAAGTTTACAGCTTGGAGGCTGCTGCTAGGGAATGGTTCCTCCTGGACATGAGAAACCAAACTGCAGAAAGCAGGAATTGGCATCAAGGCAAAACACTTAATCAGGGGTCTTTTGGATGAGATTGTCTTGCTGTATAGGCTGATTGGACAGTGATGTCCCCTCAGAAGGAGAGACATTGCACTGGAGAAGCAGACAGGACATTGCCACAAATCTTTGTGAAGCTGGGAATTGCCTCCCTGGGTGTATCCTGGGTTAGCTAAGCCAAAATCCTCCCATGGCCAGAACAAGGTTTTTCAGGCAGGCTGCAGGAAGCTGCTGCAGGCTCAGTCCTGCCCTGTTCCCTCCACACAGCCCAGCTGAAGAGCAGCCGAGACCTAAAGCAGGAACTCATCCCAGTGGAACAGGGTTGGCATCAGTTTAAGTAGCCAATCTCTGCTTAAATGTTTCAATGTTCCTGATTTCAAATATACCCCAAAGCAGCAATTCCACATTCTCAATTCATCCTACATACAAAAGCCTTCCAGTGACTGACAATTTTTTATTTTCCAATTTCATGTAATGTCCCTCACTAATATGTTATGAGACAGGAAAGCCCAGCACCATTTGCTGTTCAATCATTTTGATTCTGTTTTAAATGATTCACCTGACTCACAGACAATTCATTTTCCTTGTAATGATCAGACCTCCAGGTCTCATCCCACTCTTAGTGGCTTCTGCACCTCTGCTACGTCCCATGGGATGCCAAGTCCAAACTTCCAGCAGCCAGAGCTGTGCTCTGGCATAGAACTGGGGAATTTTCCATCCCTACCTTTCCCAGGACTCCCACATCCTGCCCACCTGGAGACCAGGACCCAGAGAGTGCCACAGTGCCCAGCAGGACACCCTGCCTGCTCTCCCCTCTTCCTGACTGTGCCAGAGAGAAAGTGGGACAGGGAGGAGGGAAGGGAGGGGCCGAAGGATTAAACAAGACAGACCAGAAAGCTTTGCATTTTTCCCCTAATACTCAGCTATTTAATGACTAGTTTGATGATAAGCATGAAATTAAATAGACAAAGAAAATTCTCTCATGTCTAAGAAGTCAGCAGATAATTAGGCTTTGATGGGGACATTCTGAGGCAGTTTCTACTTGTTTTGTGAGGCTGATTTAATGCCGGGGCTGTCTCAGTTGTCCCTGCAGTCAAGCTCTGCTGATCTCTCCTGGCCAGAGCTCTGAGATGCTCGTGCTGGCTGACACCTCCTTATCCAGGAGGTGCTGATCCCCTGGAAGAGCCTTCCTCAACAGGAAAAAGCTTTCTGCCCCTCTCAGTTTCCATTTCCCATGTTCATCCTCTTTTAAACTCCATAGAGCTCACTTCATCCAGAGCAATAGTAACAGAAAGCTGTACAAAGAATTTGGAATGCAGATTTGTCTTCTCTCCTTGTGAGGATAACAGCAGCAGCAGCAGTGTGAGGAGCAGTCCTTCAGCAACTTTAAACCCAAATTCATTCCTTTTGTACCTATTCACACATGTAAGTGCTTCATTTCAAGTCCAAAAGTTTTGAAATCCAGACAGTAATCAGCTCAAAGTTTCAGACCCAAACCCACCAGATCTGAGAGCCTGAGGACCTAAATAAGAAAACCATTGCACATCAGACAGTGGGAATGCACAGTACCCTGGTTCCTCCAAAAGCAGCCAGAATTTGAGCACTCCTAAATGTCAGGAAAAAAAATCCCTTTTCTCCAATGCAAACACTCCTAAGGACATATTATGCTTTATTTTCAGGCAGATGCTGTCTCATTTTGGCAACACTTCAAGCCAAAATCACAAATGCAAACTGGTTCCAAAGTAGGAGCCGTGAAATCAGAGGTGGCCAGGGCTGCCAGCAAAGCGAGACTCATCAGGTGTCTGCCAGGAGCATCTCTCAAACCTTGAGGTAGGACAGAGGTGGTTAAAGGTGGGAAAACTGGAAAACAGGGGAGAAAGGAGAGGAAGGAGGAAACGTAAGAAATCCCTTTTGTGAAGCGAAAGGGAGCAGTGTGCCTTTACACATGGGACTTAAAAAACAAAGCAAAGCTGAGAGCATGAGAGAGTGAACCAGGGCTGCTGCTTCTGCACTGTAAACTTCGGGGTTGGGGAAAAGGAGGAGGATTCTTAGCTCTGGAACCCAGCACTGACAGCCAAGGGTCATCTGAGAGTGTAGATGGCACAAGCTGTGATAAAATCACTGTCCTTAGAGCAACATCTCCCCAGGTTTTGAGAAGAAGTTGTTATCATTCCAGTTAAAATGTTGGAATTGGATCCAATTCAGTGTTAAATTCTTAATTCTGGCTGTCCACAAGGTTTCTTTGTTTTTACAGGTTAGAGATTAGCATGTATTTTAATTCAACTATGTGCCTATTTCCACTGATATACAATAATAATCACAATAACATTAATAACAATCATAGCAACAAATTGTTGTTTATATTGTTATTGTTTTTCTGCCTCTCTTCAGGCCTTAAAGTGAAGCCTCTGCTTTGTTGCCATATCCAGTCCCATACAGTAAAAGGCTTTAATGGAGCCATAAGCCTAATCTTAAACGTTTAACTCCATTACTGAGTCAGATCTTGAGCTTCTTGTTCAGTCTCGAGTGAGGCAAAGCTTTCCCTGAGCTCTCTGCAGCTTTGTCAAATCCTTTAGGATCTTTCTCACAAGCATTTTCCTTTTCTCTCTTTCTCCCTGCCGGACATAAAGCACCGTCCTGATGTGCTTACCATCCACCAAGTTAGATTTAAATGACAAATCTGATAGACCCCCCTGAAAAATCAAACTGACACTCCACGATTTCAGCTTTGATCACAATATATGATGGGAAAAATTCCAAATCTTTGAAAACCTGCCTCTCAAATGAAAGAAAACCATTTAAAACTATTTCCTACTAAGCTCTAATCTCAAATACATTTTGCTGCTTATTTTTGGAGGGAGAAGACCAGCAAACTTGACAGTGCCCACAAGGAATGTCCAGCTGCCAGCAAGCTGTTCACGGCTCTCAGGCTGCTGGACGAGTGATGGGAGGCGGAGGGAGCATCCACTCCTGGAATGCCGCCCTCCCGGCACGGGCGGAGCGGGGTTGGACATCGAGAGACCCCCGGAGAGGCAGCGAGCCCTGTGCATCGCCTGCAGCTATCCAGGGACTCAAAGCTCAAACATCCCGTGGAAAGGTTAGCTTTTAATGGATGGTAAATGTTTGGGGAGACCTTTGACCAGCGCTAATACTGCAGCTGACCGGGCAGGAGTGGGGAATGAATGACCCGCATTAGGCCGGGCTGCTCACTTTAATGAACAATAACTGTCAAACCTCCTGCTAAACCCCCTCCCTGGGCCCTCCTGCCCCTCAGGTGCTCCCTGAACAGGTATCGAGGGGGTGAGACCTGGCTTTGTGTTGCCCTTGTTCTGTACAACCATCAAACCAGCCCAGAGCACCATGCTGAGTTGGAGAAGATGCAGGAATACCTTCAGATGCCTCCAAAAATTCTTTTTACCTTATTCTTCAAAGCATCCAAATTTGTTTCAGCCCTGGACATTGTTAGTAGCTTCATCTGCTCTGGCAAAGATAAGAAAGCAGTGAGTGTGGAGGACTTGGATCCCAACTGGGTCGTTCTGAGGAAGGCAAGAAAGAAGACATTTTGCTTTCCATGTCCTTAGCATACACCACTGGGCTCAAATTCCCCTGAGAATCTCACACTTTAGGATGTTCAGCATTCCCCGAAAATATTCACAGTATTCTCTGCAGAAATTCCCACAACCATTTTTTTGTCAAACTGGAAACTCCTGGACCCCCCGAGTAGGACATTACTCACAGTAGCCCTATCTCGGTGCTCTCTTCACTACTTTTCCATGTCAGACATTTCAATTTTTCCCTCTTTAAAATTTTAAACTCTTTCAAGAGACTTTCAGCTTGGCAAAAATCATTTGGATGATCTGGGGCAAAGCTATTGATGCAAAATGAGTGTCCTCATCCCCACTGCTGAGCAGTGTCCACAGGGCAAGAAGGGCTCCAGTTGTAATCCTGTGGCTGTGAGGACTGGCAGGACAGCAGCTTCCATGACTTTCTGCCCAGTGTCTTCCACTGGGAATTTCAGGGGGAAATATTTCCCAGAAAGGGAGTTGTGACTGGCTCATTAGGAATGAGTGGGAAAGAAGGCACCATATTCCATGATGATGTATTGTGGAGGAAATGTGATTAAAATGAATATGAAACAGCAGAACCAAGGCTTCAGGCCTTGGGCCAGTTCCTCAAGAGCCCCTTGAAGCAAATCCTGGATTTGCCCTCTCTCTGTGGTTACAGATCATTGTGTGGGTTCATGATCCTGTTGCCAGTTTTCCATGGTCCTGTTGCCTTGGGAATAGGAGAGAGACTCTGTGCGTCTTCTGAAGTACCACCATGGGAGCAAAAAGAAGAGGCTGGATTAGGGTCAGGGAGCTCACCCAAAACTCCCAGCAACTACACGAGCTATTGTTGAGTGACCCTGGTTTGAGAACAGGGAAGGAAAATCATCATGACTGATTTACAGAGACACCCTGATGAATGCTGCCATAGCCTGACATTTTGCATGGAGCGAACAGAAACAGTAAACTTGTGATTTTGCTACATTTCTTATTGTCAGGTGCCATTTTCCCCTGCAGGCCCCTGGATCAACCCTGCAGGTTCTGCCAACCAAGTCCTTGTGACTTTTCAAATCCCAGTCACAGAAATAATCTTAATTCTCATGGGAATGGAAGTATTTTCTGTCATGGCAGTGCTAGAACCAAAGCTATGCCCAGAAGTTGACTGGAGGGGAGAAAAGAGCCTGAAGGGTCACTCTGCAAGAGTCACTGCCATGAATGCACAGAGCTTTGTGGTGGTTGACTTTATTTTCTGAGCCCAAGCCAGATCTGACTGTAGAAGGCACATGATGGGAGGGGTGATGGTCCTATGGAAATACCCCATATCAGGCTGTATCACAGTCAGAGGCCAAGCTGAGTCTGATTAAAACAGCTCTGAAATGCTTCACCTTTCCAGAAGGGCATAGCCTCCCCTTCCCATGGACTCGCCATCACAGGTAGCTTCTTCCTTACTCCAGAGGTTCTCCACACAGGCTGTGCATCCACTCTGGGACAGTGCATCCCTATCTCCAGGAGTCCAGCCACAGGTGTCACTGATCTTTAGCAAGAGAATGAAAGTGGTCACCAGAGTCTTCATAGCTTGGGAAATGAATCTTTCCTCCAGGTAGTCAACAGATCTCTCATCATGACCTTCTTTGTTCTGTTTCCAGCTATGGTGGTAGCAGGTCCTATTTGGATGTCCCTGAAATGAGTAAACTTTGGTCACATATGGGAAAGTCTGTACCTGGCCTGGACCTCGGACCTGTGCTTGCAGGGTGAGTGCTAGGATGGATCCTTGGTGGGACTCAGATGTCACCACACACCCACGGCCCTGCCCTGACACCTCTGCTGCTCAGGGAGCCCCAGGGGCTGGATGCCATGGCTCTGGTCCAAACTAACCTCCAGCATGGTGAATAGATGACAAGTATAAGAATATGTCTTGTCCCAGGAATCCTGTGGGCATTGCTCCTGGGCATTGCTGCTGGACACTTCACAGCTGGTTTGGGTTTCTTTTAGGCAAGAGAAGGATCCAGGGAGACCTTAGAGCTCCTTCCAGTGCCTAAAGGGGCTCCACGGGAGCTGGAGAAGGAATTTGGACAGGGACAGGACAAAGGTGTATGGCTTCCCACTGACAGATAGCAGGGTTAGGTGGGATATTAGGAAGAAACTCTTCCCTGTGAGGGGGGGGAGGCCCTGGCACAGGGTGCCCAGAGCAGCTGTGGCTGCCCCATCCCTGGGAGTGTCCAAGGCCAGGCTGGATGGGGCTTGGAACAACCTGGGACAGTGGAAGGTGTCCCTGCCCATGGAATGGGGGTTGGAGTGAGATGACCTTTAAGGTCCCTTCCCACCCAAACCATTCTATGGTGTGATACGTGCCTGTGCCTGTGTGTGTGAGTGACTGCACATGTGCAGGTGTGTGGGGTGTGTGTGTGTAAATACGTGTGCAGACACATGTGTGAGTGTGTGTGTGTGTGGCTGTGCCTACATCTGTGCATAGGCATTGATGGGCACATTTTGGACAAGAAAGGAGAAGCTTTTCTGGGAAAAGGGTGAAAAGTAAAGCTCCCGGCAGAGGTCTCGGTGCTCTCAGTTGGGAATTGCTCACTGTGGTGGGAGGCAGTGGGATGTGTCACAGCCCTAACCAAAGCCTGGACAGGAGCAGAAGCCCAGTCTCCAGCCTGACACAAGCCCTGGGAGCAGCAAAGCACACAAAGATCTGGAAAGTGCTTGCAGAATGATGAAACAGGAGAACACATCTGGCTGGGAACAACTAAAGAGACTTTTGCATCATCATTCCCAACAGTGTCGGTGGCAGGCTGGGAAAATCTGGGCAGGAAAAGCAGAAAACTCAGCTGAACCTGGAGCAGACTGGCTGAGCTGCAATCCTGCTGCCAAAGGTTGCTGGTGATGGTGGATGCCAGCGTGAAGATGAGCTGGCAGTCACTCACTGCAAACAAGACAAGCTGCCTACTGGAGTCTGTGTGGAGAACAGCTGAAAGCAGGAGGAAGTCCTTGTCAGTGCTCAGTGCCCCTGGAACACTGTGTTCAGTTGGGAGCTGCCAGTTCAGAAACAATAGGGAGAAACTGGAGAGGGACCAGGCAAGGCAACCAAGATGGTCAAAGCCTGGGGCACATGGTCTGCCCACAGAGGTGGAGGCAGAGGCTGCTTTGGCAGAGAGGTGGAGGGAAGGTCTCACCTCTACTGCTGGGTGAAAGGAGACTGAGAATATCTTAGAGCAGCCTGGGACCTTTTGAAAGGCCAATATACAAGGATGACAGAGCCAAACTCTTGTCACTGATGCCAGACAGTATAGGAAGGGTCAACAAACACAAACTGGAGCTTAGGAGGTTCAGGTTAGGCATTAGGAAACACTCACTGTCCAGGAGGGTGGTGCAGCCTTGAGCCCATTGCCAGGAGAGTCTTTATCCCCTGGCGTTTACAGGGTTCAGCTGCACAAAGCCCTGGTTATCCTGATCTGGTCCTGGGCTCATCCTGCTCCAGGGAAGGCTGGGCTGGAGACTTCCAAGGGTCTCTTTCCACCAGCACTGTTTTGATTCCTATGGCTCAGTTTCTTTGAGAGTTGCTTTCCCATGGATGCACACTCCTCCCCAGGCTGCCACTCTTTCACAGAGGGGAAGGAGTTCTGTTAACACTCTTGAAAGGCTTCCCACACACTCTCCATGCAAGCCTGTCACAAATTCCATCTAAGATCCTTGTTGTGCAGACAGTAATGAGGGGCCACCAGTATCCTTGTCCTTCCTATAGGCTTTTCCCAGGGGTTTCACCTTGGTCCTACACTTCTCCAATGTGGCCCCACAGCAGCACCCACACATGAGACTCTGCCTGGATGTCATCAGTGAGCAGAATCCTGTCTGCAGGAGGTGAAAGATGTTTTGCTCACAGTGGGACTCACTGTGGCTGGGAATCTGGCTTGGGGAGGACATGGTGTGGGAAGGTCGGTGTTGTTGTGACAGTGGAGGTGATGCGGGAGCACCAAGGCAGGCAAGGCCAGTGTGAAGGTCCATGACAAGGACAAGGAAGGTCCATGACAAGATGTTGAATATGCAAAGTGGAAAGAAACACAGAAGGCTGTGATCTGCATCTGGGGGGGTGTGATGATGTGTGGAGGCAGCGACTTGAAAGCTCTGTGGGTGGGAGGAGAGCACCAAGGGCTGATGGAAAGACCCCCAGACAGGCCAAGCAAGGTTCAACAAAACTCTGCTTCTCTTTGCATGCTGATGGCACGTCTGACATGAAACAGGCTGGCACAAAGTTAGCCAATCAGCCCTATTTGAGCAAAATGGAGCTGGCATGAGAAGTTTATTCCAGCTCAGCTCCCTGAGTCGGGAGGCTGGATCACGGAGAGCCCTCAAGTCAGATTTAGCTATCACTGAACTGCAGTTGTAAATCACAACCTCCCATGTACGCCTTCCTTTCAGAAAAAACAAGCATCAAAGGACTCTCTTAGGAGCTTCCCCTCCTACTCCTTCTATCTCATTTTTCGATTTGAGGGAAATCATTGTATGGTAATTTCACCTCCCTCCTCTCAGTTTCTTCCATTCGGCTGATGCCTTTGGACACTGCTCCAGTGACAGTGAATATGCAAATGCCACTTTGTTTGTCTTGCCCTGGGACAATGAAGGCTTTGAAATGTAGATGTGGGAGCTTCAATTTGTCTTGCTAAGAACCTACTTTCCCTTTAGCTCTTATGTCTTTATACAATTCAATAGAAGGACTCTTTCGATCTCACTCCCAACTAAGCCATTCACTCTCATTTAGGCACAGGAGAATATATTTCATCTGGTCACTGGTTTTGTTCGCTGAACTACATCACAAATTAGATGTTTTTAAAAGCTATTTCATTCAATCCTGAGCAGCATGACAGCTGCCTGGTTTTTCCCAGAATTACATGAAGTGTGTACATTACACCTAAATATAGCTGAGAGATGCACAGCGTGTACAGAGCCCTCCTGGTTTAGACATGAGGACATAGGATTGTCAAATCTAAATCAAGCACAAGATCCTTTTAGCTCAGTGCTGTGTCCCTGGCTGTGCCCAGGTGAAATCCCTAAGGAAGGTGACAGGAGCAAGTTGATTAGAGAATGAAGCCCAGTCAAAGAAGTGCCAGGGCGCTTAAGTAGCAGGAGGTACCTGTGTTGTGCTTTAACCCCAGACAGCAAATAAACACCCCAGAGCCTCCCACTCACCCCACACACACCCCCAGAGGGCAGGAGAATCGAAAAAAGTAAAACTCATGGGTTGAGATAAGAACAGATTAATAACTGAAACAAAATGATGATGATAACAATAATAGTAATGAAAAGGGGACAAAGGTATAAAACCCAAGAAAAACCAGTGATGCACAACACATTACTCATCACCTGCTACCCACTGCCCAGCCCGTCACCCACAGCAATCATCAGCTCCTGGGCAACTCCCCCAGTTTATATCCTGGGAATGGCATTCTGTGGTGTGGAATATCCCTTTGGCCAGTTCAGGTCACCTGTCCCAGCTCCGCTCCTTCCCAGTTTCTTAGCACCTTCTTGCTGGCAGAGCCTGGGAAACAGAAAAGACTTTGATTTAAGGTAAGCACTGCTCAGGAACAGCTCAAACATCGGTGTGTAATGAACATTGCTCTCACAGCAAATCCCAAACACAGCACTAAGGGGAGAATCAAATCCATCACAGCTGAAACCAGGAGGACCTGTAGGTTTGGTGCCTCCATAAATGCAGTGAGTGTGTAACTGAGAAAGGACCAGTGCAGAACAGGGCCCCAGGTGTCAGCAGAGACCTGACCCTGATGGCAGCACCTCATCCCTCCAGAAACACCCACGTGGAAGAACTGTCAATCCCTGTGGTGTGAACCACGCCCCACCGTGTGTGGGTGTGGGATACAGCCCAGTGCCCTCTGGGCAGTGCTTACAGTCCTGTTTGAATTAACAGTGAGAGCCGGATGGCCGCACTGAGATTGAAGTCCCTGTGGCCATACCATGAGTCTCTCCCACATTTTCATGCGGCTCTTTCCAGGAAGGACAATCCCTCTGTGCTGAGACAGTCTCCTGGTGAGGCACCTCGGTGTGGTGGAGGTTCAGGATGGGGAGCTGCTCTGGCAGCTGCCACCTCAAGAATGAAGCCACGGTGTCGTGACTGCCCTGATCCAACCCTTCAGTCCCACCCAAAGCCTGCCCGGTGACACAACTCCAGTGACCCAGGCCTGCCCTTCTCCTCTGCTTCTACAAGTGCAGAACAACTTGCTACAAACCATCTCCACTGTGCCCTCCTCCACAGCCACCCTGACCACCACCAATGAATAATTCAGTCCTTAACATTAACCTTCACAGGCGGTTTCACCCTACCTGCCCATGTCTGATTGTTGTGATCTATTTTTACTCTTAAATGACAAGGTTTCAGTTACTCCAGAAATGTTTTCCTCCTTGAGCTCCTCAACTGGAAGTTGTGGAGACTGGAAGATCAACCTGTGGCAGTCTCCTACCTGCTTGCCCTGCTCACATATTCATTCCTGAAATCTTCAGGTGTTCTTTCAGTCCAATATAACTGTTAGGCCCTTGTCTGCTTGGTTAACTCACAAAACTTATTCTGACAAGCACATGTACAGGTTGTTTTTAGTCCTTGGGGAAAAATTTGTCTGTATCTCATCATCCCATGCAGAATCATTGTAAATTGGGTTAATTAAAGAATGTCACAGATTGAATTCTTAGTTGAGTTCTAGCTGGATTTTTTTATAAGTGCATTCCTCTGTGTGGCAAACCAGGTTTTATTTCAAGTGCAAGTTTTACCTGTGGGTTCCAATGTTCTAAGGCAAGCTTTCGTGCTTCTGCTTATGTGATGAAGTGTTTGAGGAGGCTGGGGGAACTCAGACATGGGCCAGGCAGGGCTGCAAAAAATACATAGATTGAGATCCACAGCATTTATTATGGTTTGACTGCCAGAACTGAAGTTCACTCCCAAAAGCTCCAATAGGCTACTCTCCACCATGTAGATCCATCATAAAATTTTAGGTTAAAAAAGAACCTCTCACCCTTGATTCCTCCAGGAAGATGTACCTAAATTGAATTGTTCAAACCTCCCATGGTAAGCCTTGGCCCACACAACTGACTCCCCCACCCAGACCTCTGAGTGATCCAGCCTTGGAAGAACTCTTTTGATTGACCTGAGAAAAAAAATTACACAAATGACAGTGTGTGATTGAGCAGGATGAGCCCAGAGTCAGAAGTGGCCATTCAAGCCCCTGTGGAAGAGCTGGGTGCAGATGTGATGGAAGAATCTCCCCACATGTGTGGCCCTTCCACATCTTCACTCTGAGGCTCTCAGAGGGTCCCAGCAGAGCCAGTGGAGCTTCTGAGGGCTCAGGGTTGTACGGGGCACAACTCTGCCCTTTGTGCCGCTCCATCTCCTCACTGATAAATGGATGCCTGCTGCAGGGCCATTTCTGCTGCTAATTCACAACAACCTACTGGGAAATGCTGAGACAATTTGTGGTTTCACTCTTGGCTTTCAACCCCCTTCCCAATTCCTGTCCCAACTTGGCTCATGGTTTCAGTGCTGGCCCCACGGCCTGTGACCCCACAGAGACAGAATTCAGCCTCACTTCTTTGCCCTACCATTGCCTGATTCATCACCCCACGATATCCTGTTTTGTGGGTAACTCCTCGAAAATGCTGGATTTGGGATTGTGAGTGACGGAAAACCCCAAATCACACATTGCACAGTTCGGTCACCACTGCTTGAACCCCTCACAAATCTCACCAGAAGTTTATAAAAAGACCCATGAGTGGATTTCCAGCACAAGTCAGGACTGGAGGAAACAAAGACTACAACAGGAAGCAGAAAACAAAATCTGGCAAGTAAAAAGCGCTTAAAATTAACATACAATAGCAGATTCTTTACAAAGATAATTTAGGGAAAGTTTTCATGAGGTTGTTATCTTTTAATTTCTTGATACGTTTGTTCATTGTTGCTCCAAGTTCTCCAGGATTTAAGGATGCTTGGAACGCATTCCTTAGAAGAAAAGGAAATGCTCTGTATCTCACAGTGAAATTACAAAACCTCTTAAATATACTTTCAAGAATAGAAACAGCCTTGTTAAAAGAATGAACTGCCAGTGCACTGAAGGGTGAAATGCAATAGGAAACTGACTTGATAAAAGGATAATTCCAGTAAATGAATAACACTTCCCTTGTATCACACAAAATACATAATGCTCAGTTGATAAAAATAGCAACGGCAGCCCATGTTCTGAGCAGCTTTTCTGGCAAACTTGGGTGGGAGCCTGTTGAGAGGAAGCTTCACAATCAGTCCAGATGAGGAGTAAGAAGTCTCGTGATCCAAAGCAATCCTAGATGATCAGCAGAGCTAAAAATTGTTTCAATTAATGTCATTCTTGCCATTGAAAACACCATCCCCAGTAGCAAGGGAAGGGTGCAGGTGAGTGTCCAGGGCCTGACACTGCGTGGATGGGATTCAGCTCCTTTCTGGAGCTTGGAAGTCAAGGATCAGCCAGCCACCTGGCTGCTCATGCTCAGAGAAGGAAAAAGGCTTAGGGCAACTCATGTGGCCCTTCTTAGAGAGTGTTCCTCCTTTGTGGGCCTGATTCTTCCACTGGCCAGAAAGGGAGCGCAGAGCTCAGGTGGGGCATTGAATGAGCTGAGGAAGCTCTGATTAAGAACCCTCACTCTGTCATACAATCACAGAAACACAGAATGTCCTGAGTTGGACAGGATCCACAAGGATCATCCAGTCCAACTCCTGGCACAGACACCCCAACAACCCCACCCTGGGCATCCCTGGCAGCGCTGTCCCAGCGCTCCTGCAGCTCTGGCAGCCTCGGGGCCGGGACCATTCCCTGGGGAGCCTGGGCAGTGCCCAGCACCCTCTGGGGGAAGAACCTTTCCCTGATATCCAGCCTAAGCCTGCCCTGGCACAGCTTCATGTCAGGACTCCTCGGGAAGGATCCCCGACTAAATGGCAAGTCTTGAAATGGATTATCCTTGAAGTTATTACCAGAAGGAATGGAGAGTGCCACCTTTGCTTCATGGCTGTAACTCTGATCTAGCACTGTACTCCATTTGTATTCCAGTGAGGACCAGAGTTGCAGTGTACTGATTTTAGAGGCTGGAGACATTAGGAATGAGCACGGCAAGCAAGGGGACCATTTAATCCTCCCATCTTGGAAGAGGTGTCCAGGTCCTACAGTAAAACTCCGTGGCCTGGTGCTGGCAGGTAACAGGCACTCCTGGGACAGAGCCAACACTCTGCCACACTGTGTGAGCACTTAGGCTGAAGGGGGAGCAAGGAAGAAGAAGGCTCTGTCCTGCCAGGCCCTTTGAAGAAATGGGCTTCTCTTTCAGCATGGCCAACCTCTGAAAAACACTTCTTCGAGCTGCTCCGTTGGTGGCAGAAGCAGCTGGAGCCCTTCTGAGGTCAGATAGTGGAATTTTAGCTAGAGGCATTTTTTGTCTCAACAGAGATGCCGCCAGTTTGTTCGGCTGAAAGATCTAAAGTCGGGGCCGCTGCAGCAGAAATCCACTTGCTTGGGCCAACCACTGCCCACCCACCCTGGAATGACTCCAGCACACTCCCTAGACCCCCCAGCTCTTGTTTAATCTTTAATGCACCTCCAGTCGCCCTGGGCTGGACAGCACAGCGAGATAGCAGTGATGATTAGCTGCTGACCCCTGGGCTGTGCTGGGCACTGGGAAATGCTGCTGACCCTCCATCGATCCCGGCCGTGTCCTCTGGGCAGGAGGAATCATTAGTGGCAGCTCCCAATGGAGGGGCCTGCGGTGCCTCTCACTCTGCTGGGTGCAGGCACACAGAAAAGCCACAGGCACGGCAGACCCGTCCTACCTGTTCCTGCTGCCCTGACTCTCAGCTGGACTGTTCCGAGGTGTCTGCTGGAGTAAGGGATGGGGGAGGGATTGGGGAGAGTGCCCTGCACGCAGCCCCTGCGATGAGTCCCTGTGTCCTGCTCTCCCTGTGCCACCCGTCCTGTGCCGAGGGGAGCCAGCACAGATGGAACTGTCCCATCGACAGCGGGTCTGTCGTGGGGACCACACCTCAGGGATTCCTGGAGACCACTGCACTACCCAACCCCTGCTATCTGCACTCAGCTTTGGTGCTGGAATGGAAACACACACAGGGAGGGAAAAGGATCAGGAGAGGCATGGCCCCACCAAAGAGGAAGTTCTCCAAAACTGGAGAAACCCAAGATCTAAGGTCAAGAATCATTATATATGACAAAAGGTGGGGTTGACAACGACAGTAAGGGAACTCAAATCAGAAAAGGCAACAGAAAATAGAAAAAGTAACAGATGTTATGGCCAACACATGAAATAAGGGAACTTCTACCAGTGAATAAAAGGAACATTTGGGACAACAAGAGAAGGGATTGAGAACCCAACTGTAGAAGAAGGAAGTAGAAAGAAAATTAAGAGATGAGGAAGCTTAAAGATAACTGGATAACTCCACTGTGATCATGTTCCATGGGCTGGACACCAACAGGGCAAAGGCTTCCCCTTTTTTTCGTTCATCCTTAGATAATTGAAAAAAAAAGTTTTATAATAATAAATAATTATTATTTATAATATTAAATAATTTATATTTTTAAATGACATCCTAAATATGTTAAAGGCAAATTCCCCTAAGGGAAATAATTTCCCTGAGGGAAAGCAACTGGTTAAGCAATACTGAGAATGTGTTTTGTGCAGGCTCTACCCAGGGTCCATCTGGGGGTACTGCTCTGGGTAGGGATCACGCCTCAGTGGTGATATGAGAATAGACTAACATGGCAGGAAGAAATTCCCCAACTGAAAATATCATTCCAAATTCCAGTGCAGGAGCCTGGAGGAACAAGGACTTTGTTGTGAGAGATTTACTGAAGTCGTGTGCGGCAGAACCAAGATAAGTAACATATGAATCAATTAATTGGCTGCTGAAAGAGAAATGAATACCTGGAAATGGTCCTGCCCAAAGCAGCCTCAGGCAGACAGGCCTGGCATGGGGAGGGGGACGTTTCCAGCAGGTGTCAGACCCAGGAGAGGACATGTCCTACGAGCTGGGTGCCCATCCCAGGGCAGTGACTGAGCCCCTGAGGATATGCAGGGCATGGCCTCTGATTTACTCTATAATCTTGGGGTTCTCCACACTCGCTTCTGGTCAGATCAATGTCACACCTGCTCCTCTGTTCCTCCTCTGTGTGAAAAAGGATGGCTGGGGATGGCTGGGCCCTTATTTGTCATCCAGCAACACACAGAGAATTACCAAGGGTCAGCCATGCTTGATTGAAAATATTTATCAGCAGTGTGTTCAGAAAACTTCCTTCAGGGTTATAGTCCTCTCCTTGTACAGAGAACATAAGAAATTACCCTCCTCAGTCCCACCAAGGACAACAAACTTACTGACCACAAGGCACAGCCAGACTGGAGCAACCTGACGGTGACAAAACTTCTACATCTGTGCGGTTCCTCTCTTCTTTCTCCTCCCCTACTCTTCCCACCCTCTGAAAATCTCCCTTCTGGATTTCATGGCTGCAGCATGATCTGTTCAGTAGCTCACTAGACTCATAAGCTTTTCTTCCCCCCGATGCTTTCCAGACACAGACTCCAAATTTACAGCGGAATGGGGTGTTAGGAGCTTGTAAAGGTGCATCATGCATCCTCTAGTCCAGAATTACAGCTCTTTGCTATTACACGCTGTCAGGGACATGGAGAGATGCCCCAGGATATCACTATTGCTTCTGTCTTGGCAATGCCTCCCAGCTTTGGGCGATTCATATAAAGATACAGCCTACGTGGATTTTTCAAGAAGCGATCCCACCGAAACTGCTCAGCTCCAGGGTGAGGGTTTTGTTACCTCTCTTACCTGGTGACTGTGAGAGAAGCAAGTGGATTTATAGATCTGGTTCTCACTTGAGTGACTGAAGGAGGTTAGAAAAACATAGGTTACCTCTGATAGGTATCACAAGGGAGTGATTATGAAGCTTCATTACAAATCTTCATGCACCATCCCTCATGTTCTGGTATTATGAGAATTTGAACAAGTTAATCATTAGGATCCTCAGATAAAGAATTCCTTTTCTGAATCGGTAAGTGATGGAAGCCAAGGGGTCTTCTTCTCCATGTTAAAAGAGAAGAGGTCAAATTCATTTCAAATTAGTTTGGAATTCAGGGTTTTTAGGAAAAAAGTTGCTTTATCTAAGACTTTGATTCGTCTATGACAATTGTCCTTCTACAAATCAGTTTTAGCCCAATTCCACTTCTTCACTGACCTATTCCATCAAAATCCTTTGCTTAAATACAGAGATCAAATATCCAAACCTACAGCCACTCACATCATGTTTTTTCTCTTCGTTTTTATCCCAAGGCACCGATCCTCTCAAGGCATGCAGGACACTTTGATAGGAGCTGAATGGCAGTGTGATACAACCACCCAGAGTTTGCCTGATGTAGGACAACCAGTATGGGGAATTATAAGATAGAATTGGGTTGTGAGCTGTAAAACCTGCCTGCAGAGGCACATGGCAGCACAAAGGAGCACATGGTGGCACATAGAAGCTTGTCTCGACCGGACCCTGAGGGGAGGAGGAGTCACAGGGCAGACCCCTATGGAGAGGAGCCTGCCGGGAGCTGATGGACGGGTGAACAGCGAGGGATCATCCCATAGAAGGACATTTGGAATGTGTGTTGCTGATGTATAGAACACATAGAACACCATACAGAACAATACTGTGCCTTGGAGAAGTGTATAAAACCAACTCACTCCTTGGAATAAACGATTCCGTTTCCCTGCCGGTCTGGGTCCGTCATTCAATCACCGACAAACCAGCACAGCTCCATAATTCCCTCCAGGATGTGAATAATGCAGACAATGGAGTGAGGAGGAGCAAGGGCAGAGGCTCAGCTGCAGCTGAGAGAAGATCGAAGGACTGATACCTTGATGTCCACATCGCCCATGGCCCCAGGCTGTTCCCCAACAAGGAATTCTCTTTTTCTCCCCACCTGCTTGTCCAGATGATGTAATTATCCATTATTTTATCCTCCTTTACCTGACCATCTCTTCCAACCATGCAGTTCACACAAGAATCTCCCAACTTTCTCTTCCATCTCTTGCGTGTTTTGACATTTGTCCGAGTCACCCTGGGCTTTAGCTCAAAAGGATTCCCTGCACTTTGGTTTATCTACTGGGAGGAAACTGTTTTCAATAAATGCACTCTTAGGGTGGAGCACCAAAAACCATTTTCACATCATCAAGTCTGAAATCAGCTGTGGATTTTATTGGTGTGGTTTACCCTTCTTCCCAGAACTGGGACTTCTATTCATGGCCACCTCCATTTCTCTCTGGGTATGTCCTGCTTTGGCAGGAGATATTCACTCCATCCCAGCATTGCTGAGGACAATGATGGATACTTTTATACCCCACTACTACTTTAATCACCTTCAAATCCACATTTCGTATTTCATCCTTACTAGATGTAACACTTCTAAATTTTTTGAAACTTCTTTAAAGAATTACCAACTTGTCAAATTCCCAGTTAGAAATGAATCTCCAGTGCACAGAGACTGCAACAGAATTAATGCAGAGATATCAACTTAAATCAGGAGTGGGCTTGCTTTTAAAATGCAGGTGCTCAGCCTAATCCAGTATCAAAATCTGAGGCTGAGAAGTGGAACAATTGTTGTCTCAGTCAGCAAAGCAAACCCAAATGGAGTTACAACCAACACCCCTCATTTACAGGGAACACACATCTAAAGACAACACTTCACATGAAAATATGTCTGAGACACAGAAATAATATTTTAAATAATCAGGAAATGAGGTTTTAACAAAGTAAATGCCACATCCATGTTGTCTCCCACAGGAAAGCCAGAAGGTATAAATCCCATGAGATAAATGTGGCGTGGGTGCTTCTCCAGATACATGATTTACAACTGCTTCTGCTCCAAGTTGAGACAAGTTTGGGGTCTTATATTCTTCAGAAATTAGTTTCTGAGCTGCAGGAGTTGCAGTGGCAGCTGATATTGTGAAGTCAGGGCAGAAGCAAATGTGTTCCTCCAGCAGAAGTCAATCAGGATTTCTGTTCCCATGTCCAGTCACCCCATCACAGGAAATTTCTTCCTCTCACAAAGAGAGTGAGAGGCAAGGGACTTGCATTTTCATAAAGCAATTTCA
>NW_008240089.1:833781-841797 GCF_000691975.1 Corvus brachyrhynchos | reverse complement strand
ATTGGCTGGGGGTTCTTTTCTCTAACTGGAATGACAGAAATTGCCTAGATAACCGTAGAAACTCTTTCACTGTTATCTCTGCTCAAGCCACAGGCTTGTCTTATCTCTCCCACAATACCACACTACGCAGCTCCTATGAGCTCCCTGTTCCCCCCATACTGTTCACTCCCTCCCTATATTTGTGCTTTTCACTATGTCCTCAGGAATCCAATAAAGGCTCCTGCAGGAATCTGTAGCAACACATTCCTTTTCCATCATCATCTGCACTTTGAGCAAAGCTCTTCTCTTATATATCTCTTCTGACAGAATATGAAACCACAAGTATTTTAAGCTGAGACAAAGAAGGCAGAGGGCTGTAATCCAACCTGACAGCAACGTTATTAATTGGGGAAGAAGAGGTTGAGCAGAGCAGATTGCTCAGAGATCTAAGAAATGGCATTGTGTTGGGAGGGGGCTCCCAGGTAGTTCTGGGCACTGTGGATGGGCTGCAGAGCCTCTCACCCAGAGGACACACAGCAGTCCCCAAAGGCGGTGGTAGGAACAGAGATAGGAGACCACACAGGGCTGAAGTGCACCCAGTCCCACATCTGCTTTCCTTCAGAGCCTGCTCTGAGTGCTCTCGCTTTGATCAGGGGGAAAAGGGGGGCAGGCACTCTTTTCAGAATGTCTTTGTGGGATTTTTACCAGCACAGGGCCCTTTTCCTGACGGTGCTCAGCGCTCTCCTGTGTGCAGGTTTAGGATCTGGGTGCAGGTTGTGCCATCACTGCATCAACTGGGTCATGCTCCCTCTGGGAGCTGGGCTGAGCTGTGCTGAATCCACAGATGGGAAGGGGATAAACACTGTCCACTGCATGGACTCACCCTTCACACTCCACACGCCCAAGCACTTGGATAAAACCCACTCCTAAATACTTGTTACAGGTGATGGAGAAATAAGGGAGTGGCATTCAAGAGGTGCTGGTTGGGGACCTGGTGAAGAAGCTCATGTTGAAGGGTCTGCAGGGTTCTGGCATGACATGGATGGTCCCCAACCATGCTATTCAAATAATTTGGTTGTGATGTAATCCAAACTGGCTTCTAGTTTTAATTACACATTTAATTACACAAGATTATTTGGGTCTTCTGCAACTTTTGCTGATAATAATTTACACCAGTCTGATCACCAGTAGGAACAAACCCTGCCATGAATGTCCCTATTAGAAAGTAATTCCTTTGCAATTCCTTTATCAGTCTCATGTATATTGATTCAGAATGGGCAATCTTTGTTTTGGATTTTTAAAACAGAATATATTCTGTCACTTCATCAAATGAATGACAGAAAGTATCCTTCATACCTAGAAAAAAGCAGCATATCCTTCTGAATTGATCAAAGAGGGAGATAAATGGCAGACCTGGAAGAAAGAGACTTTCAAGATCTGTTTATTCTAACAGGGAATGGACGATGTGAGGTAGCAGTTTGCAGCTGAGGCTACACAGATTTATATTCTATCTCCTGTCAGCTTTTCAATCATCTCCTGGGCATCAGTGAAACCAGCCCACGATTCCACAGGACCTTTTCCCCTCCTCCCCACTTTTCCAGTAACCCAAGGTTTGTTAAACATCATTGCTAATGACCCCAAGCTTCCCAGACATCTCCTTTTAACTTCACAGCAGCAAATTACTTGACCCAGTCACTACAAAAAGACAGGAGATCTTGTGTGCAGCCCAAAGGGACTGGGAGGAGCTGGGTGTTGCAGATGAAGGCAACTGCACCTTCACATCACTGGTTGCAACTCTGGCCTCAGAGAAGGCTGTCAAGTTATTGTATTTCCATTATTAGCAGGGAGTTATTTCAATTGAGAAAAGAGTCACTCTACATTTACTTCTCTTCATATCACAGAAGCAGAAAATTAAGTACAGGACAATTAAGGAGCTGCTTCCAGTCACTACAAACCTCTTTGTTCTTGTGCTTTAGAACCTCTGTTTTTCTTTTTTTGCACTTGATTGCTTTTTAAATGACCAAATTCATCCCTTGGGATGAGTGATGTGGACAAGGTGGTTACCTGAGCAGTCTGTAAGCGACTGTGTGACAGGTTTTACCTTCTCAGGGGCTGCCTTGGAGGACCATGGGGACATGACATGGTGGGCCCTGCAGCCAAGCCAGACCAGCCAGAGTTAAACTTCCAGACCAAATGAGGTTGGAAAGTTGTGCCTGGTTCACAGCTGAGGCGCTGGCTCAGAGCACAGTGACAGCTGATGGGTGAGGCAATGAGGGTGGTCTCCTTTCCCTTCAGAATCCCTTCAGTCACTGTGGAAGTTGAGCTTTTTTGAGGTTTACATGAATTCTTACTGAAATTATGGAAAACACTCCATGGCAATGGTAGACAGCCCAGCATCAAGTGCTCCTACAGTGTTCATTACCCTTCCCAAGCCCCAGGGTGCTCTTAGGCCAAACTGAATTCCACCTGCACACAGATGTAGACTGGGACAACATCACTCCTTCAGCTGGAATTCAGACTTATCCTCCAAAACTTCCACAGGAATGCACATGCCCTCACTTATTAATGCTAAAGGCAATTGATATCTGTGTTATGTGAGCATCTGGAGGCCTCCTATGAGCCGGGACACCTTTGTGCTGCACTGCCCAAAACACAGCAGGGCCTGGAGGAGCTGCCCGCGGTCTCAGACACATCAACAGCAGAGCTGGGGAGGTGACATTGGAGTTTTGCCTCAGAGGACATGAGGGTGGCCCATCCTGCCCATCCCCAAAACCTCTGCTTGGGTGCCGGGGGCTGAGGCTCGGGGAGGGCGTTGGGCTATCTCTGTCAAAGCAGCCCAAAGGTGGGACATGTCACTGTCTGTCTCACAGAAATCTCATTTGACCTTGGGCTACGAGCCCCAGACTAAACCTCCTGTTCAAACCTGACCCAGCTCCCTCCACAGCCGAAACGTGAGACCTGGCGCTGGCAGCTCCGGTTCCTGACATGTGTCACCCCCTCCAGCAGCCCCCCCATCCCTCCAGGAGCCGGGCTGGGAGCAGAGCCCTCCGTCCTCCCAACACCTGCGCGGGCTGCGGCTCCCGGAGCCCCTGGGCACTCGTGGGAAGCAGCTCAGCACAGGGGAGGGAAATGCGCTTAAGGAGGGTTTTAAAAAAAAGAAAATGTGCTGGTTTCAGGTGACCTCAGGGTGGTTTTGGATAGCAGGCAGGGGATCCTTCTCCCCCTCTTCCAAGTCAGTAACACAAAAGTCACAGCCTGGATCAGTACAAGCTACTGATCTTTATTTCCGTGTCTTCCATGCTGCTGGGCTTGTCCAGGGAAACAGGCAAGCCTGTCCTGGCAAATGTGGTTGGGAAAGGCTTTCCCACCTCACCTGCACTTGTGCCCTGGCTCCTGCTCTCCCTGTGGATCTTTTGTCTCCTTAGCTGGGTGATGCTGCAGTTCCTTAGCCAAGAGGAACTTGCTGCTCTTTTTCTTTTCCTCTGTTTCCTTCTCTCCATCTCATGACCAGCAGTATTCAGGGAGTGGATTAAACACCAGGAGAACTTGTCCCAGAACTGAAAGAGAGGAAAACCAAAACAAGCTTGATTTTGGACTGCAGCTGAGATACTCAGAAGGGGACAAGTACCTGTTTCCATCTCCCAGCTCTGACACCAGGTGACTCTGGTGGGAACAAGAGTGCCTGTGTGAGTACTTACACCAGCCCTGCTGACAGCTCTTCTCACGACAAGCACAAGTCCCAAAACATGGAGAGAAGGGCCCTGCAGATGAGTGTGAACCATAGTTGTGGCCACACCAGGAGCTGGCAGACCCCCAGCAGTCCTCTGTCTCCACACGAGGCCTTTTTCCAGCCGCCTGTGTGCAAGGTCTGGCTGTGGCCCTGCCTGCCCTGCTCACCCCAGCCATGCCCCCGTGCTCCCAAGGTATTTTTGTGCTGGATTTTGCCTGGGGCAGTGCAATGCCATGAATAACTTCCCTGCTAAAAGCAAGAGGGGATGGAGAAATGGAAGAGGCAGGTGGGTTTTGGCAAGAGCAGCACAGAGGGAAAGATAAAGAATTTGGGTTGAGTCAGGGGTGGGGGAGGGAACAGAAACTGGATAAAAAACAAAGGGTGGTAAAAGACATTGGAGGAAAGCCAAATCAGGCCAGGCAGCAGGCAAGGAGAAGGTGGTATTGAGGCAACTCCAGGGCATGGATTTGTGTCTCTACAACAGGATCAGGCAGGATCAAATCCCCAGCAGAGCCTTCCAAGGGCCAACAGGTGACTCAGAATAACTGATTTAGCGAGCAAGAGCTGAATCCAAGATCTCTTTATGGAGACATTTCAGCAGCGTAGGGTTGCCTTGCCCAATTCTCCATCCTGCCCATCCACGGAGTTGTGTCTCCAGACCAACCAGGGTTGGGTGGAGAACTCTGCAGAGGAAACACCTGGAGCAGTGGATGCAGCTGGGGAGGTGTGGGGTGGGATGGGGGAGACACAGCGGAGCTGTTCAGCAGAGTTCTGCACAGCCATCTACAATTTCTCTCCATAAGCACAGGTCTATCGAGGTGCCAAGCAGCGGAAATGTGAGAACTCTCATTCCCCAGCACATGATACTGCACCTGGTGCTGCAGCAAATGTCTTCTGGCTCAGCACATGCTGGGCCTGGGATCCAACAGCCAAAATCCATTCCCAGCTGCTTGTAGGGCTGTAGGAAAGCAGTTGGCAGCAGATGGAGCAAAGGTGACAAAATCTAAGGACCGTGTTGTACATTCAGCTAAAAGCATCCCTGTAGGAGAATATCTGCAAGGGCTCTGAACAGGGCCAGGGCTGAGCACTTCTAATGTGCCATTTGGGACCTTTCCCATGGAGTCTTGGGAATTATTTCTGCATCCAAAATATTTCACCAACAGGTACTGACAACATCATCAAGATCTGGTAGATCCAAGGCATCAGATTCTACAGACCTGATATCTACTAACCAAGACAAAAGGGAGAAGAATCTCCAAAATTCTCTGGAAAACATTTGCAACCCTGGGTTTAAAAAAGAGCAGAGAAATGTCATTTCAGTGGGAAAATACCTTACTAGGAAATGAAGAGTATCAGTAAGTACAGAAATCTTGGGATATGCCTCTATCCGTGGACAAAAGGGATACAAAGATTTCAGCAATTTATATTTTGATGGGTAGTTTCTGTCTAGTGTGGCTGCCAAGATGCCTTGTCTGTAGCCATTAATAGTTCAGATTCCTGTGTCACGGGGGATGCTGACAGGAACAGATCATTTGGCTGGGAGCTGGCAGAGGTGATCCCTGCAAACACACGTCCCAGGTCTCTGATCAAACCTTGGGACAAGGTCCATGCTGGAAGTCAGAGCTAGGCCAGGCCCAGCAAAGCTGGCAGAAGGTCTCATGCATTTCAAAAATGAGGCCTGGCAGAAACTTTTCCCCAAAGCCTTTCAGACAAGTGCAAAAGAAAGGCACTAGCAAACACAGCACAGGCTGCAGAGGCCACTGTCCCAGGCATGGCTGTGGGATTTAAAACCTGTATAAGCTGGGAAAAGTAGAGTGGAGTTCACTTGTCCTAAACCTTTAATAGAGATGCCCTGCTTGGGAGATGCCTCCTTCTTTTTCTGGGCTCACTCAGATTTTCAGCTTGAGTTTGAGACAGGCAAAGTTAGGCTGGAAGCCACTGACGTGATCAGTTTTAGAAAAGTAGAGCCTGGAGCACACACAGACACGTGGCCAGGGACATGTCCTGGCTTTGCCACTGCACAAACCAGGGCACAGAAAGAGGTTCTGCAGGAGCAGTACAGGGAGCAAAGGCTCTGAGTGGGCACAGGGATCTCAGCCAGCCATCACCCCCACGGGTCAGAGCAAACGCTGGCCCTGAACAGCCTTGGGTGGGGTTTCAGCAGCCAGGTTGAGAATGGGGACAGTGGTGAGTCCATGTGAAGGACACAGAGCTCACACTTTGCTGCTGTCTCTGTAGGGGATGTTGGATTTACACAATTGTTTAGATGCAATTGTGGAGGAGAGGGGAAAATTGCTTGACTGGGAATTGCCAGAGGTCCCCAGTGATGGTACCACCCTGGACAATAAACAGGATTGTGATCTGTGCTATTTATTAAATGTTTCCATTGAGCTGCTTGCTCCCAAAGCAATGGTACTTTGGTCATCCATGATGCTGCTTAGAGAAGGAACCTGGCTGGGAAGACACTGATGTGTCAACAAAAGCTATTTCCAGCATTTCCTATATTTAAGGTGTGACTTGCAAACTACCCTGTGTTTTCTCACAGGATCACAGGAATGTTTTGGTTGGAAGGGACCTTAAAACCCTTTTTGTGTCCAGGATCCTGCTGCTCTCCTGTGACTTCAAAGACCTTCCTGGAGTCACCACTGCCCAGGAATGGCTGGGAGCTGCCACAGCATGTCTGCCCCAGCCCAGCACAGGACCCGAACCTGAAGGTCTGCACCCAGCCAGGCCAGGGATTTTCAGCATGGCCGCACAAAGGAGCAGGGATCCCACTGGCCTGCTTTGCCAGGAGCTCTTTCCCATGACATTTTAATCCCACTGTGACAGTAACAAGCAGCACGAGGAGGTTTCACTGCACCCACCCAGCGCTCACACCACCCCTCCACTCAACACCGTGAAGAAAACAAATTCCTCACATCACCATTCTCCCAGGAACAGATGATCTCAGGAAAGCTATCCCCCTGCTAACACTGGGCTGGCCCCTTGTGTGCCCAGGCTCTGTGTTGTGGCACTGCTGAGGAAGGGTGGGACACCTCCCCATGTTCTACCACCCAGGTCCCCACCTTTCATTCCAGGACCTTTCCCTCTCACAGCAAGACCTGACTTTTCTGTTTAGTCCTTGGACCTAAAGTACTGCTGCCTTTTGGTGCCCTGGAAGAGCTGAGAGGCAAAAATAGCCTGGGAGGTTGTGCTGAAGGTGACACTGGGACAGTTGGGCCCCAGCAGGGAAGTAAAGCCTGTCCCTCCAAAGCCCAGCTCATGTTTGCCTCGTGCTGTGCCCTGACACCCAGGAGAGCCTGGAGCCACTGCTGCTTCCCAGGGCAGCAGACCCAGGCTGGGTGGGGGCTCTTAATGCACCCTGGCACCATCTGTCCCCAAAAAGCACCCCAGTCAGCACCCTTCCTCCACCCAGGAGGTCCTGTAGGTACCGCTGCCACACTGGGGCAGGAGAAGCATTGACTGGGGATAACTGAGGATACAAAAAAAGCCCAATGCTCATCCATGAAGCTGCTGAAGAGACTGTTACCCAGGACCTGTGTGGCTTCCCTGAACCTCCAGGGATGGAGGTGACCCCATTTCAGTTGTGATGGTTTGGGGGAGAAGGGACAGTCCTGGGGACCCCAGGCTGACCCAAGCCTGAGCTGTGCTGGTGCCTGTGACAGACAACATTCCTGGTGCCTGTGACAGACACACACTGCAAGGTCTGCTCCCCTTGGCCTCATCCAGTCCCCAAGAAAATGCCACTGACCCAGCTTAGCCTGTCCAGAGAGTTCTACTGCTGCTTTAGCTTACCAGGGAAGCAGATGTTTCACGAACTGCACCACTCTGGGGGACAAGCTGGGCAGACCTTAGAAAACAACAGGGAAAAGTAGAGTAGAGCCTCAAGAGTCAGGTGTGGGAAGAGGGTTAGAGAGGACCTGTGCGTGTTTTGAAATATTGATCATGCCCAGTTCACTGGGATGCTTTAGCCAGGAGAACCCAACCACTTGGAGGGGTAATTCTGACACACTTCACTCAGTACAGGCCAAAGAGCTGGACAGCCACGTGCTGACATTTAGGGCTGGCAACACCCTTCTAACAGGCCAGAAGTAAAATTCTGTGCAGAGGATCCAACTGGTGGTGGGGAAAGAGGGACGGAGTAACAGGATCCCAACCAGAAGGAAAACCACAGTGTGAAGTGGCTCTGGTGTGGCCGCGATTGGCAGCTCTGGGCCTGGCACACGTTGGCTGTGGATGTGCCCTTAACCACGCTGAGCTGCGCCTGGGCATCGGCCACAGCCGCGGCCAAGGGCCTTACGCTTGCC
>NW_008240089.1:812777-833703 GCF_000691975.1 Corvus brachyrhynchos | reverse complement strand
CCCTTGGCTTTGTGGTGATGTTGAGCACCACAGTGTGAGATGTCACCATGCCATGGTGGCCTGGTGCCAAACCAAGGTCTGGAGGAGCTATTTGGGACCACCTGGTTAAAGTCATTCTCAGCCGCGGCCGGAGCCAGCAGCTCCTGAGTGCCCAAGATGAAGGGCAAGGAGCCACTGGTCTGGCATGGTCACTGCAGCACGAGGCCAGCCCATCATCCCTCCCTGCAAAGACCGAGCTGGGGCTCCACAGCTTCCCTGAGCCAACCTCCCCAGGGAGACCCTGCAGAGCACGGGGCACCTTGCAGTCATGTCTCTGAGGCTCAACAAATCTGCCCCAGTTCCATCAGCCCAGTTCCCAAGTTGCACAAGTTGTCACATCCAAACATGTGGCACAGAGTCACCAGGCAAAGGTGCCTCATTTGTTTTGCTGCTCCAGGAAAGGTGCCACTGACATGTCCTGGATGAGGTTTGGCTCACTGGAGTCACATTTCCTCAGGGCAAACACACCTGAGCTCAGCCTGCCTGGGCAGCCCTTACGGTTGGGTGGGCAGGAATGGGCATTCCCAGTTATCTCCTGCACAGGGTGTGGGGAAAGGAGAACTACAGGAATGACATCACTGTGACTGTGGAGGAACGGGGTTATTCAAAGGTATGTCCCAGGGGTGTTCCTTGAAAGGCAAAAAAAAAAATGGGTTTTTTGCTGGTATTTATTGCCTGACAAGAACACAGCAAAGCAGACACTTGTGCAACACTGGACAACACAAATATGCACATTATAAAAAGGAATATCTAAAAATTAACACAAGGTACAAGCAGGACTGCAATGCAACTTAAACCCCGTAGCACCATTTTCTTTCTAGAGGAAATACAAGAAATATAAATAACATCCATACTTCTTGTCACACAAATTGTACATCTTGAGGTAGACAAAAGTTTTGTTTCCCTTAAAGCACAGACTTTTTTTCCAAGTGACATCTTTATTATATTGCTGCAAATTGGCCTCCAGGTCTGACACGGGGTGTAGAGTGACTCTTGCAGAGTGGGGTTTGTCACCCCCCTCATTGGTGGGTTTTGGTTTACATGGCTCTTTTTGTTGATCTAACAAAGCCCCCCCCCTGCCCTGCCCTGCCCTTCCAGCAGAGCAGCAGCTGCACGGATCCCTGGATCAGCCTCCAGGAATTGCTGGGGTATAACCATTAGATGGGGCAGCCTCCCGAGATGAGATTCCTTCCCAAGCAGGTTCAGCTCCTCTCTTAGGGATGGTGGGATCCATAAACATCAGAAATGGTTCAGTAAAACTTTGTTTCATGGAATCATGGAGTGGGAAGGGACCATAAAGCCCATCCAGTGCCACCCCCTGCCATGGGCAGGGACACCTTCCACTATCCCAGGCTGCTCCAAGCCCCGTCCAGCCTGGCCTTGGACACTCCCAGGGATGGGGCAGCCAGAGCTGCTCTGGGCACCCTGTGCCAGGGCCTCCCCGCCCTCACAGGGAGGAATTCCTTCCCAGTATTCCATCTAACCTTGCTCTCTGGTGCTGGGAAGCCATTCCTCCTTGTCCTGTCACTCCATGCCCTTGTCAAAAGGGAAGGATGGAAGGATGGATGGATGAATGGATGGATGGATGGATGGATGGATGGATGATGGATTTCTATTTCCCCCCTGCAACAAGCATGCTGGACCCATGACTACCAAGCCCAGCACCACAGCACACCAGGAAAGGTAATAAAAGCTGGACTAGGAAGTCCACAGCAGGACAGGGCCTGGGCCAGGGACTGACCTGTGTGAGCACTGTAGCCCCTCTGTGGGCAGTGAGGACCCTGGTTAGGGGTATTGGAGCTATGGCTATTCCCAGGTTATTTGAATTTTAGGTGCAGAGGAAAAGATTCAGTCCAAACCAAACCACTCCCAGCAAAGCCTGTGCAGCTCAGACTTTGACCATCAGTAGCCACTGAGGTACATTTGCGCTTGGAAAATGTTTTTTTTAATAGGCAGGGTATGAGCTTTCAACTTTGCTGCCGAGAAGATTTCTTTGTCAAGACTTAAATGTGATCTCCTTGTATCTCCAGCCTGTCATTCCAGTAATTTACACATCTAACCAAACCCACAGGATTTATAGTACATTGTAAGATGTGTGGCACGACTAAAAAGCTCTCCCAGGTCCAAATGGACTCCCAGGTCCTCACAGCCCAGATCTCCAGGAGGTGGCAGAAGAGCTTTGCTCAAGATGATGCTTGGTCTTGGTTCAGAGGAAAATACAATTCAAGCCTAAGAATATCAAGGGCCAAACACAGGTTTTGCTCCCTGCTCCCACTGCTGTCAGTTGAATTAAATCCCATTTTGGAATATCAACCCAATAAAACCCCCCTGGGCAACTGAATGAAAAAAAAACCCCAAAGCCACCAAGGTATCTCTCCCAAGCAAACTTTGTCCCTCCCTTATCCATAGCACCACCTCTAAAAACCTTGGCGCTGAAGGACTCCAAAAGGACTGTCATCAGTGTTGCCTCAAACTCAAACTACGCTCAAGTCTTTCCCCCCAGTCCTCAAATCAGACATTTGAAATTACTTCTTTCCCATCAATGTTCATCATTTGGCTTCCAGTGCCTGAGGCTGTGCTGCCTGGCAGGGGTTGGACAGGAAGGTTTGCAGTGGTGTCAGGAGGGGCAGAAAAGGGCTCTGAGTTAACCAGAGCAAAGCTGGGGGACATCAGATGTCCTTGTCCAGACCTGGCTTAACAGTGAACAACCCAAATTCACTCCAGCCCGATGCCAAACCTCCACATCCCACCGAGCCCAAACCCACCCCAGGGTACCAGAGAATGAACCATCCCTTCCTCAGATCTTCTCCAGCAGCTCTGAGCCACACAGGACAAAGGATTTCTAGAAGTTCCCTTTGGTACCTGAAGAAACTTAATTTTCCCTGAAATACAGTTTTGTCCAGTTCTTATTCAGCAATTCCTCTGCAGCTTTGATAAAAGCAAGAGGACAGAGTGGTGTCTTCTCCACTTGCTTCCCAAGGAATGGGATCCAGCTGTGCTCCCACCTCCTTCCACAGAGCCCCAGTCCCTGTTTAAATGGGAATGATCCATGTAATTGGATGGGACCCAAAGGACCCTCCTGGGATGGGGTATTCCCTTCCCCTCTGACGCTAGACAAGGCTGGAGGTCAGTGGGGCAGAGGTTTTGGGATCAATAGTTCAGCCAGAGTGAGTTCCCTGCTCACTTCACCCACGATGCCAATTTTAGCTTATTTGGAAGCTTTTTCATTGAGAGCTCAAAATTGAGACTCGTGGGAAGATTTCAACTCCAAAAGGATTAGAAGCAACATAAAAATAATGGTCTCCTCTTGGGTATTTAGGAGGTAAAAAAAATAAGGCTAATTAAGCCTATTTGCAGTATTATGTCTGTCATAAACTCTTTAATTCAGTTCAAGTCAATTTGAGCCAGAAAAGGGATGAAAAGGAATAAGCCCTTTAAAAGACCTGTAGCTGGTGAGAGGGAAGCTCTGAGTGGCCTCCAAACAGCCAGTTAATGGCTTGATCTGCTCTGAGACTGTTCTGTGCCAGCCCTGGAGGGAGCAAGAGTCAAAAATAGTTGTAAAAACCAAAAGGGCAACAAAGTCAGGGTAAAGAGAGCATGAGCTGACACTCCTCACTGCGGGGGAATTGCTCGGAGCAGATGGAAAGGAGCGGCTGAGCTGCCCAGCTCCAGCAGATCCACACTGCAGAGCTGAGCACACAGGGCACATCCCACACCTCTGAGGAGAACTCCATCCCATTGGAATTCAGCACAATTCCGCCTGTGGATGAGCCTGTCTAGCAACCCAAACCAGCATCTTCACCCCATACCTTGCCACTGAATTTTGAATTGAGCTTAAGGATTCCCATATTCTTTGCAGCACCAGCCCATCTCCACACTGGCTGGTTTGTGCCCATTGCCAAGACTGAGTAAATACAGCAGATTTTTTACCTCAGGGACGATCCAGAGCTGCTGCAAGATTAACCAAGAAAACCCCTGGAGCAGGAAAATACACTGTCACATATACACTGTGAGCTGAACACCCACAGAGGTTGTGCCACACACACCTGCATTTACCTGGTGGCCAGGTCAGGGGATGCCTCACTGCCATTCCCAAAACTGCTCTCTAAATCACAGCCAGAGGAACTAAACAGGCTGTGTCTGGCGTGTTCAGCTAAAAGTCCACTGGAAAAACAAGGCTCAAAGTCAGGGGCTCATGACTCCAAAGTGGCCTGTGCTCTTCCCCCAGGTGACCTTCCCTCACTCCTGCAGGGGCTGCTTATACCCAGCTCCTCAGGGCAGGGACTGTCACTCATGACCTGCACATATTTCAGACAGCCCAGTTCCCGTGGTTCTTAATTCCCTTTCAGAAGCTTTACCTGTCACTGGCACAGGGCAGGATGTGGGATGTCACACACCTAGGGCACCAGGTAGAATATGCTGCACATAGGACAAAAAGGTGATTGATTGATTGATTGATTGATTGATTGACTGGGGGAAAGGAGGGAGAGAGATGCATAACTGGCACCACCACTCTGGATCACCACCCATAAATACCCCTCTGTGAGGCCACGTGCTGCAGAGGGGTGACTTCACAGCCCTCAGCTGAGTTCCTGTGGCTCAAACAGGCTGTTCCATGTGACCTGGCACAGCAAGGTTAAAACGTGGTGAAAATGCACCTGGAGTCCAACATCCGAACTACAGACCTGGGAGGTGATGGACGTGAGCTCCCTTTGTTTGTAAACTGGTACTTCTGAGGCACAATTTCTGTGTCAAAATGAGATTATTCGGCAGTGTGTCTGTGAGCTCACAGCTCCCAGAGAATGGCGCTGGGAATCCCCCACTGCCAGAGTCCTTCTGTGCCTTGGTGCAGGAGCACGGCTGTCCCTGCTACGTCTGGAGCCAGTCTCTCTCTGGTTGTGGCCTCCCCAGTCCCTCAATTCTCTTCTCTCCAGGAGCCAGGGCACAAGCCCTCAGATTCCCAATGTCACCACCCTGATGCATTTCCAGGACTGCACCTGAGGGATGGAGGAGGAGGATACTGCTGTAGAGGTGAGTACAAGTTTGAACTTGAGGGATATTTGTGGCTGCATCAGGGTTTCTGCTGTCCCCACATTCCCCCTGCTCTCTGTCCCTCCTTCCTGACCCGATACCCCACAAAGCCTCTGCTTTTCCCCCCTCACGCAGGGGCTCTCCCCAGGCTGGAGCATCTCAACAGCGAGGCGAGAGGAGCACAGCACGCGTTTGGTGCTGGCCTTTGCCCTCTCCCCGCAGCAGAGAGTCGTGTCCCTGTCCCCCTGCTGCTTCCCTGCACTTGCCTCGCCCCTCGGGCGCTGTCCCTACTGCTTGCAGCTGTAGACCACCTCCTCCTGCATGCACTGCTGGCACTCCACGTAGCAGCACCACTGCACCTGGCAGTGGCACGAGAAGGTCACCAGCCGGCTCTGGGTGTTGTAGCCCCTCCCGCAGCACATGCTGTCGCAGTTGCCCTCCCGGGAGCAGGTCCTCCCCGCGGTGCCCAGGGAGTATTTGCTGGGCCGGCAGAAGCTGGGGGAGTCCTCCACGTACACCAGGTCCGTGGGGCGGGGCAGGGCGGGGTGCTTGGCGGAGTGGCCGTGCCTGTGCGGCCCCGCCAGCTCCGAGTGTCCCACGGCGTCGTTGCTGGTGCTGAAGACCTTGACGGCGTCGTCGTAGCGCAGCTTCAGGAGCCGCCCGATCTCGTGGAAAGGCGAGAGCTGCTTCCAGCACGTCCGGACGGCGCAGGAGCCGGACACGCCGTGGCACTTGCACGTGGTTTTGAGGCCGTTCTTCACCGCCTGATGAGGAAGAGGAGTGGTGGTTATTTACCTGCCAGGACCTAGTTCTGGTAGAGGCAACAGCTCAGGTCGCAGACAGCTGCAAGCACTTCAGTTTTATTGGCATTATTTCTATTCCATGGAGGGAAAAGTGTTAATAATTTTTAAAAAAACAGAGGAATGGCTACAGAGTTGACTGGTGAGCCAGGGAGTGAATAGCCTGAGGATAACCAGCTGAACACCAAGTAAGTTCTTAAATAAGTTCTTATTAATTCTATTTGGCATAGTAGGAGCAGTCAGCCATAAAACCGAGTATCTCCAGCATGGTGGACTCCTTTTGGTATATTCAAAGGAAGACAGTGCTCTAATTAAACAGTAATCGGACTCAGTAAATGGGAGACAATGTAAGTCAGTAGCCTGTAACCTACAGGTCAAAATGCTCAATCTGATGGTCTCCCTGACCCAAAGCTGTGACATGACTCGTTCCATAGCAGGTCACCAGCAGACTCATAACTGATCTCAAGAGTTTCAGTCCATAATCTGCTTCACACATGCCACCAGCTCTAAGCTCCAGCTGTTTTGAGAACCCCCTGTGGCCCTGGCGTAACCCCTGGAGTCATTCAGCTGTGGAGTTTCACAGCTATCACTGTGCCGTGTGTCCCTGGCACCCACCCTGGGACCACTGGAGGACACAGGATGCTCCTCTGCCACTCAACACACAACTCCTCACACCAGAGCTCAGGAGACTTCCCAGAGACTCTCAGCGCCACAAGGCCGAGGACACACAGGTGAACAGGTCTGGTTTGTGAGCAGGGCAGCGAATCCCTTCTCACACCCAGGATGGGTTGGAAGACTTGCACTGAGTCCAAAGTTCATCCCAAGCCTGCCAGTGCAGCTCCTACCTTGATGCCCACGTTGGTGTTGTGGATGTCCACCTTGGCCCGCAGGTCTTTGCCGATCCTCTTCTGCCCCAGGAACTTTTTCAGGAACTTGGTGCTGTACTTGAGGTTGTCCCCGCAGACGCCCCACTGCCAGGCCTTGCGGTTCTCCAGGCCCGGGGAGTCGTCGCAGGTGCAGCGCTCCATGCGCCCCGCGCTGCACGCCCGCGCCAGGGAGTGTGTCAGCGCGGCCGAGGACACGGCGTACAGGAAGGCTGTTTCCTTAAAACCTGCGCAGGAGAAGGATTGGGAGATGGGAGGAGCAGGAAAGGCACCTCCCTGGCCCTCCTGCCTGCCCATGGACCAAACCCAAGCACAATAATTAGAAGTACAAAGAGACAAAATTCCTCTGGTGTTCCCGCACCATCCCCAGCAGAGGAACACAGATTGAAGTGACCGGTGTAGTGACACCCCAGTCTCACCCATGACTGGTTCAGTATGGACAAGGGGGGGTGGCAACAGACAAACAGTCCTGGGAAAACACCCAACTGCAAAAAGTGATTGCCACCAAGCTGTTTGTGCCTGGCACGGAGCTGATTGGTGCAATTAGAGACCATCATTGAAATCATGTTGTGGCATAAAATCAGGAAGTCTGTAGTAGAGACTCAAAAAAAGTGTCTTAAAATCCAAGGTGTTATTTAAAAATGTTTTTAATTGGGGCTGTACTAGTATTTTCTATGAAAAGACCACATGTAGTTGGAATGGGAAGGGTTCCATGTTGAAGGACATCTTGGCAAGAAGGAAAGCTCACACATGTGTGTGGGTTTTCTGAATTCCCTGGAAATTGTCTACTCCCAGGGACTGTGGGGGTGTGTTCTGAAGCTGTTCTCCTCCCCAAAGCAGGATTCCCAGCTTGGCTACAATCCCTGAGGTCATGGTGTGACTCTGACACTTTAACCAGGAAACGAAGTACAGTGACTGAATGAAAATTCAGTGTGGAGACATGAGATCACACAGGAATAGGAATATTGATACCCACGAGATTCACAGAAGTTTCAGAAACTCTGATTGACACAAACCTGACCCAAACCACAAAATATTTTTTTAATTTATTTATATTTACCTCCTCTCCTATTCAATCCTGGGGAAAATCTTAATATTTCCTCTAGAGTTCATTTGCAGAAAAAAAACCACAAACTACTAATGGGAAATTGCTTAACAAGTCCACAATTTAGGAATTAGTGCAAGGAAGAGAGGGACAGGTGACTGATCAATAGCTCTGAGGGCAGGAATGGGCAAGACTGGCCAAAATAGAAAAAATTTGGTTTATGAAAGAGAGAGCACTTATACATTGCATGGAAGAAAACACAATGAAGCAAACAAATATTCCACATGCGAAAATTCCAAATGTCCTTCCACATGAGAAGGAAAATCTGTTTCCCCCAGTAACAGAAGAGACAACCAGAGAGACTTGATCTAGATTTGCTCTAAGCCCTGCCTGGAGCAGAGGTTGGAAGCCACCTCTAGAATTCACCAAGTCCAACCTCAAATCTCTCCATCATTCTGTTCCCTCAGAGAACTCCCATCCAGCTGTAATAATAGACCACAACACTGAGTGCTGAGATCTGAGTGATGTCCACCATAAACATGACCAGAGAGCAGGACAAAGAGTTCTCCTGATGGCTGCCAGCAAGAAGAACAAAAAATGTGACTAATCATGAACATAATGGAGAGGCTTCATTAGCAACTTCAACAGACTTCACAGGAGCTCTTTGGAATTGCAGAATTTTAGGTAAAGATCTACCAGCAGCATGGACATGAGGGGAGAGTCAGGAAAACATGGAGGGGATCAAGGAGGTCGACCAACAGACTGCTTCCTGCCTCACCATTTTGGTTGCTGTAACCACTGGGGCAATAATTTGCAATTCATCTCTCCGGTTGATGATCCTCAATAAAATTTCTCAGGGTACTCTAAAAATAATGGAAGAATATCACCAAATCCACCAAAAGTTTTGTAAAAGCTGGTATGGGACGTGGTCAGTGCAGACTGTGGTGGCAGCACAATGCTCACATTTTCAAACAGTGTCTAACCTACTCCAAAGGAGCTAAGAGAGGG
Source organism: Corvus brachyrhynchos (assembly GCF_000691975.1). NCBI lineage: Eukaryota > Metazoa > Chordata > Aves > Passeriformes > Corvidae > Corvus > Corvus brachyrhynchos. The sequence continues at coordinate 824,896 of NW_008240089.1, read as the reverse complement.
TAACTGATACTTGAGATCCTAAATCTGCTAAATCATTCCAGCAGCCAATCTCCAGATGCTCACCAGATTCCCAACATCCCCTCTGACACACTGATCCCAGAAGAGAGGAGGGCATTCCGGAGGCCCTTTCCCATGCCATGAGGAGCCAGCAGGCCCCGGCGGCTCCACAGCCCCTGCTAAATCTGACTCTGTGGATCACCACACTGCTCCTGCTATTTCTGATGCTTTGGTTTCCCCATGTAAGTCCTGGCCAGTTTTCAGCCCACTGGAAATCGGAGGCCGCTGCTGTGGTCAGGCCACTGCAGACAGCAGCAACTGCAGAGACCCAGCAGACTTTGAAACGTCTCCTTCTCCTTCAAACAAAGCTTCAACATCGCCAGGCTGCCAAATGCTTGTCTGAAAAGTCTAAGATGATTCCCTCTACTTCATCATGAGGACTCAATCACCATTTCATTGTTAATTCACAAAACAAGTGAGGGAAGTTAAAGCTGTCCTTCAGCCTTTGTGGAATGTGGGGCAGAGCAGCTGCTGGAGCTGGATTTTCAGGAGGACACACCACAGATGGCAGCAATCAGCTCCAAGGAGCACAATTTGGGATCTGAACAGAGGTTTCTCCCTGTGCCCTGGTATCTCTCCTCCCACAGTGACAGCAGAGCTCCTATCACCACAGGCAGGGAGGCCTGGAGCCCATCCCCGGCTCTCAGGGCCCAGGTTGGGGATGGGTCACTCCCCTGACCCCACTGAGTGTGTTGTGAGGAACAAAATGGAATCTGAAACTCAGTGCAAGGGGAACATCTGAGTGCAGATGTCTCTGCTGGGCAGTTTGGCTGCAAACATCCAGCACAGAGATGAATTTCAGGAGGCTGCAGCAAAGCAGCTCCTGCTGGTAGGACCTTCCATGTGTCCAAGCCTTGCCCTGAGCTCTCCAGAAGCATTTCTTAGCTCAGCAGCCTATAAATACAGGAGGACTTTAGCTGTGATGGCAGCACTGTTGTGTGCTGTGGTGTGCTCCAGACCACAGGGAGAATTGTAACAGGAGGAGTTTGGCTATGGGGTGACTCTGCCAAAGGAAAGGTGCTCAGGGTCAGAGGCTTTTCAACGCTGTAGTGAAGGAGTGTGAGCATTTCAGAGCAGGTGGAGGAGGCATCTCTCTGGAAACAACAACAGCAAAACCAACCAACCAAAAAAAGCTATAGAAGTATAGAAAGATTTAGGGTGGAAGGACTCCCAAGGTCTTTAGAACAAACTCCTGCTCAAAGCAGGGCTGGCTCCAATGCCAGCTGCCCAGGGCTTTGTCCAGCTGACTTCTCCAAATCTCCCATCATGGAAATTCCATGTCTGTGAGTCACCACTCCTCTGTTGTACCATTCCTGGATTCCTCGTGACATCAGTGAAACCACTGCTGGAAGGTCAGAGTCCAACCAGCAGGAGGCAAAGAAATGGATTACGGGGTGGAAGGATTGAGCAGGAAATAAGCAGAGAGCTCATTTCTCAAGAAGCATTTTGAGAGTGGCTGGCTCTGACCTCTTCACTAAAGGTATTTATTTCCCCAGATCACTGAGTGCTGGGTGAAATCCTGCTTTACCTGACTTCCAGCAGCCCTTAATGGCACACCCAGGACACCAAAAGGCCATCACTGCTTTGCATGTTTTTATAGACATACCAAGTGCCCCCATGTAACAAGGTGGCTTGAAATCATTTAAAATCTAACCCTTTCCATGGATCTTTAAAGAAGTGGAGAAGGAATGCAGGAGGACTTTGCGTGGAGAAGGAATGCAGGAGGATTTTGCATGGATCACTGAGGAGTAGTAGCTGTCGTAAGTGACAATGGCCACAGAAAGGTTGCAGGTTATGCAAAAGGAGTTTCCCAGTTGTACCCAGAGAAGTATCAAGAGCATCAAACGGTGCAGACTGGTAAAATAAATCTGGCATTTCAAGAACCAGAAAACCCTTGGCTCATTTTTTGTTTGTTTGTTTGGCATCTCTAGAAGCAGGAAAAGCACTGATGATCCAGATCAGTCACAGCAGTTTGTCAGTGGTGATTGCAAATTGAGTGTGGCTTTTCACCTCTTACAAAAATGCCCCATCCCACTGGGAAGGATCTTTTTCACTCTCTTGCACTCTTAAGACCGTTTAGGACTGCTAAAAATGGGTATTTTTCTTTATGGTTTCTCTCAGAGCATGGAGATAGCAAATGATTTAAACGTTTCGAAAACGCTTCGTCGCTACCTGGGTGACAGGGGAGAGTTGCATGACCAACAATCTCCAAGAAAATTCCAAGAAATGTCACAAACAGATCAAAAGTGGCAGCTGAAAGCGTTTGTGTTCTTTATGAAAGAAATAAACCCCTTTGCAAGCTAAAGGAAAATGAGAACTGATAATTGCTCCCAGCCAAGTGTCCTGTCACACAGGGGCTGCACACAGCATACCTGGCTGTATTAAATCATCACTTGATCCTTAAGATTCTGTAATAAAAGTTTTCAAACACTTATCCCCATCTGCCAAAACAGGTTTGAAATTACAGGTGATATTTTATTTTGTCAGTCAGGAGCCCATGGAAATGCTAAGGCATGCCACTGCCAGATAATTAAATGTTTTCCAGCTATTTGAAGATGAGGATTATTCAATTGTCATTTTCAAGTTCTTTGAGGTTGATGAAGGTGCAGATGTCAGAAAGACACTCAGAATGATCGTGAACAGCTCCTTCCACCACCTGCTAAAAACTCACAGTTGAGCCTTGCAATGAAGAAAATCTGATCTTGTATGTGCTGACTTAATAAAATATTAAGCTGGTATTTAATGTAATAAAATTGATAATTTTTAAAGGAAACATTAAAAAGTTTCGATCCCAATGTTAGTTAAAATTAGCATTGATTTTCATCAAAATTAATATTGGCTTCTTCAGGCCCTTTTTTTAAAAAACATTAAGTTGCTAAGTATTATCAAAGGACTGAAACTCAATAAATCTGAAGTTTAGCAAGTGCTAATAGAAGTTATTGAAGGGCTGAAACTCTGTAACAGTCAGGCTTTGGTTGGAGCAGGACAGGCTTGGCAAACCCTATATGCACTCTCTGGGAACTTTTATTAAGAAATAATTTCGGTGTCCATCTTCATTGTATTTTTCTCAAGCATTGGAAGGATTTATTATGTTCCCTTCTACCTCAAAGCCAGACCTTATGGGACAATTCTTTCATCTAAAGCATTTTGGGAAACAAGAAACCAGTGGGTGTTCTGTCCACTCTGCCCAAATGTCTCCAAATTTATGTAAAAGAGGAGAGATTCGTCAACGTGCACTGAGATGTCTGCATGCAGATAAATAGCTTTTTCAAACAGTAAATAGGTTTAGATTTTGGATTTGAGAATTACAGAGGTTTACATACACGAATACCCAAGGAACTAAAAGGATTCCTTTCTTAGGCTGCCCCCTGACATCAAGCACTGACCCTGCTTTCCCACAGCATCACCCCAGCTGAGGAGGGTGCTCAGGGTAAGGAACTCTGCTCTCAGAGAAGAAGCCACCAGCCAAGGATGTGAACCTCCTCCCAACCTTCCAAACCCTCCTCCCGCTTTCCAATCCGTGACAAACCGTGCTGGGAAGATGAGGACAAAGCTTATTTTGTGGTAAAGGAGCCCAAACTGCCCAGCTCCCACTGCTGGGTGAAACAGAGATCTCGGCACTCCCCGTTCGCCGCCTCTCTTTGCTCCACGTGAGGTTTAATTTGGGACATCCCGGGGGCTGCAGCGAGAGTTTCCCCTCAAACCAACTACCTTGTACCTCTCTTGAGCAGGCTGGGCCGGCCCTCCAGGCTGCAGTTCCAGCGCTCGCTGCGGAACTGGAACTGGCACTCCAGGATCCCGAGGCGGATCGCGTCCCGCAGCGTCTCCGCCAGCCCCGGCTCCCTCCGGCACAGCCGCTTCTGCTTGCGGGACAGCTGGAGCAGCTCGCACTGTTTCACGTGCCCCTTCCCCGGAGCAGAGCCCCCCGGGGCGCCCAGCGAGGGGAAGTGGGTCAGAGCTTCTTTCCCGGTCAAGCTGGAAGGAGAGAAGCAGGAGAAGCGGTGAGTTATGGAAGAGATCCCTGGGATCATTCAAGGTCACGTTGGACAGGAGCTCTGAGCCACCCTGAGGTGTCCCTGCCCATGGCACAGGGTGGTCTTTAAAGGTCCATTCCAACCCACAGCAGTTTGGGATTCTGTGATGATTCTGAGATCAGAGTCATGGAAAAGGTGAAGAAGGGAAGGATATTTAGGAAGCTGCAGGTCGGGGCATTTTAGCAGCTCAGAAGATTAATCAATACAGATTGGTTAGATCTGGTATCCTATTCCCATCACCCACCAGGGCAAAGTCCCAGACTGATGCCATGGGGAGGAGGAGAAACCCACGTCTGTTGTCATCAGCAGCACCGTGGGAATTTCTCTTGGCTCCATGGAGAGAACATGACAACACTCATTCGTGGCTCAGAGGTCAGCAAAAGTCTGGCTTAGGGAAGTTCAGACTGCACCCAGCTCAGTGGGACAGTGCTGGTTATGTCAGTGGTCAGTGTTGCTGTTATGTCAGAATAACAACCCTCACCCAGAACCTGGACTTTGCCTGGCAGTGGGATTCCAGCACTGACATCCCAGGAAATGTGATTCCTCTCCCTTTGCCATGCAGTGTCTGTGCTCCCAGGCACCAAAGTTTCCCAAGCTCCTGGCTCAGAGAGAGGAAATAAGGAAGTGGGAGCTGGCACTGAAGAGTTTAAGAGCCTGATGTAATAACACCAATCACTCACTGAAAGCACAACTGCAACATTCCCAAACTCATGTACCAAACTACTGACTGTCCACGTGCCAACAGACCTGCCACCCATGCCAGGCATCCTACCTCCCCAAAATCCCTTCCTTCCAGGCTCCATCCTCATTTTAGTGCCCTCCATCCCAGCTAAACCATCATTCATCCCTTGTCAGATATTTGAGACAGCAGCAGTGGCTTCACTCACTATTTAGACCAATCATCTCCTTCCTAGGAAAGGTGTGATCAGCTCTGAGCCCTTCCCTTTCACAAGGGTTCAGAAGCAGCAGGAGCTCAGTGCAGAGGCTCGCTGGCTCTGACTCCAGAGGAGTCCCAGGGTATGACCTCAACTGGGAAAAAACAGAGAACTGCAAGATAACTGCTCTCTGTTTGTTCTTGCCGTTACAATTCCATATCCCAAGGGCACAGGATATTGGCCAAAAATCCATGAATCCCTTCTCCTGGGGGACAGAGAGAGCAGGCAGTGCTTTAGTCCAGTGGCAAACAGCAAAGCAGGAGCCGTAGGGTGAACACTGAAGTCAGAAATTCAGCCCTTGAGCAGACACAGTTTCACTAAAGGCTGTTGAGCTCCCCCAGATTTGTTGGGGGGGTTGATGAATTTCAAGTGGCAGCTGTAAAGCCAAGACTGTGAAGCTCTTTTGTAGCCCAGGGGTGTCTGATTCACATCCAGGTGCTGACTCAGGAAGGAGAATGTGGTGCAAAGGTGTTGCTGAAACCTGTGTGAAAGGGAGAAAAGGTGGCAAAGGGATCTTCAAGATTTACAAGAGATGTGATGAATGACACGACCCAGGGAAGAGCTGTCCTGGGCAAGCTCAGAGGAACTCTAAAACCAGAGTGGAATTGGTGGGCAAAGGTTAAATACAGAACTGTGGAGAAGAGTCAACACAACTTCTGTGGAAGGTGGTCAGGCCTCTTAAACCTGAAGGAGTCACTGAACAGGCAGACCAAGGACAAGCCAGATGTTACTGTCTGCTTGGACAGGTACAGGTGACAGATTTCCAAAATTGCTTGTTTAAGAACATAGGCTGGATACCTTCCACAGTTCCCACCAGGAGAAGAAGGGATACCAGGAGAACACAGGGCTGTGGAAGCAGGACTGGCCTCCAAGTGAGTAAAGATTATTCCAACCTCTATTATAAAAGAACCAGGGGAAATGACAATAATTTATTAATTGATAGACTTAAAATAAATGAGGCTGTAGTTAAACTTGCAGCCCTTCTCAATGCAGAGCACCAGGAATGCTAAAATATCCATATATTCATACAAACCATGGAAGACAAGTCATAAGGGGACCATTAAACACAAAGATACTTTGCCAAAGGAAATTCTGGATGTGCAGACTGCCAGAAGCTGGAAAAGATTCTGAGGGAGCATCTTGGTCTGCCACCCTACTCCTGTTTATGCTTTTGCCTTGGCGTTTGTTATTATCCAGGGCTGGTGAAGGTGGTGAAGCCACATAAACCCTGAGTTCTACGGTCCTGGACAGGGATTATCTCAAGGATGTCCTTTGGCCCAGCAGTGGCCAGTGGGAATTGGGAGAAGGTGACTTTGCCATTCTCCAGGCTCTGAAGGATGTTGGGTGTTGATATTTGTGGAAGAAAGGCACCAAAAAAACCCCTGAAGAATTTGATTCCACTTCCAGAGCAATCTCAATAGTGTAAATACAGCCTGGGACCACACACAGAGATACCGAGTCTAATTCATCATTTTCACCATTCAAAGCAAAAGCTTCACAGGAAAAACACTTCCTAAAACTGGATCCAGCAACACTTTAAATTCTGAAAGAGGTAATGCAGCACCCTGCACAGATAGTTGGTTGCACAGGCAAACTTACTTAATATTTATTATTATTTTTATTATTATTGCTGTTGTTGTTGTTGAATTTCTGAAGTTGCAACATATGGAGTATCTTGCTTTTTCTCTAGAAATGGAGGGCAGAAATAACCAGTTGGAGAGAACAAAGTTAATGAAGTAAGCAGTCAATTAATCCAAGGTTAATCCGAGTGACTAAAGGTACCCAGAACACAGCTGTCTGTGATAGTAAATAATTATATAAATGACATAAATTATGTAAATAATTCCACCACTGTGTTTGAGGCTCCCAGGATCAGGAGTCACACAGTCAGAGCACAGACACAGCTCCCAAAACTCCTCTCTCACACAACTTTCAATTTAGACAAGCAGAAAGGAATTCAAGGAGGTGCCCAAGGCCATGCAGGTGACAGTGGCACAGCTGGGAGCAGGAGCCACTCTCTGAGCCAGGACAGCCACAGCGATTGCCCGTGTGAGTGGAGGCTCTGCAGGCTCCCACCACAACTGTGTTTTATCAGGGCAGAGCCAACACAGGATCTGATCAAGATCAGAGTACGCAAACATTTGTACAAGATTAAATATAAATATGCAGATATCTGCAGTCAGGCAAACTGCATCGTTTTAGATGATTTAGAGTTTATTATCTACAGATCATACAGCAAAGAAAGTGAACTCTTTGAATTAATGCACACCTGCTCGCAATCTGAAAGAACAATAAGGATCTCCAACTTTATTTCTCTCTCCTTTTCTGTCTAAGCACTTTGCTAAATTCATCTATTTCCTTTAATCTCCTTCCAGCCACATTCCAGCTGCTTAAGAGACTTTTAATGAGAGCCTGTTCCTGTGCAATGCCCAATGTCCTCTGGATCTGAAAGGTCTTAAAAACCAGTAAAAATATGCCTTTCCTACCTCTCCCAAGTAAGGAGAAAAATCAAAGCAGCCCACAACAGGACTCCATATCTGATTTCAGGCGCCTTTCATGTTCCACAGGAATATCTACACCCCACGGAGAGCTGCAAGAAGCCTTCAGGAAAGGCTGAGAGAATGTGGGACACGACAGATGGAACCAAGGCCTGTGCAGGGCACAAAGGTCCCCAGCTCTCCTCTGTCCCCGGCAGCTCTGTGAAACAGAGTTTTCATCCTTTCACAAACAGCACAGTTTAATCCTCCCCATTTGTCCCTGGATGAAAGGATGGCCTGTGAGTGCTGTGCTGTTGTGACTTATCAGGATGGTTCCTCTGCTTTGTACCCCCACTGCCTGCAAAGGAGGTGCCAGAAATCCCCAGAACATCTGAACTATAAATCTCAAGAATCAATATTGAGATTTAGCAGTTGATATCAAAGCTTTTTACTTTCCTCCATCAGAGTTGTCATTTCAGCCCCTTGGGCAGGTGTCTCTCTACCTGCTATCCTCCAGGTTTTCTATCAAGTTTCTGCTCCTCACAAAGAGAAAAAGCTTGAATTAAAACCTCAGGTGAGTTCACATGACATTGTGAGTCAGAATCCTTTGAGATGGATTGTTTGCTGTTTGCTGCCAGCCCTGCCTGGGAGCAGTAACAGATGATGTGTCCAGATCCAGACTCATTTTTTAAAAAGAATTCTCACAAAGCTCCACAGAGAACAGGATATAAAATTCCTTCATCACAAGAGCTGCCAGTTTGGGAGGAGAGGCAGTAACCAGGTCAGGCTTCTGCACAGGGTTCTCCATCCTCACCTGCTCTGGGCTCCCACAGTCTGGACATCCTTGGTTTGGCTCCTTCCACCTCCCAGCTCAACCACATGAAATATCTCCATGTGGATCTCGACTCCAGGGCAGTTCCAGGGCTGACAAGTCCCCAGCCCAGGGCAGCAACGGGGCAGTTGTTACAGGGGAGAGCAGATTTTCAGTCTAACTCTGGACTGGCCACATTCCCCAGAACCTTCCTGGCATGAAACACTCAACACCCAGTGGGATGGGTTTTTAGAACCTGTGATACACTGAGATAGTGACTGAAGAGATTCTGGGAGCTGAAGAGAATCAAAAAGCATCCATGAAAAGCTTTTCCCTCTGCAATGCGTCTGCAGCCCCACAGCCCCTCTGCTGTTTCACCACAGACTCCATCCTCAGTCTTCCCAAATCTCAGCTGAAAGTTTCCTTCCCTCTCCATTTCTGCTCTTTCTCTCTCTTTTTTAATACCCCAGTATTCTGTGTGACCAACAATGACAAAAATGATGCTGTAACAAACCCTCCTGAAAGAGGATTTGTCCTTTGAGGAACAACGATGCAGCCTGTAAATAATATCAGCATTTAATTATCGGCTCAACAGGAAGAGAAATATCCTCAGAAACCTTTCCAGGTGCACTCAGAACTGGACAGCAGAGTTGCTATTTGAGGTGCATTTGGTCCATTAGATGTATCAGGGAAATGCTGCAATAAAACAGTGCCAAAGAAAGCAATGGAATGTGGGTAACTGGGCTTGCTGGACTTCTCCAGAAGGATACAGGGGATGTGAGGACAGCTTTTTAACGATGATCATATTTACTTTAAGGTATCATTTAACACATTATTCTGTTTCCAAACCTGTGCAAGGCCCAGGTTCAATAGCCCTGCAAGTCACATGCTGTTTTTACTCTCTAACAGCCCCAAAAAAATCCTTCCATGAGAAAATGAACAATCGTGGCTCTGGCTTTGATGGAGCAGAACCAGCACTAAAGACAGAGGGCACAGGTAGGGCTGAATCAAGAGCAGCTGTGAGCCCAGCCAGCAACATCCTGTGGGATCCCAGGCACCTCTGCAGCCACCAGAGGCATTTCAGGATGAGTTATGAGGAGCAGGGACCAGCCCCAGTCATGGAGCAGGGGCCAGCCTGGCCCACGGATGAGACATGTCCCAGCGTGTTCCACAAAGCCAGGAGAAGGCTTTGATCAGGTTTGGTGCTTCCACCTTCCCACCGACCTCCTACCTGGGGTGGGTCTGTTCTGGATTCTGCCCCGGGAGAAGCTCTTTGCCCTCCAGCACATCCTAAATGACTTTTCACCTTGTGAAACACGAACAAGAAGACAACAGGAGGCTTAGAGCTTTTAATGAGGTCTGGAGACATTCCCACCACCTGAGGAGCAGAACATCCTGAGAGGAAAAACACGAAAAGGAGGGGAAGCTTTACAGGAGGCTGCAGGGTGGGGGAGGATTGAAGCAAAGGTGGAAGCAAAACCAGCACAAAGGGAGTCAGGAGGTGAGGACTGGACACTCCTGGATTCCTGCATCCAGAGAGCCAGGCAAGCCCAACACAGTCCCAACAACAGCCAGGCCACGTTTCACACAGAGCTTGTTTTCGCTGCCTCTCCTAAAAGCAAGTTTTAATTTACCCCCTGTGGACCCAGCACCAGGAGTTCAGGATCTGCTCAAGCACAGCCAGTGCACAGACACCAGTGAGCCAACAGCTCCAGGTACTGGGAATGGGGTCAGAGCTCTGCTGGACAGGGCTTGGAGCAACCTGGTCGAGTGGAAGATGTCCCTGCCCATTGCAGGGGGTGGGACTGGGTGATCTTTAAAGGTCCCTTCCAACCCAGCCCATTCTAGGTTTCTCTGAATTTGTCCATTGTAATGCTGTCTTCACTCTGGCAAAACTTTGTTTTCTGTATTTAAAGGTGAGCTGCGTCTTTGCCAGGCCCTTGGACCATTTTTGCTGGACTATCCCATACACTTCATGCTTTACCTTTGTCCTGATGGAATCAAACTTGGCATTTCCTTCACCCTTTGAACCAGCAATAATTCACCTCTGCCACTTCCACAGCAGAAAGGGCTCAGGTTGCCACCCAAAAGCCTCCTTCACTTTTTTTTGCATCTTTGCAGGTTTTCTCCATTAAGTGTTTGGAAAGCCAAGATTTGGCTCTCGTGCCTAAGCCTCTCCTATTTGGCTAAACTTAGACCACTGATCCAGGGTCCCCAGTCCCTTCCAGTTCAGTAATAATTTAGGTGTGAGATTGCTTTTCTCCCAAACCAAGCCACATCAGACCACATTCACTTCTAAAATATTCAAGTTCCTCCCAAGTCTATCAACTCAATTTTGTATCTGAAAGCACCCATGTATCACACTGCTCATCACCACCAAACTCCCTGAGTTCTTAGGCTTGGGTTTCTTCTTTTGACTTTCAGATGAAGAGGTGAGAATACGCAGGACACACCTGTGTCAGACCCCTCGAGGAAAAATACCACACTGAAAACTGAACCTACAGCCTGAGATCCTGAGCTGGGCAAGGTCCAGAGGCAGCACACACAGATTTCATGTGCCCAGAAAGCTGCTCGTACCACTTAGATCATTGACACGGAGCAAAGGATCACCCAGGTCGCTTTAACAGAGTCCAGCTTGAGCAATGGTCAGTGACAGCTCTGTGTTGTTATCTGGAAGGGCAGCACAAATTCATTCACTTCCCCTGGCACAGCCACGTGCACATCCCTGTGGCTGGAAAGCCAAACTGTCCGTGCAGCCCAGCCCCTTCATGGAGTGACTGCTGACACAGGCTCTGAGTGACTGAGAAAGGGGAGCCCCCGCCCAGCACGGGCTTAGGTGTGGATTAGGCTGAATGATACTGAATTAGGCTGAATTTAAAATCCAGATGATTGAAGGAAGCTTCGCAGCAGAAATGAAATACCAGTCATGTCCTAGGTGAGAAGTGGCAAGCCAGCAGACACTTCCCAGCAAACATAGGAAGAAGCATCTGGCATGTGGTGGAAGGATCAGTGGAGAGGGGACAAGACCCTCCACGTGGGTAAGGCAGCCCAGACCAGTCCTGAGTGCTACAACCACTGATTTACAAATGCTTGTGTCTGTTCTACCCTCACTAATATGGGCACCAACAGCTCTGGTTACCATAAGGGTCTGAAAATCCTTCCTGAGGAGCAGCTCACACAGAAAACCAGACAGAAACCCCCAGAACACCGCATGGGAAATTCTGCGTTGACCCAACCTGTTCCAAACCCATCTTTGCCTTTATCCCAAGCAAACTAAAACGCGAGGGGAAGACACACACCCAGGGACAGCTGTGCCCAAGTGATCCTGATCCTGCCCCCCGGGCTGGAGCAGCAGCTCTGCCTCTCTGTGCCCGAGCACACCCTCTGTTCCTGGGCTGGCTTTAAGCCATGGAGCCCCGCAGCACCTTCCTGTCCCCATCCCTGCCTGCTGAGCCCTGGCTCCCTGTGTCAGCCCCGTCCTCCCACCTTGTCCCCCCAGGGAAGCAGCCTGCAGGGAGGGATCAATGCCAGCCGCTGCCGGAGCTAATTCGCACCCCGAGAGACCCGGAGCACACTTCAGGAGTATAAATCCAGTTTTCCTCCCTCTTGCTCCCAGCCAACAGAATCTCCCACCCATTTCCACATCCCGCTCTTGCACGGTTGATCGTCCCCTGGTCCCCTCTATCCCGCGGGGGCTCCTGCGACCCCAGCACAGGGCGTCCCCTTCCCTCACCCCCTGCCCCGCATCGCCCCGCCGGCACGGTCCCCTCGGCGCCAGCGCTGCACGGGGCAGCGCGGGGGATGC
>NW_008240089.1:808495-812064 GCF_000691975.1 Corvus brachyrhynchos | reverse complement strand
TCCCTCCATCCCCACCCGCTGCCTCCTTCCCCGCGGGATCCCAAGGCGACCCCCGGGGCTCTGCGCTCCCAGACCGCGGCGGGACACAGCGGGGCTCAGCGCCAGGCTCCGGGATGCCCGGCAGTGCCCCGTGGAACGATAGCTGTGGGTGCAGCAGGGGAACCTATCGTTTCCAAGCCTCAGCACTGCCTTCGGGCAGTTGTTTGGGCAGGGAAGAATCAGAGAAGAGGTGAAGAGGCACCTGCTGGGGCACCCAGCAGCCCCAGCACATCCCTCCTCCTGCTCGGGCTCACTGCTCTGCTGTTCATGGATGTCCCGGAGCACGGAGCAGCTCCCACAGACACGTGTAACCAAACATGCACTGCACAGGTGACATCTCCCAGAAATGCTGGGGGGAAGGACCCTTTGGAGGTGTCCAGCCCAACCTCCTGTCCCAAGACAGGCTGCTGTCAGATCTAGACAAGGACGGCTGTGTCTTTGGCCTGTCCCACACCTCTCCAGGCACTCATCCTACAGATGCACATCCCTCCAGGGAAAGGGGGTTTAACACCCAGCCTGACCCTCCCAAGTGCAATCACACAAACTTTCACAGAGGAGCTCAGAAGCAAATTTCCAGAACCCAGGAGTGGCCATGGGGACAAAGGTGCAATGCCTGCCCTCTGAGAACACTCCCAGGACTGTGGAGCCACACGTGTAGAAGGGTCTGGACAGGCACATGAAACCAGCCCCCCCAGGCAATGAATGAAGGGCTCTGTGCCGAGCTGGAGGTGCCCTGATGCACGTCCCACCCTCCTCCAAATGCCTTTGGAGGTGCTTTGCAAACAGCACAGAGGTGTGTGTGAGGCTGAGAAACCCAGCACTCCTAGAGACAAAGAATCCCAGCAGGATCCTCAGGTGCCTCAGGATGGGGAGGGTAAAGGCCTGCTCTCTGCTACTGGGACCAGTGCTGTTCTCCAGTCTGTACCTGGGCTTGTCCTTTTTGTTTCCCTTCTCCCCAGGGCAGAGCATCCCTCAGCTCTGTCCCTGCCCGGCTGGCAGAGATGGGCTGTCAGGGACTGGTGGTTTCAGGAGAGGGATTGAGCTCAGTAGGGATGACAGGAGCAGTTGCCATCTCACACCAGTCCTACTACAGCGAGAAGAGGAAGCCCTGCTCTCCTCCCGTGCCCTGTCCTAAACTGGGCTATGCCCCCCGGCCCTGGTGGCACAGGAGGTTGAGCAGGGCTGTGGTTTGGGAAGGGAAGCAGAGGAAGGTGTGTGGCTGAGTGTCACAGACGTCTGTGGCTTCATGAAGGGGGTGAGATGGGAGCATCAGATACCATGGAAAATGGGGTGAAGAAGGGCGATGTAACTGTTTCAGCCCTTTCAGAGCTCCCCAGCACCCAGTGCTGTCCTAGGACCCTGCTGACTCCCCATGAACTGCTCAGCTGCAGCCTCAGCTCAACCTTGTTGCCCAAATATTCAAGGAGCAGCAAAGTTCCATCTCCCTGCCCCTCTGAAAAGCTCTTCTTTCCTGCTCTTGGCAGGGCTAATCAGATGAGACGGAGACTCGCTGATTTTGTCACCCCTGTTCAGAGGTGTTTGCACAGGAAATGCTTTTATGGCTATTTTCCAAAGAATCACAGAATGGTTTGGGTTGAAAAGGACCTTACAGACCACCTCATCCATGCAGGGACACCTTCCACTATCCCAGGGTGCTCTAAGCCCTGTCCAACCTGGCCTTGGACACTTCCAGGGATGAAACATCCACATTTCCTCACAAATTGTATAGGAATGACTGGGAGAGGGGGTTGTTTTTGATAACCCTCTCATTTTTTGACTCACTTCCTGCATCCACAGCATTATGCAGAGGATACAAGCCTGAGCATCAAGGAATTATGGACATCAGCATTTTCTGAGAGCACGTCAGGGAATATTTTTCAGCCCCAGTGCCAAGATGTCCCCAGCCAGATCCTGGGAGCAGCTCAGGAAGAGTGCAGCCCCCTGCCCCCAGCTCTGAGAGTAGAACCACGTGGAGAGCACCATGCCATGGTCCCCAGTGTCACATCCAGGCTTTGGTGTCTTTGGCAAGGAAGGTCACAGTGCCACCTCTGCAGTTCTGCTGGGACTTGCTCTCCTGACTCACATGCTCTGGTGCACCACAGCCCCAGTCCTTCGGGTTCTAGAGCAGCCCAGGTCCCTTTTCTCAGACTCTGGGAGAAGCTGTGACTTCCTTAAGCCCCTCCTGGGTACTCAGCACCTCAGTGTGTCAGGGAGCTGCCTGGATGTGTTTTCCCCATCCTGCCTGGGGAAGGGAGCACTGCTGGGCAGGGCAGAGTTCCCACAGCACCTCTGCCAAGGGACCAGAGGGAATGGGAGGGGTGGTGGCTCCTGGGCAAAGCTGTGGCAGGTGAGGGGCTTCCAGTAGTTCTGGAAATTCTTGGAAGTCCAGTGCTGCTCTGCCCAACTCAGGTGGGCAGGTTCCCAGGAGAGCCATGAAGCCTCGTAGAGGAAGGAAAGAGCACTGGACCCCACAGGGCTGTGCAGCTCCACCCAGACCTGCTGAGGAAGGGACTGGCCAGGGCCCAGGTGGTGAAGTGACCACAGAGGATAATCTTGTGCTGATGTTTCAACCCTTCAGTCCCAGAAAGGGAATTCCAAGGACAGAGCAGCTCACCGGGGGCTGCTGAGGCAGGCAGTTCAGCACGGGGGGGCAGGACACCTCTGTGGTGCCTCCTGGGAAGTGTCTCTGATGTGAGGAAGGTGCCTTCCCATCCAGTTTGGAGGGCACATTTTCACACCTCTGGCAGTATCTGTTTATATCAGAAGAGTTATGGTTGGCAGGACACGTTTTCCCTTCTGGCTGGGGTGAGGGAGGGAATTCCAAACGGTGTGGAAGTGTCTGGGTAGAGGTGGGAGCTATAGGGCAGGTGGAGGAGCAGCCACACTCCCTGGTGTTACAGCTGGGGCTGGCTGTGCCCATCAGGCAGTGTCTACACTGAAGAGCTGCCAGAAGAAGGGGCTGAGCTGCTGGGCAAGCTGAGCACACCCTGAGGCCATGGAGGGGGTCTGTGACCTGCCCTTCTTGGTGCTGGTTCCTTCTGCCAGAAAAGGGGAGCCTGGGAGAGGCGTTGGGCTGAAGAAGGACAGCCCTGACTGTGCCTTCTGCTCTGCTCATGGCAGGACAATGGAGACAAGTCTTCCGAAGGAGGTGTCCAAGGGACAGCGTGTGGGACAATGTGAGTGCTCTTCTTGTTCCCAGACCTCTCTTCCTTCTTGGGTTATTGGGCAGCTGCTGTAGCAGGGCCTGTCCCTGTAAGTCCTGCCTGGCACGAGGTGTGAGAGAGCCCAGCGTTGGAGGGGAGGTGTCCGAGCAAGGAGGGAGGAGCACAGTCCTGGAGCTGCTCTTGGGGAAAATGCAATGAACCTCAGGAGTTTGGCTGGCCACTGAAGAGCTGGGTCAGAAGGAGGATGAAGGGAAGATGAGTTGGTGTCTGAAGAAAAGAAGGTGCCAGGAGAGACACCGGACAGAGCTGGAGGAGGACAAGGCGGTGGAGCTGGGCATGAAGCAAGTCCAAGAGCAGGACTGTGAG
>NW_008240089.1:792503-808476 GCF_000691975.1 Corvus brachyrhynchos | reverse complement strand
TCGTTCCAACAGCACGAAAGGAAAAGGCTTTGCCAGAGGCAGGGCTGAGGACTCTGCAGAAGAAGGCTGTAATAGTATCAGGAGAAAGGAAAACTGACAAAAATAGGAAGGCAGCAGGAGTACCCAAGAACCCGGGTACCTGAGGGGGTCCCCCCGAATGGGGGAGGCTGCTCTCACTGTTCCACTGCCCAGTGCAAGGCCAAGGCTCAGGCTTTGCCATGGAGCTCCCAAGCCAGTAAAACCCGTGAGAGTCTGGAGGAAGAGCAGTTGTCTTCTGTCCTGGCAAGTTCCTACATCTCAGTTCCTGGGGTCATGCCCCAGGGCTTGTCATTGTGGATGCTTCTCCAGCTCAGTTATTTTATTTCAGAGCTGATTTGATCTGTGCTGGTTTGAAAGCAGTTTTAGAAGCATTTCCCAAGGCACAATGGCCATGTTTCCTCTAAAGCAGATCATTTCTGAGCCAGCTGCTTGCTGCTCTCTTCACTGTCCCATGGCCATCTGGGCAGGTACCTGTATCAGCAGCGATTTCTACAGTTCACATAGGGTTTTATCTAGGGCATTTCAAGGACATTTTAATCCAATTTCAGTTGCCACCTGGCTTCATTTGATTCACCACAAAGAGGCAAATATTGTGAGATTTTGGAGAAAAGGCATTTTATGGGATTCATGCAAATCCAAGAAAATTTCCCACTCAATGTTTATTTTATGCTGGATTTGACTTCACAGGAATTTCTGATACTTGTGTATTGATTAAATGTATTGGGCACAATACTCACATGTTCCCACCCAGGGCTTTGCAAAACCCACCCCTCTCCCCTGATCTGAGTTGTGAATTGGTCCATACAGCCCTGTCCTGCTCAGAGAGCTGGGCAGCAGGTCCCACGCTCCAGAGAGGGCGTCCAGGACCCCATGGAATCACCAGGGCTTGTACAGCCCACAAAAAGAAAGCCCCTTCCCTTCTCAGGAGAGGAAAGCTTTGGGATGGGCAGCAAAAGGCTTTCCAGCCCCTTCCTCAGGGACTGCCCAACGAGAGAGCAGAGAGGAGGAGGTGACAGGGAAGTGACACCACCATCCAGCTGTCCTCTCTAATTCAGACGCAGTTTCCTTTTGGCTCCTGTGGAGCACAGAGCTGACAGGTCCCATCCCCAAGAACTAAGGAATATTCCACGTTTCTGTCATGCTCATAGAAGTTGTCCATCCCAAGGGACAGGGCACATCTGCTGCAGTGGTTCATAATCTCCTTCCTGCCACTGCAGCTCATGCCAGCAGCCCTGCCCGGGCACTGCCCTTCACAGGCACCACACAGGGCATGCATAGCAACAAAAACCAAAAGTCAGGAGCAAGGCCTAAGGTATCCCAACACCCTCAGACTCTGGGGTGTCACATGGCATTGCCTGATCCCAAAGACTTCTCCTGAGCTACCTCTGGCCAGGACATGATCCTCTTGCTTCTGCTGAGCTCATTCTCTCTCCCAGCAGTGTGAGAGACACACCTGGACTGCCCCAGAGTGTGGCTCCAGGCCATGGGGTGCCATGAATGTGCCTGGAGTGCCCAGGCTGGGAGAATCCTTCCCAAGGCTGTCAGGAATTACAGCCAGCCCAAGAAAGAATTGCATTCATCCTTTTGAGAGACCCCATCTGGGGCCTCAGCCCCCTTTCAGCCATCCCATCACTCAGTACCTTTGGTTCCCTTCACCACAGTTCCCAGCACCTGCCCTGGTTCTCCTGGGGCTTCATTGGCAATGAGGAGAACACAATGGCAGATATTCCCTCTATTTTTCCTGTTTTGGTCTCCTGATATCCTGTTCTCCTTGATGACCATCCAGGAGGTTTGAGATGATGTTTTTGTAGAAGGCTGTGCTTACTTAAGCACTTCTTGTATGTTGGAAACTCATTGTCCATAAAGAGATGATGAATTAGCTCAAATGTCAACGTTCCCATCACAGGCATGAGACAGATCCCTCCTCCCGTGTCCCACTGTGCTGCCTTACCCTGTGACAGTGGTGCTCATTCCACCAGCTTAGGCTGGGGAGGGAATCAACCCTCAGCTCATCACAGGGAATGCTCTGGAGCAATGCTGCTTCTCCACCCAAGCTCTGCTCTGCACCTTCCCCAGCACTCAGTGACCCTGTACCCAGACGGTTTGGGGTTTTCCTCAGCTCATCCCAGTGGGAATGGCAAGCAGCTGCTGCCTATGAGCAGCCTGATTTCATGATGCTTTAATGGAGATCCAGGCACAGCTCGGGCCCCCTCCCACCTAGCTAGGGGTGCTGTGGAACAGGGCAAGATGTGGAGAGCCAGCAACAGGGTCAGAGATCTGGAGAAGGAGCTGCAGGGCTGGGATCCCTCCGTTTGGATGAGAGACAACAGAGCTCGTCCAGACCTCTCACTCTGATCGAGACTGAACAGGAATTTATAATTATTTTGACGTCAAGTTAAGCCAACTGATAGTGTTGTAAATAAAACCCCCCACTGGATGCTGTCCTTCACACAGCCAGGATATTGTCACCAGGAGCTCTGGGACTGCAGGTGACACCAAGTCACAGAAGCCAAATGTTCACATGCAGCTGAAGGAGAAACCAGGTAGATTTATGGAAGGAAAAACCCCCACTGTTACTAAAGCCATCAACACTACCTTGGGCTGGGGAAGTCCCTAAGCTGCAAATTCTTGCTGTCTGGGAAATTTTTCAGGAGAAGTCTCGTTACGTGCACATTCTGTTCCTGTGATTTTCCCAAGGAATCTGCTTTTGCACAGTGTTGCTGCTGGGCTGGAGCCAAATTTCAAAATCTAAACAGAAAATTGGGGAAATTGTGAAACAGATCAAAAGAAAAATCAAATTACAAAGGTGGCGAAAATGAAAGCAGGGGACATGTCATGGATCAGAAACATGCAAACCTCGGGAAGATGAAAGGCAGAAGGAACATGATGAGACTCCTCTGGAAAAGCCCATTGCTCCTGACAGCATCCAAGTGCCTGATGGGGATTTCCTGGTGTTGTAGCTTTGTCTGGAGATGCAACAGGTCAGGGTTGGGTCCACAGCCTCCAGTGGGGGTGGGAAGTAGCCCCATGTTCCTGTCTGTGCCATGGGGAGCAGCTCAGCCAGGGCAGGGGATGCTGCTGAGGAGTCCCAGGGCCCTCAGGTGAGGTGGACAGAGATGAAAGGAGAAGCATCAGGAGTCTCCAGAGGACCTGAAGTCCAAGACTGAGAGTCTACACATGTTCCCCAAGGTGTGCCTCTCACCACAAACAGAAGCTGAGTGAGGGGTGCCATGAACTGCACTGGGCACACCTGCACCATGCTGCAGGGGGGCTTCCAACCTAAACCCAGTCAGGACTGGAAAGAAATTGAAATCCTGGGTTTCCAACTTCCTTTGGCAGTGAAAGGTCCCTGCCTGTGCAGCAAGGCAGGACAGGGAGATGGAGGGATCAGATGCTCCTCAGGATATTTTGAAGTGAGCCATGGTGGTGTCACTTGTCCTCATAAAAAGGTGTCTTGGGCCACCCAGGAAGGTTGGTGAGGCTGCAGCCTGACAGTGAGGCATGAACAGGTCCCTGCCCACAGCATGGGGCTGGAACTTGATGATCTTCAAGGCCCCCTTCAGCCCAAACCGTTCTCTGGTCCTATGATGAAGAGCCAAAATGAGGAGGCAGCAGAGACTGCAGAGCTGCATCTCAGTAGGGCCTGTTGTGATCAAAGGGGTGATGGGTTTAAACCAAAAGAGGGGACATTCAGATCTAAAGAAAAAAATAAGGATGGTAAGGCCCTGACACAGGCTCCCCAGAGAAGCTGTGGCTGCCCCATCCCTGGAAGTGTCCAAGGCCAGGTCAGATGAGGGTTGGAGCACCCTGGTTTTGTTGAAGATGACCCTGCCCGTGGCAGGAGGTTGAAAATAGATGGTCTTTAAAGGTTCTTCCCAACACAAACCACTCTCAAGTGACTGCTCAGGACAGGATTGAGGAGCAGGGTCAGGATAGTCCTTTCACCCTGGAGAAAACAGGAGAACAGAGAGGAGCTCACCCATCCTGGTCAGGAAAAGGCCAACAGCTCAGAGAGGCCTCCACGGAGGTCTCTTGGCTGGATGGAGAGGGACTGTTGATCACAATTAATACTCAATCAGTCCACGTGGAGCTGCTGGGCTGCAAGAAGAGAATCAATGACAAACTGAGCCAGTCTAAGAGCTCAGTGCTGCCTAAAGAGGAATCACTCTCCCCCTCCTTTCTTCATCCCCTCTGCTCCCATCTGCAGTCCTGACCACTGTTTCACACCATATTCTGCATAATTCTGCATAATCAGGGATCTGAACTAGTCCATGGAGAGCTCTGTGGGCCCCCAGCTGGTTCCAGGTGGGATGTTTGGGTGGATACCCAGCCTTTGGTGGAGAGGCAGAGGAGACGTGGGGAGCAGCCCCTCCTTCTGCCCCTGCTGGGCTGGAGCTGAGCTCCCACCAGCTCAGGAGCTTCCCCTGAGGACATCGTGTCCCAAAAGTGTCCTGGTGGCCAAAGCCTGAGCCACAGCAGGGACTGGGCATGAGAACCCCCTCAGCCTGAGCCCTGCCCTGCCAGCCAGGCCCTCAGCTGAGCTCACCCAAAGCGTCTCCAGCTCAGCCCCAGGGTCTCCAGCTGGGTCCTTTCCCCAGTGAACCCAGCTGGGCCTGTGGCTCCAGGTGCTGCCCTGGGATGAGCTGATCGCTTTGCAGGGAGGAGCAAACTGTGATTTCCAAAGCACTGAACACACACCTCCTCAGTCAGGTGCATTTTGGTAGATGAGTCAGGTTTAGGAGAACAAAACCCAGGGAGTGCAGCCAGGCAGGGCCTGTCTTGCCCCTTCTCCATCCTCAACCAGTGGGGCCACATTCCAAGAGTGGGACCAAGTCCTGGATCATTTTTGTACCCACATCACTTCACAAATGCTTTCGGGAGCTGTGTTTTGAGTCCTCTGGGTTTGCTGTCAACCACAGTTTCCTGGCCACAGTGTGTGGGCCAGTGGCTACGTGCTCTGAGCTTCCTCTTCAGTGAGCTGCACCCTCCAGACACTGCTCTGTGAAACAGCCACGGAGAGGACAAACAGCCTCACTCAGGAGCAGGGAAGTGATTAAGAGGAAACCAAGTGGATGTGGATGCCAGACTGGAGGGTTCTGAGAGCGGGAATGAACTACAAACAGCCTCAAATCGATCATCTGCTATTGCTTCGGCAAATAAATGGAAGTGGGGTAGAGCCTGGGAGACTCGGAGGCGAAACACAGCACTGGGAGGAAAAGGAAAGGACAGAACAGGAATAAGCAGGGAGTGCTGATGTAATGCACACCCGGTAAAGAAGAGGTTAGGGGCTGAAGACATTAATATTTGAGGTGCAGATTAGTAAGAAACAGAGGAAAACATTATTATAAACCTTCCACACAGATTTGGCAAAGTGGGCTCTGTTTGGGGATTTTCTTTCCTTCCTTCTGCAGATGGAGAAACATCACAGCCTGAATTTGCCACTCCGACTGCCCGAGAGGGAAATCTCCCCCTTGCAGGGATGCGTCGAATTTGAGGTCTAAATTTGCAGCCGAAGGGTGTTAAATTGGCCTGAATTAACAGCAAACGTGGGTCCTGCTCTGACTCTGGGTGAAGCCGAGAGCCGGGCTGGGCTGCCCCGCGCCCACCCCCGGCTCCGCTGCCGCTGCGCTGCCAGCAGATGGTACTGTGCCCCCGAGGATCGCCGGCTTCTCCGGGAGAAATCCTTCCAAACGCTCGGGAAAGGTGTTTGCTGCTCTTCCCGACTCACCCCAGCACCCTGTTCTGCCCGAGGCACCCTGATCCCCGAGGTGAGGAGGGTCTGCTCTCGGGGACCCCCTCACTCCGCAGTGACACTGAGCGCACACCTGACAGGTGAGCTGGATTCTGCTTCCCCCCGCGGCACCTGCAGCACTTCCATCCCACAGAGCTGGGGAAGGTGGCTCGCAATGGGATTGTCCTTCAGGTGTGGCTCTCCCAGACTGACTGTCCTCCTGCATCCTCAGAGCTGGGACACCCCAGTGATGGGCACTGCCGGGAGCCCAAGGCCTTGGGGAAGGTGTTTTTGGGGACAGAACCTGTGCCTGTGCTTTGCTGGACAGCCCAGGTTTGTCTATGGGGAGAATCAGTGACCCAGGGCTTCAACCCACACCACAAATGGACACAGAACAGGCTGCCCAAAGCAGCTGTGGCTGCCCCTGGATCCCTGGAAATGTCCAAGGCCAGGTTGGACGTTGGGGCTTGGAGCATCCTGGGATTATGGAAGGTGTCCCTGCCCATGGCAGGGGTGGGATGGGATGGTCTTTAAGGTCTGTGACTCTGTGGTGCCGGGGCAGCTGTCGCAGGCCCACTGGATGGCACTTGTGTCCCACTCTCCGAGCTCTCCTGGCAAGGCCCCCCTCCAGCCAAGCTTATTCCCCGGGCCAGGGAGCTCAGGTGGGAGGCAGCTCAGCAGGAGGGACTGCACCACCCTCACCGCGTTTTAGGAGAGTCTTCCTGTCAAATAAAGATGGTCTTTGAGAAACTCAGGTGATCGTGAGTCAGCCACCGGTTGCAAAAGTGTGAGCAGGACACAAGATGCTGCCCGTGCCAGTTCTGAATCACAAACACACACTGTTGTGATCACAGAGACATGGATTCTGCTCCAACACATAGGAACTCTCTCCTCTGAACACATTTTCCATCAAAAATGTGATGATAAAACAAATGGAGCAGTAGATAAAGGTGGCACTGATGTAACTAGAGATTTCCCCCCAATAAAGGTTATTTTTACAGCTGTGATTCACCACTCAGCCCCACAAACAGGACACCAGGGTAGCTGAGGGGGCAACCCCAGGGGGGGACATGTGGCTGTGATGACACAAGGACAGGGAAATTTAAGCCAGAGCAGTGACCAAGGAGAGCCTGAGGAGCCCTCCCCTGAGGAACCCTCTCCTCTCTCTGCACTGGGAACACTGGGATGGGCACAGAGAGGACCACACTGACTGGGGCATGCTCCAGTTGGCTTTTTTGCCTTCTTATGGAACAGAAGTGGATTTACAGGGATCAGAAGTGAAGCTCTGGTATCTTTTTAGCTCCACGAAGTTCCAGCTCCCCCTGCAATGAGTCCTCCAAGGGTGGCACACTTGTCAGGCTACATGACGGGCAGGATGATGCTCAGACACTCTGAGGGGTGCAGGTTTCTTTTATTTTTGTCTGAAGACAGCAGGCAAATCCCTGCAGAAGTGCCCAGCACAGAGCCTGGAAAGGATCAGCTGCTCTGCAAAGCAGGACCGTGGCAGGAGCTGAGGAATGAGGGCTGTTTGGGTGGGGGCAGGGTGGGATGCAGGGTTGTGTGTCCACGGAGCACAGTGGGAACGGGAAATCCAGCTGCCCAGAACATGGAAATCTGTCAAAGGCAGCAAAAACCTGTCTGCAAACACTTGTCCAACTGAGTGTCAATTGAGGCAGCTGCTCTTCATTTAGAGGTATTAACCTGCCTTCATTAAAGGTCAGTTCTTCCTGAGCAGAGAGGTTCTCCACCGGGAATGGGGTGGCTGATGGGCATCATTCAGCTCCTGCTGAGCTGGCAGGGTCCGTGTCTGCATTTCTGCTGGGATGCCAGGGCTGTGCCCACGTTCAGGACAGCTTTTCAGAGGGTGTAACTCTGCTTGCCCCATGCACAGTCTGTCACTGCCTCACCCTCTGTGTGGAGCCCGGGAGGAGGATGGAGCAGGATCCTGGCTTTGCAGGAAGAGTATTCCTGTGAAGGTGTTCAGGACTATTTTCATGTTTTGTGTTGTTATCACACACAAAAACTGGACTAAATCAACACTTATAAAGTAATACAGCATCTTCTTCTCATGGAAGTGCTGGTGGGAAGGAGCCTTTGGAGGTCTCTAATCCATCAAAGCAAGACTAAGGCTGGAAGGTTCCCATGGTTTGGTCTGCCCAAGTCTCCAGAACCTGCAAGGATGGAGATCCCACAGACCCTCTGGGTAACAAGAACCCTTCAAACATAGCTCTGGGTTTAAAACGAAACTCAAGAAGCTGATGGGAACAAACTGAGATCTGCACAGTCGTACCCTACACTGGCACTCAGACCCTCCAGCCCCGCTCAGCACCTGGCTCTGCTCCCAGCAGCAGGCAGTGAGAGCCAGAGCAGGTCCCTGGCCTGGCCTCCCCCTCTGTCCCTCTGCCACGTTCAGGTCACAGCATCCAACACCTGAGCTCAGCACAAGGAGGGACAGGGGCTCTGGAGCCAAGTCCTGAGGGCAGGGAGTGGGGGCAGGTCCCCGCCTCGGTCACCACCCCGCATCCCAGCTGTGCTCTCTCACAGCTCACCACAACCCTCCCAGCACCAAAGGTCCAGGAAGGCCTGAATACCCCCAACGACCCAGGAAAAGGAGAACTGGGCTCTGCTGACCCAGCTGAGCCCAGCTGGCCAGGGCTGGGGCAAGTGGTGCTGTGCTGTGCTCCCAGTGCTGTCCTACCCCTGCAGGAGACTCATTTCCCTCGCTGGCACCTCGTCCTTCCCTCTGCCTGGGTGTCCCTCGTGTGTGACACCCCCTGGGCCTGAGCAGGACTTCCTGCAGCACATCCACTGCAGGTGTGAGCCCCCAGCTCGAACCCCGAGGTGAGGAGGACCCAAGAGCACAATCTGAGCTCTACCACACAACTTCGGGCCTTGAGTTATGCAACTGTCACTGGAGAAATCGGGGGAGGCAGCACAGAGCTGAATTTATCCCTTTCACTTCAATTCCTGGCACCTGGTCAGGCAGATCCCTCTGGAAAACCCAAGAGCTGTGACAAGCAAGAAAACTCTGTCCAGCTTCCCTGGAAGAGGCGTTCAGCTCCTTCCTCGTGGCTCCTGTTTGGGTGGAGGTGAGGGTGTGAGGACAGACAGTGTGAGCTGTTTGTCAGCTCCGAACACAGAAACATTCCCCAAGTGCAGAGGATCCGGGGGGGAGGGTTGTGCTGGGGGGAATAATGGGCTGGAAGAGGCAGCGATCTGCCCTGTGGGGATGGGTTCCCAGGGCAAAGGATGCACAGCTTGTCCTAGATTTTTTTTTTCCCCCTTTTTTTTCTTTCTGAGATCCGAATGTATAATTGCAGGAGGGGACAAGAGCAAAAATGAACTGAAGACTTGTAACTGCAGAGGCCGGTCCCTGTGAGCAAAGGGCCACATGTCCCCTTTTATCGCCAGCCATAATTCCCTCCTTGGCTCAAAGGCGGCTGTGAAAAGAGCAGGACTGGTTCAAACTTCCTTGGGGTCTCCGTGGCAACCAGCCCTGCAGGAGCCTTTTCTTCCTTTCCCCTCCTTCCTCTTTTGTTGTTGTTGTTGTTGTGTCATTAAAACTTCCCGGATTGAATCCCCACCAGGCTGCTCCGAAGGCCCCTCTCCAGACCTCCTGCCTGCCTCCAGCCAGCTGCCCTTGCCTTTTCTCATCCCCTACACCAGCAAAGTTCAGCCCCAGCCCAGCAAAGCCCAGTCCAAACTCAGCCCCAGCTCAGCTTCCCATCGGGATATTTTTCCTGTCCCACGTTGTCCCCACACGGTATTTTAGCTTCTTCCAGTTCAGCCCAACATCCTCAGAGTGCTCAGACAAGACTGGGGATTCTCCAGTCCCTTCAGGCTGGGCTGTCTCACGAGGGGCATGGGGCAGTCCAGCCCTGGCACCCCCATTCTGCAGCCCCAGGGCTGAGCAGAGCCCCTCGTGCACCGAGTGCTCGGGCACAGAAGGGGCTGCTGGGGACCTGCAGAGCCCCTGCCTTGGACAGCCAGTCCTGGGCAAGCACAGCAATGCCAGATCCAGCACCTCACACCCTCTGTGAGAGCAGGGGACAGCCCAGGATGTGAGATCTGTGATCTGTGTCACCCATCCCTCCCTGGCAGCGCCGGTGGCATGAGGAGAGCAGCGGCTTGGAGCCCAGCAAACACCATGGATTAGAGCTGCTCCTGTGCTGTGCTGCCTGTGCCAGGCTGTGACACCTCCCCAGGGGCACAGCCAGGGCTGGGGTGGGAGCAGATCTGGACTCTGGGGTGTGAGGCTCCATCTCTGCTCCCTGTGACCAGGGACAGGACCCAGGGAATGGCTGGAGCTGGGCCAGGGGTATTTAGGACGGAGATCACCGTACCTGTCTATTTATAGCCAAAATGCACAAAGGTACAGAGAATAAAGCTATTAGTGTCCAGAGGAGGGACACGAGGGTGGGGAAGGGTCTGGAGAGGCCACAGGAGGAGCAGCAGAGGTCACTTGTTCAGCTGGAGCAGAGGAGACTGAGGGCAGAGCTCAGTGGGGGCTGCAGCTCCAATCTCTGCTCTGTGACAGGGACAGGACCCCAGGGAACAGCTGGAGCTGTGTCAGGGGGGATTTGGGATGGAGATCAGGGAAAGGATCTGTCCCCAGAGGGTGTTTGGACACTGCCCAGGCTCCCCAGGGAATGGTCCCGGCCCCAAGGCTGCCAGAGCTGCAGGAGCGCTGGGACAGCGCTGCCAGGGATGCCCAGGGTGGGGCTGTTGGGGGTGTCTGGGTGGGCTGTGAGCTGGACTGGGTGATCCTTGGGGATCCTGTCCAGCTCAGGACATTCTTTGAGTCTCATCCCGTGATTCCAGAGGGAAACATTTCCTATGGGCACAGCAGCCAGGGCAGGGCCAGGGGCCCAGCAGGGAGAAGGTCTCCAACGCTCACAGTGCTGCAGGGCACTCACACCCAGCCACAGCCCAGGGAAAGCACCGGCACTGACGGAAATCCGTGAAGCTCCTTTTCCTCCAGCAGCACAGGCACTCACTCACATCAGAGGGCCTCACGATTTCCAGCTACAACATCGTGGAAAATCACAGCCTGCAGCAAAAAATAGCTGGTCTCATTCTTTTACCAATCTCCCAGATACTGCTGGGCTGGAGTCCTGGGGAAGGAGAGAAGGAAGGGGAGGAATGACTCTGCTCTGTCTGCTCTCCATCCCTCCCCCATCCCTGGGAGGCATCCCTGCAGATGTCAAGGTAGACAGAGCTGCCTCAAACAAGCCCAGGACCTGGGGCGTAGTTTCTTCATGTGCTCAGCTCATCCAATTAGCCAGATTTACTGCAGCCCTGAGAGGCAGCTCAGCCTCTCCCGTGGATCCAGGCTGCCCCAAACATGAGGTGAAAACTTCACTTCCAGCTCGAGAGGGACAACACAAACTGGCCTTACAGTGCTTTGTGTGATGGAGCTGCTCCCAGGAGATCCCTGAGGCTGCTCCCCCACCAGCCAGACCTTCCACAGCTCTGGCACATCCTCACCCACCCTCACCCAGCCCTGCTCCATCCCATTCACCCACAGACCCCTCACACACACCCTGGCAGCTGGGGCTCTGCCCATCCCACTCACGCCTCCCCTGTATCCCCAGCTACTGCTTGAAATTGATTAAAAAATCACATCCTTGTGCAAGAAAACCTTCTGAGACCTTCCCCACAGGCCTTAGACCGCCCTAAGTGGCTCAGGTGAAGACTGAACAGAGCCCTAAATGGCATCTGGAAATAATTTTCCCACTAAGAGCTCATGGCTGATGGGCAAAGTGTCCTACTGCACCAGACTTGGATTTTCCTTTCCTTCGGAAGAGAGTGGGGATGACTTGGAGCAGGGGTGACATGGACAGAAGAGCAGAAGGTGAACAGAGAACATTTCAAAGCTGTGTCCCGAGCTCTGTAAGCCCAGAGCAGTGACCCCACATGATGCCAACCCTATTTCAGGTAAATCTGTGCCAGTCCAACATAATAAACTCCTTCTACTTACTGAAGTTTGGGATGGGTTTCGTTGCTCGCTCTCTGTGCTCCACGTTGCCATAGCCACTAAAACCCATGTGTTAGGCCTTCATTAGGGAATTTTTTTTTTTTTTTCTGAACCTCTCCTTGGCAAAATAGAGGAAAGATCTGAAAACCGAATGGAGTTTGAAGTGTGAGGAGCAGAAGGAATTGAAGGAGATGACAGTGAAAGAAAGATGTTTTTATTGACAGTCTGTAACTGCTCCAGTTCATGGGCACCCAGGCACTGAGGGGAAGTGTCCTTGGAGGATTTCTGGCAGTGCTGGAGGAGCCAGCGCTTCCATCTCACTCATTGCCTGTGATTCCCCAGCCACAGAGCAGGATATTTGTGACTAGAAAGGAGGAGAACAACTGAACCTCGGGCAGCACCATTTATCCTCCTTCTGCCCTTCAAATACAAAATCTGGGATTCCAGTTCTGCTCCTCTCAATATTTATGAAGCCTGTGATTCACGGCTGTCCCTTGATGTTCCAGCTCAGGGCTGCACGGAGGGGGAGACAGCTCCTTCCTGGAGGAGCTAATGGGATACACACAGGAAACGTCATTTCCCCAGGTTTACAAGAAAGAAATCCAGGGACAGGTAAAGAACCTGGGCCAGCAAAATCCCATGAGGCGTTCTTGGGAAAAGTTGAGAACACAACACAAGTTTCTTGATTTGGATCTCAGAACAGGTACTACAGCAGGTTACACTGCTGATCTTCTAAAATGCAACCTTTGGGTTTGAATAAAAATATACCTTTTGTTTTTGAAGAAAATCAAATTTTGAACAAAAACTTATCTGTTTTAATTTCCTTTTTAAAGGAAAAAAAAACAAACCAGAAATCCCAGTGTCTTGGCTACAAGACTGGGATATTGCAGGAAATTGGCTGAAAAGAATTTCTACCATCACTGGAAAAGAAAAAATATCCCAAGTGGAGGAATTCTATGTCATCAGCTTAGAACAGTTTGTAAATAAATGGAGTGAGGTAAAGGCTATTTACAGAAAAAAAGAGCCATAAAGTTATTGCTAAAACAGTAAAAGCAGTGGCAAAGGGTTTTGCTAAACTCAGAGGTTTTTATTGCCATCACCTCAACAGCCACCAGACCTTCCTTTAAAGCCTGACTTCCCTCTGCTTTCCAGCCACATCTTTGGCAAAGGAAAACTTCGGGAAGAAACCATAAAGTAGAAGCTGCATCCTGGTGCTCAGCTCCCTACAGCTGTGGGTGCTTTTCCCTGTGGGCACTGAGAACTCCACACATCATCTGCAGGCAGGCACAGGTGAAAGGCAGCCTTGGCCCCACCCTGCTCTGGGCTCACTGGGACGTGGCACTGAAGCTGTGCTGGGGCAAACTGGGGGGTGAGGAATGTGGGGTGTGGGATGGCCACTGGTGTGGAGAACAGGGAGAAGATCCATGGGAACACACAACAGTGTCCCTGTCCAAAGGGAGGAACACCCCCCAAGAACCCTCCTGAGGCCGCCCTGCTCTGGTGTTATCACAGGATGGCTCTGTCCAGGTAGAACCTGGGTGAGCCCAGGAGGCACCAACTCACAGCATCCCCACCAGAGGTGAAGAGCCAGGAACAGCAGAGGAGCAAAGCCTGCAAGAGCCAGAGGGAACACAAGGATCCAGGAGAGAGGTTTGGCCGAGAAAAATGAGGAATAGGGAAGTTCAGAGGGAATGTTAAAGTTACCTGTCACAGGTTAGCAGCAAACAGAGCCCCCAGAAACACTCAGGATTTCAGTAGTTTAAGGTGGAAGGAGTCAGACAGTTCATCAGCTTTGAGGAAGGATTTCCTCAGCTCTTTACAGATTTTCTGTAATTATTTACTTTAGGACTGATGACTAGAGCCATCAGAGTACTAATGTCCTATTTTACCTCCACTTTAGACTTTAAGACCAAAATTTAGGTCTTCAAACCAACAAACCCAGCTTGTTTTAGGACTTGAAACCCCTTTAAAGGCCATTGTCCAAGAGATCCACCTCCAGTTCCTGCTCCTGCTGATGCCCAGAAGTGAAATTCCACTTTTAGCACCCACTGATGCCACCCTTCACCTGTGACCTGGGGTGGACCTGCAGGTGAAGCCCTCTGAACCCTCTCACCACTTAGTGCTGCACCACAGGCCTTGCACATCCCCTGCCATCCCCCAAACTCCGAGCCAGGGGTCTAAACCCCCTCTGAGAGCTCATCCCAGTCACTCATCTCCTGCCCATGGCTGTGAGGTGTGCCTTGTCCTCTTCACATCAGCCTGACTCTGCCAGGAGGGATCTGAGCTCCCAGAGTCTCACACTCCTCGGGGGTTCCACACATTGAAATCCACGCTGAGAACAAATCCAGGAGACTCCACGGTCCCATCACCTTCCCAGGCACTTGGGTTTCTTGCTGCTTGTAGATTCAGATGGAGAAAGGAAGAGAAGCTAAAAGAAGGCAAAGTTGCAAAGTTAGAGCCCAAGGGCAAGGGGAGGCACGTTTCCAACAGGATCACAATGCTCCTTTGCTGGAGTGCTGTTGGAATAAACCAAAGGATCCCTTTGGATGCCTTGGCCGAGTCTGCAGTGCCACAATGTCCCACAACACACGAGGACCTCTGTGCTGGCATTGTAAAGGCAGCAGGGCTTTTCTTGAGCAGCCAAACCTCTGACTTCCTCAATTCCTTTCATTTCTGGGCATATTGAAACTGGACTATGAGAGTCAATATTGCCAAACTAGACAGAGTGATGTGATTGAAAAGACCCTCAGTTAATAAAACTGTCACTCAGCAGCACAAGGAGGTATCTATGAGTGAAATTTTGAAATTGTACTCTTTTGGGTAACTGTCATTTGCTCTTAGAAATTACATTTTAAATTAATGTTTGCTGTAGAACTTATAAATATTTGTTCAGGCTAGCATGAAATATGCCCAGGATAATTTTAGCATGTACGCATCAGATTTTCGTTTCACAGCAGAGAAGACTCAAAGTGAGTCTGTTCCCCTCACAGACAATGGAGTCTTCATCCCTGGGAGACAGGTCCTCCTCCCTGGGGAGCCATGCCTGCCATCCCAAGGCTTTGGGGATCAAGGCTGCTACAACCAAAGCCACAGCTGAGAACTGCCATTGTTTTTCTGCTCATTTTTCTGCTCATTTCTCTGGGAGAAACTCGGAGCCAGGAGTCTCTTGTAGTTAGGTTAGGGATGGGAAGGACCTTCTGCCCCCACGATCTCCAGTCCAAAGCAACCCCAGACACACTCCAAACACAGTCTCCTCACAAAAGGTGGGACAACACAAATGATGCTGGGACAAACAGATGCTCAGAGCAGAGAGAGCAGTGGAATGGAGAAGTTAAAGGAGTGGGGGGATGAGTAACTCCAGAAACACCCTCAGACACCTGTTGGAGCCATGGAGAGCATTCCCATGAATTCAGTGTGCTTGGGATCAACCCTTCACTGTGCATCTTTGAAAGCCTGCCTGTGGCCATGTCTGTTGGGTGCTGGGTGGGCACAGGGGTGGAGTGGGAGCTTTGTATCTCCGCCCTTGTTGTAACACAGCCCTTCCCGGGGCACACTGAGATCCCTTCCCAACCACAACAGCAAATAAAGCCTCTGAGTTTGGGTCTGGGGTCACTTTCCCTCCTGGTTCCTGCAGACAAAGCCCTTTGTACCTCATTATTGGCTTGGTTTATAAATCCCAGCACCAAGAATTGGATAAAAGAGCCTTTTGTGTTCCCCAGTGTCCAATGGACAGGGACATCTCAGCCACCACAGAATCATGAAGGTTGGAAAAAACCTTAAAGAACATCGGGCTCAACCATTAACCCAGCACTGCCAGGTCCACCAAGACCTTGATGATGGTCTCCAACCAGCAGCTCAATTCAGATTTCAAAAGCTTTCCCCGGCTGGATTTCCACAGTGCCTGAGGTTTTTGTCCTCTCCCCTGGGCTCAGCCACCTGCAGCATCACCTGAGACATCTCACTTCAGGCTCTCCGTTTGCTGCCTCTCTAGCAGTGACACTTTAATGACAGAAATTCTGTCCCTTGGTACTTTTAATCCTTATTCTGTTTGTGCAGCTTCCAAACATCCACCAATACAAACCTAGGCAGCCCTTCAGTTCTGCTTTGGCCAGAGCAGCTCCCAGGCCCCTCAGTGTGTTTCACACAGCCCAGGGCTGTCTGGGCAGCAAGGGAAGACTGCCTGTGACCATTCCCTGGCCCTGGAATGACACAGACAGGGGCACCTT
>NW_008240089.1:755104-792489 GCF_000691975.1 Corvus brachyrhynchos | reverse complement strand
TGCTGAACTCCCTTCAGCTCTAGAACAGGTGAGTCATATCTTAAGGGGTTACTAGGAATAGTTCCTGCCCCACACTAACCCCAAACTGGGACTAAAATCTCTTCAGGGCTGGGTAAATTGTCTGGGCCAGCTCCACACCAGGGTCCATCTTCGTGGTTAAAAACATGGGCAGTAAATTTTGAGATCTGGGAAAGATTTATTGATAGTGTTTAATTTACTGGAGCAGATTAAATCCACGTGTCCCCAAACGTCATTTGACAATTGCTGCTTTCTTGGATCCAGGCAACTGAGTTCAATAAAACCCATCTGGGTTCCAGGAAGATTCACCAGGACAGACTACACCCAACATCCCCTTTGGGATTTGAAATCCCACAAGAGAACAAGAATATTTAATATCTATGGGGATCCACAGTCAGCTGGAAAACCCATCGGAGTAAGCCTGGAGAAATTTGGCCTCCCAGTCCTTGCAGCAGGCACAGGGAGTGATGGAGAGGGGAAGTGTGAGTAGCTGCTGAGTGTCCTCCCTTGGGCGTGGATGGCCAGGACACAACCAGCACACTCCTGAGAGCAGCCCTGCCCTAACTCAGCATCCAAACACACCAAAATCAGTGAGAACTGGGAATCAAGAACGGCAGAAGCAAGAGGCAGATGCATCACAGCATCATGGAATGGTTTGGGTTGGAAGGGATCATCTCATTCCACCCCTGCCATGGGCAGGGACATCTCCCACTGTCCCAGGCTGCTCCAAGCCCCATCCAGCCTGGCCTGGGACACTGCCAGGGATCCAGGGGCAGCCACAGCTGCTCTGGGCACCCTGTGCCAGTGTGGAATCAAACAACAACGAGGAATTTGTCTGAGCTCAGAGCCTTAAGATCAGGAGAAGGTCTAGAGCTTTCAAACCATGAGATGCATTGAGCTGCCCAAGACAGGACCTGGAATCTCCACTACTGCCATGGCTCTGAAATAAACTGGTTTGTTGGCTGCTCCTAAAGTACCTGATCTCAAGCTGGTTCCACCCCAGGCATCAGGGCAGCACCAGAGCTGTGGTTGCTGAGATGCTTTAGGAGCAAAAGCAACTTGTTTGGCTTCTCCCATTTCTTTGTCCTGTTCTGTCGAGTCATCCCCTCTGACTGCACAACAGCTCCAGTTAAAACAGGCTCTCTACCCAATAACAAGGATTTTTATGGAAAATCTTTGTTGGGTCTATGTGCAAATCATGAAAGTGATTAGGGGATTTTTTTGTTACATGTGTGGGGTTTTGATATTTTCATCTTCCTGCATCCAGAGATGCACTTCACAAGCAATCCATTCGTGGGACACGTCCCCATCTGCCTGCTCCCCTCTCACCATGACATGGCATTTTTTTCTTAATAGAAGCCCAGGCTGCCTCTGCTCCCCCCTCCATCCATCACCCCCACACTCTGAAAACCTGGGCACTGCAGGTTTCGTTCCAAGTTTGTCACCAGTTTTGCCCACACCAACACATCCAGAGGGGTTTCTGCCCCTTGGTGCCCCCATCCCTCTCCATCTGAAGAACAAGTTCTGTCTCACTCCCGCTGTGAGATTAAGCTCGATCACAGCCACCCCTCAGCACAGCCACCCTTCATCCTTACCTTGCCGAGTCCTGGCGTTCAGGGGCAGCACATCCTGGGCTCCAAGTGAAATTGGGGGGAAAAGAAAAATGGAAAAAAGAAATTTTTAATTGAAAATCCTCCCCCCCCAGATCCCAGTGCCCCAGTGCAGTGTGGTGCACAGAGGGTTTGTCCGTGGCAGCGAGGGCTCGGAACAAAGTTGTGGGGTGGAGGGGGAGGAGAGGGTGATTGACAGCCCTGGGCTGAGCCTCATCCCTCACCTTGGGCCATGCGGTCTGATTGGCCGCCTGCTGACATCCCCGAGCCCTGCACTTTTTAATAGACGCTTTTGGATGATCTACGGGGGAAAGGCTTGGAGAGGTGTGTTTCTGACAAGCCAGAAAGTCACCCGAGCCACGAGGGACTTGGTTTCACTCTTTTTGCCCCCCCCCTCCCCCTTTTTTTTTTTTTTTTTTTTTTTTTCCTGGGAGGAGGGGGATTCTTCATTTTGGCACTTCATGTTTTTCTGAAAACTTCGCAGCGATTTTCCCCTTGCACCAGCCTGGACTAATGGATTACCACCTGCTTGGACTAATTCTGTCTTTTCTCTTCAATGGCACAAAGGTCTTAGCCGGTTACCCAATTTGGTGGTAAGATTCCTTCCTCCCCTCGCCCTTCCTCTCCCTATGATTGATTAATGAATTCATTAATTATTAGCCATGGGAGCTGTGTGTTCCTTCCTTTTCACCCCTCGCCCTGCGGAGCTGCCCACGGCTGCATGGTGGAGTCGAAGCGTAATTTCGTCAGATTTGACCTGTAATTAATGAAATCAATGAAAAGTTTGGGGGTTATTTTGAAAGGGCCATGCCTGGGTTTCCCTTTGCGCAAATGGAGGCTTCCCCACCACTCTTAATTTCTCCATTTTCGGCACTGTAGCGATGGGCTCTTGGTTCAGATGTGAAAGGATGCGGTTTTATTTCCTTGTGCAATGGGAATTTTGTCTCTCGCATGACTCTGCCACAGGGATTTTCTTCCTTTCCACGAAACTGCGATTGATCCTTTAAAAAACAAAAAAAAAAATTAATTCTATTTTCTGTTTGGTTGCTGCATTTTTTGGACTTCTTTCCCTTCTTTTGTTGTATTCTGTCGTGAATTTAGTCCGGCAAATAACGCAAATGGCACCTGAGAAAACATTCGTTAGTAAAATTGCTCAGAGGTGGATTTTGGTCATTTTAATTATGGAAATGTCACTAATTTCCTTGCACCAACGAGAAAAATAATTTTTAAAAGGATTGGTTGTATCTTATAATGAGGCTGATAAGTAACCTGAGTTACTTATTTTAAATAAATCTAACACTATACAAATAAATACAGTTACAAAATGCAATTGGAAGCCCTTTAGAACAAGAAACACAGAATTAAATATTCCAGGTCATTTAAATCCAGCAGACAGCGAGTTGCATAACAGAAAATTTCCGTTTATTTCTGTCTTTATGTAGGATTTCTTGTTGGAATATCTCTTGTTAAGTTTCTGTATGTGCCAGGTAGGGGCTGTGAGCCTGATGATCCGTAGGGAAAAGAGGGAGATGGTGGAATTTGGTGCTACTGAGATTCTTGGGTTATTCTCGCCTTTCCAGAAAAGTCTCTTTTTTTTTATTACTGAATTAGATCCTTTCAGTGCCAACATGGAGATGGCAAGAAGTAGGTGGGAGTGAACTTGGGAATGGACTGCCATGTCTGGGAATATTTACAATTCAGAAGGGAAAAGACAATTTTTTTTTTTAATAATCCATTTATTACTGTGGACTTTGGGAATGAGAATGTGCCATTCCAGAGGAGAAAGACTGAGAATACAATGAGAAGTCCCCGCGCAGGAAGCGTTTCAAAGGTTCATGAAATGGCTAAATCACAGCAGGTTTTCCTGGAGAATTAAATTATTTCCTCGCCCTGAGCGTGCCTGCCGAACTTCAGGCCCTCAGCCCGGGGCAGGGGAGCCTCCTGAAATACAGACAGCAGCACTTTGATTCCTTCCCTCCCTTCTCTCCCCCATCTGGGCACCGCTGTGTGGGCACGGGGCGCGCGGCGGGCGCTGGAACAGGTCAGGATGCCAGGGCTGGATCTGAAGGCAGGAGCTGCATGGGGCAGGGACACCTGGCCATGACATCAGCTCTCAGCATCCCACCAGCTCCTGACCTGCCTCAGGCTTTGATATAAATCAGGATTCAATGCCCAAATCAAGGAGGGTTTCAACTCTCAGAGCGAGGAACCGAAACCTTCTCGACAAAAAGGTCTCGTCTTCCCCTGTGAAGCAAAAATGTCCCCGTGAGCAAAATGTCTTCTGTCCCTGTTTTCAGGAGCAAATGCTGCAGACAGGTATCTGCCCCACTCCCTTCTCCCAAACCCCTCCAAGTTCACCCCAGAGGAACAATACAGAGGATGTAGGGCACAGACACCAGGGGCATGGCAAGCAGCATCCCTGGGAAAGGAGGGAGTCGAACACACTCTCCACGGAATTTCATCCATAGATCCAGGTTTTGCATATTTTTTGTAGATTCTGGCAATGCCAAAGTGCCAGAGAGTCTCTGCTGTGCTGGAGGGACGTGAGGAGGTGCCCCATGTAGGGTTGAGGCTGCAAATGCTGTGGGGTTTTAGAGGTTTCTTGAAGGCTGAGGGAGCAGGAGGGCAGAAATATCTGGGCCAGGGCTCCCTGGCTGCTCAGGCACAGACAATGCTCCCAGAGCACACAAACTGAGGTCTCCTTTGGTCCCACTGAAGGCTTTCAGTATCTGCTCTGTGGAGATGAGGTTTATGCAGTGGCATGGCATTATCTATGCTCTTAAAAAAACATCATTTTCTAATTTTCTTCCTGACCCTCTGATCTTTAGGCAGGCACAGAGCAGGCTTTGGTGGATGAGCCCCACTTGCAGGGCTCAGCACACCCCAAAACAGGGCAAGGGAAGCAAAGGTGGGGCACAGCCCCAGCCTGGTCCCCTGTGCTGGTGTCCTGCACCCCCAGGCCAGGCTGGACCAGGGCTCCCCTGGGCTTCCTTATCCCCAGCCAAAGCCATCTCTGCTAAATACGAGACTTTCAGGGGTACAGTTCATGTGGCAGGGCCCCTGTGCTGCTGGGACAACCTTCCTGGGTGTTTTCCTGCTGGATAGGGAATGCCTTGGCAGCAGCGTCACAACGGATCCTTTCTGCTGTGGGACAGAAAGGAGAACAATGTTTATTCCTGTGGTGCGGAGGAAGGGTCTGGATGTGCCCAGGGGATAGAAGGGTGATGAGAACAGGGTCTGATCACCTTGGAAATGGGTTTGGGGGCGGCTGCAATAATCCTGCTGCTCCACGGTGCAGCCAGACAATGCCAGGCACCCGGCAGCAGTGACAGCGCAGGGGATAAAGGCAGAGGGATGGAGCTGCTGAGGGTTTGTGGGTTGTGCTTTGCTGAGGGGCCAGAGAAGGACGTGGCCATCAGGTCACATTGTCCAGAGAGAGGAGAGCCCAAGTGCAGCCCCGGAGCTCTGCGGGGGGGTCCTGGCCCAGCTCTGGGCACGGGCACAGTGCACAGCACAGGGAAGGTCCCTGAGCTGCAAACCCAGCGCTCGGTGCCCAGGCTCGCTGATGGCAGCAGGATGGAGGAGCCAAGAGGGGGTTTCAGCCCAGCTGGGTTGTTGGAAACTCCCTGACATCGCCCTGTCCCCAGCCAGGCAGCTCTGAGTGAGGTCCAGGGGTGGCTCAGACTGTGGATGGAACCTCCAGCAAGCAGGGGAGGGATTTTGACACAGGTCCAACCCTTCTTCACATGCTCCCATCCTATTACAGCCGTGCAAGGGAACAAATGGGGCACAGATGGGAAAAGGTCAGCGAAATGCTGCCTGTGAGTGCTGACAGGAGGAGCTGAGAGCAACAAAGCTCCCTCAGAGACGTGTCCAACACTTGGGCTGTCTGGTTACTGCTGCTAAAAGAGAAGGAGGAGATGGGGAGCTGCGATGAGGCCATGGAGACCAGGCTGCTGCTCCTCCTGACCCTTCATGAGTGGATGGGAGCAGAGGGGGCAGCGGGGCTGTGGCCATTCCCAGCCCCATGGGCAGCAGTCATGGGACGTGCCAAGGCCTTTTAGGGCCAAGCAAAAGGGGTGGTAGTGACACCAAAGACACCTCCAGTCATTTTTTTAATCCCAAATACCCTGATGGCATGGATAATACCACGGATGGCAGGACATGTCTGAGCCATTGGGGTTGGGGGTATCAAGGTATGGAAGACAGGTCCATGCAGAGTGTGGAGATGGATGGGTGGGCCCAGAGCTTTGTGGTACTGTCCTGGGAGAATTTAGCTGGAAATCCAGCCCCTGGCCAGAGCTGCATCAGTGCAGGCCACCAGAGAGATTGTGTCCCAGGAAACAAGCAGGAATCACTCCCAGGATGTAGTGTATGTGCAGGGGCTGAGGAACTCAATCAGAGAGACATTTCCACCCATGAACTGCAGGGAAACATCAAAAGCTCTCCTCTTCCATAGGCAGCGTTCCCCAAGAAGCCTTGAAAACCTCTGGTGTGTCACTAGCCTGGAGAAAGGAGTCAGCTTTGGGGTCATTGGTGTAAAAAATTCAGCCTCACTCATCTCATCATCCCTCAAGATCTGGTAGTGATGAGTCAGTGCCCATAACTGTGACTGTCACCAGGTGCCTCTCCCCATCCAGCATTCCCTCGTCCCTAAGCAGATGATTTGGCAACTGCAAGAATGGCTCTGTCCATCAAAAGTTATTAAATTTTATGTCTACCCCTCAGAAATGTTTTGGGAGGAAGCAGGAAATGCTGGCAGCTGGCTGAGGATCCCAGTGGCCTTGGGCCCTTAGGAAGAGGCAGAGAGAAACTTCAAAACATCTTCTCACTCATCCCACAGCAGCTTCCTCCTGAGGAAAAACCTGTGAGAACCTTTTTATGTAGATGAAGCCAGAGGTGACATTTACCTGGTCCCCTTCAACTGTCAGGGCCTCACCTTGCTGGGACAAATGGGAACTTCATGCTCTTGGAAATCCTGAGTTTTTCCTCCTCTGAAGATTCAAAACATTTTTATCCCATAGCCCATGTCCTGTTAGAGGCACGTGGCCCTTGCAGCTTTATTCTGAAGGAGTAAAATTGAGTGCAGCATCACTCAATGATCCCTGTGAGGTCCCTCCAGCTCAGGATATTCCATGGAAATGACTGAGGGAATGATGGAGGTGGTCAGTGATGGAGGCCAGGAGTGCAGCTCTGGCACCCAGAACCAGTGCAGCCCCACCAGCTGTAAGAGCTGATGCACCAACCACAGGTCCCCTCCTGCTGGTGCTGCTGGAGGAGTGTGAACACAACTGGTGGGGACCCTCAGAGAGTCACAGCTCATTGTCCAGGGCTGCAGGAGCATCTGCTGGGGAGGGCAGGGGGGGCTGGGGTGGTGCTGGGCAGGAGTGAAGCTGGGCTGGGGCAGTGAGGGGCAAAGCTGGGCTGACCTGTGGCTGCTCATGAAAACAGCCACCAGCGCCTCACTGGCCACAGGTGTTTGGGATCTTGCGGTTCTGAAGGGCTTTGTGGGCTTACAGGGTTTCTTCAGCATTTTTCCCAGCCAGGTGTAGCCCGTGGGAATCCCTATCCCCACCCTGCCAAGTGGGTCAATCCATGCCATGAAAACCAGGGCTTTTGGAGCTGGAATTGGGGTTCATCCCGAGTCCTGACCAGCAGGACCGCGGGCAGTCCCAGCCATTGCCAGAGCAGATCTTCCAAGGATGCACAGCCTCGTGAGCCTCAGCACGCCCCAGGACTTGGCAGAGTGTTCCAGGTGGCATCTTTTGTTGGTTTTCTCCCTCCCCTGCACAGAATCCCAGAGTGGTTTGGGTTGGAAGTAGCCCTGAAGCCGTTTTGTTCCAGCCCTGCCATGGCACAGGGCAGTGGAGTCCTGACTTCAGCAGCAGCTTCCAAATGCTCCCAGAGCAGGACAGTACAGAGCAATAAGCAGTGCCACATTCCTGAATATCAGGAAGCTTCATTCCCTCAGAAATGAATCCCTCCTGTCTCCTGGAGTGCCCCAGCCCCAGGACCCACCCTGGCCTGCAGGGCCAGCACAGCCTGGAGCCACAGGAGCCCAGGGAGAAGGGCTCTGACCCACTCCAGAGTATTTCTGCCCGTAAGACACAAATCTCTGTTACCAGTCTTGTAACTGAACTTGGAAGGAAATTTAAGTGGCCACAAAGAGCTTTCAAGAGGCAGTTTAATTGCAAACCAGTTGGTCCTTGATTGACTCCTTCACTAAAAACAGCACTGGCCAAAGTGAAGCTCTTGCTGAAGGGTCCCCATGGAAGAGCCCTGGGAATTCAGGGGGTGTTTCTGGCCACCTGACCCTCGTAGCTGGAAATGTTGGAAATGACCCATGCCAGCTGTCCTCCCTGCTGACCCACAGCCCCAGCTCTCACCTTGATGGGGTCAGGCAGAAGTTCCCACCCCAGTGACAGCTCAGGAGGGATGGAGAGAAACTGGAGTGCGGCCAGGGGGTGCTGGAAGGTGGAAAGGATCACCAGGAAAGGGAGGAGCTGGGCTGGTGCAGGGTGGCCAGGGGGAGGCGAGGGCTGCTCAGTGCAGGCTGTGCCTGCGTGGAGGGCTCTTACAAACAGGACAGGGCTGACCTTTCCTCTCCAGTGCAATCCAAAAAAGGGCAACCACCAAATGCCAAAGGTTCATTCATTGGGATCCTCCTCGCTGCGGGGAGCTGAGGCTCTGAGCCTCAGGGAGGTGAGGAGGGACTGTCCTGGGATATTTGTAGTATCAGACTGCACCACCCTGCCTGAAGCTGGGAGTGTCGCACTCTGAGCTGGAGCTTGGACTAGACACCTCCAGGGATGTTCTCAGGCACCCCTCCCGTGACTGTGGCAGCCTTGGCTGAGGCCAGGGCTGCCACAGGTGATCTTTGAGGTTCCTTCTGGCAGACAGGTCCTGGGTCAGTCCATTCCCAGTGCGCATTTAATGGGGGGTGGTGCCTTCACCAGGACCCCCAGCACAACTGAGCAACCCCAACCCACGTGTTCCAGTGGCCCCACATCCACAGGACTAACCTGGTGGCCCCTCCTGTGCCCCCTGCTCTACACAACACTTCTGTGTCCAGGTACGAGGCACTGCCACCCCAACCAGGTCAGGACAGGTTTTTAGCTCATGTTCTCACTTATCCCTCTCAGAGGGGTGTGTGAGCCCAGGGGAGGTGTCTCCAACCTGTCCTCCCTCCCTGAGGGCAGCCTGAGCCCCAGGGACAGGGCTCTGAGTCACTAAATCTCTCCTGACCTTTGAATTTCACCTTCGTCCCTTAGCTGGCACTCAGGGGGCACCCGATTTCTGCTGCTGTCCTGGAGGACAAAGGGACATTCTCTCCGTGGGTAGCAGGGCGGTAGGCAGCAGGAGAAGGTTCTCTTCCCCCAACATTGGTGATACAAGTCCCAGTGATGCTCATCAGACCCTTCCACTGCCAGGTCAAACAGTTCAACGTCGCTGGATTTTACATGGAAAGGCAGGAAAATGCCCAAGCAGCCAGTTTGAAATAAAAAATCTCCAAACCTTAACTAGGAAATAATAAAGACTGAACAATTGAGCTGCCTGTTAAAACATGCAGGTGTAAGGCACAGCACTTTATGGTTTAACTGAGGTTCATCTGCCCTGCCCTTCCCTTCTCAGTTTCCAAGGCTCAGCATCACCTCGGGCAGCCCTCTAGAAATACCCCTGGGGTGCTGCTCAGGCACAGGGGCTGCTGGTGACAGAACCCTCGGTGTGAGCAGCAGCTCAGCACCCCCAGTACATCTGGCAGTGCTGCTGGGCTGGGCCACTGGAGTTTGCAGCTCTGCCCCACTGCTGACCCTCCCTGCCATTGTCAGCCTTGCCTTGAGCCAAAGTTGTGTCTGTGGCAATCTTGCTCAGCCTGAGCCTGTCCTCTGATTTGTGCCAGGCCTCAGTGAAGCATCCTTGGCTTGTCTAGCAGGAGTTTTAAGCAGCTGCTGAAACTAACTGGTCTCACGAACTGGGGTCTGGCTGGTTCAACATGAGACACCCTATCAAATATGGAACATTTGTGAGCATTAAGGTAGAAAGAACTCTGGATTCAGAGCCCAACCATTCCCAGTGTGGACACATCACGGTCCTGGATGAAAGTCATTCCATAAACACTGAGTAGTCATTATCATTTTTACAACATTATGGAGCTCATTCCAAAGGCCTCTTGAAGGTGGATTTGTGGATTTTCTTTGTGTCCATATGGTTGTGATCATGTCCCAGCAGATAGACTGGAACCTGCAGACTCAAATCCAGTGGTCTGACACCCCTTCTGTGCTTAATCCCACTCCTCCTCTCAGTTCCCTGAAGGCAGCAGCTCTAAATGGAGCTTGGGATGGAATTGTTCTCTAAAGAGCTCTGAGCTGCACCTCAGGATACTGATCTACAGCAAGGGAATTGTGGTGGGATGTCTGACCCAACTGTGCTCTGTGAAGTCACCGAGGCACCCTCTGCTGCTGCTGCTGCCCCTCTGGAAGGTCCAGAAATTCTGTTCTCAGCCCTGATCTTGGGAGGGATGGAGCCTCCTGGTCTCTCCTTTGCTGGCAGATGGAGCAGCCCAGTGGCTCCAGACTCGACACCTGTTTTTCACTGGCTGTTGCTGGGACAAGATAAATTTGATGTTCACCTGCTCCTGCTCATGCCCACAGCCTCATCCAGTTCCCAACACCCCTCAGTGCATCTATCAGGGATTTTCCTAAAGGACCTGAAATGGGGAGGATTTGTCAGGAGCTCGGCTGTAAAATTTACATATCATTTACACAGTTACAGCTCATGCTCCTTCACTTACCTGAAGCTGAGTTTTAGCCTCCTGTTGGCAGTGCAATCTCATTTTTGCTGACCTGATCTGAGGTCC
Organism: Corvus brachyrhynchos; assembly: GCF_000691975.1. NCBI lineage: Eukaryota > Metazoa > Chordata > Aves > Passeriformes > Corvidae > Corvus > Corvus brachyrhynchos. The sequence continues at coordinate 782,004 of NW_008240089.1, read as the reverse complement.
CTTTTGTATGTACAAATGGAAAGGGTTCAATGATCCTGAAGTTTGTAGAAAAGTCCCAGCGATGCTGGATGTGGTGAGAAGTTTTCCATATCAGGCTGTATCTTTTAAGGTAGTTGGGGTGAAGTTTTCAGGATAAAGGCAATGTCTGGATGGGACACAGGCTGAGATTTCTGTGTTGGTCGTGCTGTGATTAACACTCGGTGCCCTTTAACACCACCCGTGCCCTGACTGTTGATTTGCAGCTTTTCCTGGGATAAGCTTTTCCTTAGGACAGAGGTGTCTCGAGACCCCCAGCTCTCCCACGCCAGGAACCCTCTCTTCCCTATCCCTGGGACCATATCCAGGCCTCCTCAGAAATCCCAAACTAACCCCAAAACAGGTGTTTGCAAAGCAGGGGGTCCTTTACAAGCGCTCCTCACCTGCCCTGTCTGACTGTGCCCTGGCCAGGGGATTCCCTGGGATTCCCCTCTCCAGTCACACATCGGCAGACACAGAGGCTGCTGCTGAGGAAACCAAACATCCACGGCCACCTGAGCAAGGAACTGGGAGCCTTGGCTGGAAGGGCTTCACTGCCAGGCCTGGGAAGTGCCTGTTGATCCCCAGGACTGTCAGTGGAGCTGCTTTGCCACCCCTGGAAGATGAAAGAACCACGCTTTGAAGAGCAAATTTGCCCTGATAAAGGAGCCGAAGTCTCTAATTCCTTTTCTGAAGATAGCTTTCCTGATTTGCTAATTTGCTAATTTGTCTTTTTCACAATTCACTGAACCTGTCTGCTTTTAATTAATCTTACAAATCTAATCAAGTCTAACTGGCACCTTTCCCAGTCCTCACACTTTTGAATGAGAAGCACTTTCCCTGCTGCCCTCCAGCACCACCCTGGCTCAGGCTCCAGATCTTCCTCCACCTTCTCAACAAACAGCCCCTGTTTGGGGCAGGAGGGGTTGGTGTTGGGCGATGAAATCTCGAGGGGTTTTTTATTCTGATCCCATTTCTGTGTCGCAGAGTCACCCGATTTTCCTGCAGTTACTTTCTAGAAATTGTGGAGATTTATAACTAAGAAATTTGCAGTGGTCCTTGAAAAATGTCACAGGAGCTTTTCACAGCGCTGGTGGAGTCCTAACAAGTGCCACTCCTTGCTTCTTCCTCCCATGGACTTTGGGAGTTTCTTGCTGCCAGGGATACATTTGCAGCTTGTTGGTTTTTTGTGGGTTTTTTTAATTGTTGCAATGTATTTCAATTGTCTTTTTAAGTTCTGATTATTGCCTGTTATCTGCTCTGGCCTGATTAGGTTTGGTAACAACCAACTCCCTTTTAATGAGTTTTTATTGAACTCCACCAGCTGTCTGTTTGACAAGGGGTTTATGCAGAACGTGGCTGTCTCTGTATTTTTACTTTTCATTTCAGTTTGCTCATTTTTCCCCTATAAATCTGAATATAAGATCTCTGGAAACAAAGTCCCTGTTTGTGGGTTTGGTGGGGCATAGGCTGCTGCTCCTAAGTGAGAACTTAAAAGGAGTTGGGAGTTGATATAGAAGAGACTCTTTGCCTCAAGCTGTGGTGCAATGCTCAGGATCACAGTTTTGGAGGCTGAAGCTCTACCCAAACCCCCAAGGGAGACCCTCCCCTTGTGCACTGGGGCTGGGGCTGTTATTGTCACATCCTTTTGGGAACAGTGACACCTTTGTGACATCCCTTATCCAACCTCTGCCCAAAGGCACTGCCAGGAGGATTGGGAAGAGCCGGACAAGAGGGACACCCTGGTGACAGCACCACCATGGACACACTCAGAGGCTCTTGAAGTTGTTGAAAATCAGCCTTTGGTGCCCAGAGGACTCAGATGAGTCCTCCCAGCTGCTCAGAAATGCTGTGACCCCACCGAGTGCAGATATTTCCAGGCTGAGGCCAATGTGCCTCCCACCACAGCCCTGCTCTGCAGGAGCTGCCTTTGTCCAGCCCAGCCCAGGAGTCCTGGCTCAAGGGGTTGTAGTTTCAGTCCTGACAGTGTCCATGGTCCTCGTGGGACAGGAGTCTTGGTCTTTGGTGTCCAACCCAGCCTGAGGTTCAGCTGTGCTTCCCCCTCAATCCCCTCAGCCCTGGAATGCAGCAGCCAGAGAAGCTCCTGGGGCTGGTCCATGGATCAGGGCTTGGAGGAGGAAACACTTGGGTTCCACCTCAAGCCTCGAGACCCTGGCTCAAGGTGTGCATTGACTTCTGTGCTTGGGTGGAAACCACACACAAACTGGAAAATCAGATTTCTGGTGTGATTCTGAAGGCTGTGAATTCAAGGGTTGCTGGTAACACCTGAGGAATGAACAACTGGGTGTAAAAATCCTCCCCTGGGTGCTGGAATGAATTACATTAGACAAGTGTTCTGTAGGAAAGGGTGTAGATACTCAAAGAACATTTGCTTTGGGGTTGGGATTTCAGTTCCTTGAGTCAGATCAGGCTCCAGTAACTCCTCAGTTCCCTGGCCTTACACCCAATATCACCTACGAGAGGGTCCCCATCCCTTCACCCAACTCCCCAGCTTTGAACTCAGTTAAACTTTACTGTAGCTGGTATGGGGCAGGAAAAAAAAAGCCATATCCCCCATGATTAAAAAGAAGAAATGTCTCAGCAATGATAAACCTGTAAGAAAAGATTTCAGTTTTCAGATCGATTCATCTCTATCCCTGACCAAAAACTCTGGGAGTAAAGGATATTTCCCATAACTCCAGATCAGATTATTTGTTACAAAACACAAAAAAGGGGATTTTTCACCTGGGTGAGGAGTCAACAGCAGAGTTTTGCAAGGAATGTCCAACACTGAGAAGGGCTGGGGTGGGGGAGCAGAGATCAGTGATGTGGACAAACCTGGGCTGGGGGAAGGTGTCCCTGCCATTGGTAGGGGGTAGGGATGGGATCAGCTTTAAGGTCCCTTCAACTCAGACCATTCCATGGTTTTGTGAGGATTCCATGATGAAGTTTGATCATGACCACACTGCTCAGGGTGGTAAAGCACAAAGGAAGCCACAGAAGACAGGAGTGGATGGCACTCAGTGGATGATAAAATTAATTGCAAATGGCCATGAAATAATGCAAATTGGGAAAGGGCCCCCAAATCTGCACAGCACCGATACAGGTCAGGTTTTCTGTTAGGGCCACTTTGACAGACATTGTTATGGAATGGTCTCTGCAGTCGGTGCTCCAGTGCTCACTAATCCAGAAGTGAAGCTGTCCAAAATCTACAGGAATTCACTTCGCTGTTCCTCCTCTTGCCCAGATTTTTGGGGCCGTGTTGGTTGATGGGTGATAGGAAAGGCCTCTTAGGAGCTGTTGTTGGATTTGCTCTCAGAACAGAAAATACCAACATGACAATATTTCAGTCATTATTTATCTCATTATTGCACCCCAGGCTCTGTTTGCAGCCTGATCTTTGCATTTCCTATAAAATGAGGAAAGCACACCAAAAACCCAGCAAGGGACTGGAAGGGCTGAATTCCTTCAGGTGAGGACACAATATTTGGATTTGCTGCTTGGACAGAGGCAGTTCCAGGTGAATACAAAACAGATCCTGCAGATCACAAATGATGGCAAGAGTGTGGTGAGGAACAGGAGTTCATTGCTCAGCCAGAAGAACCTGCTGTGGGTCAGGTCAGGCGGGCACCCAAGCCCCACACAGGGGCTGCTTTTCCCTGCCAGGGGGATGGGGAAAAGAATCAGAAGGGTGGAAGTGTAAAAACTCATGGCTTGAGCTGAAGGCAGTTTAATAGGGAAAGAAAAGCTGCTGCACACACAAGCAAAGCCAAGTGAGGAGCTCCTTTAGTCCTTCCCATCCCAGGCAGGGGTTCAGCCTCCTCCAGAGCTCCATCACCCATGGGGGTTACCTGGGAAGGCAAATTCCACAACTCCAAACATCCCCCCCCTCCTCCTTCTTCCCCAGATTTTTGGTTAGATGGAAATTTATCACCCAGGAGCCTCTTTAGCACGAGTCACCTCCCCTGGTGATGGTCCCAAATATTCCCCTCCCCTCCAACATCCAGCCCAGCACATGGATCGAGGTGCCCAGAGGAGCTGTGCTCCAGGACCAACCCCTTCTGCAGTGTCTCAAACCCCTCGGATGCTGCTGGTATCCCTTTCCCATTTGGAGGGTGTAAAGCACATTTCTCACACCTTGTCCTGTCTGGACTGGCCCAAAAGCCACCATTTCATTTATTCAAAGACTTATTGTTGCTGCCTGGTGAAATTATTGGACCTCTGGGATTAAAATTAACTGAGACAAGTGTGTAATTAGATTGTGGGACGTGTTCCCGGGAAGGCCTGTGGGGGTACACAAACCCTGGCCTGGGAAAATCCCTCAGCATCACTTCACTCGCAGTCCTAAAGCACAACAGTCCAGAGCCAGCCTTCAGCTCAGGCCAGCCCACATCCCATCCCTGCTGGGACCTGTGTGAACTGGGCAGAGCCAACTTTTACCCGTGCCTTGCTCCTCGTGGTGCTTCCCAACAGAGCTGAGATTCCCTGGGAAGGAGGCAGAGCACCAGCTGCACTGAGCACCAGCTCTCTGCTTTGGAGCAGAGCCAGTGGCACACGGTTCAGTCTTTCCTGCAATATTCATGGCAGGTTGTGCCTCACACCTTTCCAGAGCCCAGAACCCTCCACTCCAAGTGCTCTGCTCTCCATGGAAAGAGAATAGCATTACCCAGGACTAAAGCAGCCTCACTTCTCACCACAAGAAACCACCAGGACTAATTCTAGATCTGATTTCCACATGATTCAATTTGGTTTTTCCATGTTGGATCTGACACAAGACATTTTAAGATCCAGTTCCTCCAGCTGAGACAGAACCGGTGCCTCCGTCTCAGCCACAGTGCCCAGGATGGGCAGCCCAGCTGACCACTGCCCCCAGTGACCACTGACCCTCTGTCCCCTCCTAGGCCAGGGCTCCTCCTTCCTGGGGTAACCTCAGGCTGTTTGTAGGAGCAGAACCAGCCTGGGGGCTTCAGTCCTGGGCTTAGGGCGCAGGGAAGGACTCTCCAAAGAGAGGCAGCCCAGGCATCCCCCTTAGATCCCACCCCGAACTGTGGGACAGCTGAGTGGATGTGGTAATTCCCCTCCACGGGGTGTTTTCCGTGACATCTGAGCATTGGGAAGCCTCTTTCCAGTGCCAAAGGCTGTGATTCACCGTGGGTGATTTCCAGGCAGTTGGCACCAAGCGCTTCTTGAGGCCACCCACCACCACGGCCTCCCCAAAGGGACTCCCCAGACTGGAGGCATGTGGAGAGGGCTTGGCTGACCAGTGGGAGATGTCCAGCACCGTCACTGGCCTGAGTGGAGATGTGTCCCTTCCTTCCCTGGATTTCTGTGATGCTCTTTCTGGTCCGAGTGTCCTGTCCCCTTGTCCCTGGCAGGACACATTTCCCTCCCCCGGTGGCCGCTTTGGGGCAGGAGGCAGGAAAGGAGGGTGAGTCGTGGTGGGAAAGGCTGGCAGGCTGGGCTGGCAGTGGCAGGAGAGGGGACAGCAGCCCTGGGAGGTGGCATGGCCTCACAGCCGGTGCACACACAGAGGGTCAGCCCTGCCAGGACCTGGGGCACACACAGAGGGACAGCCCTGCCAGGACCTGGGGCACACACAGAGGGTCAGCCCTGCCAGGACCCAAACAAATCCCAGCGTCTCTCTTTGGAGGAAAGGTTTTACAGCGCTGAAAATCTCGCTGTGTTTATTGCGGCCACAGCCTGGAAGCCTACATTTGCATATGCAAATCATATGCGTTTATGTAAATTCGGGGTCGAATAATATTATCACCGCCCCCGCAGAATAGATCCTCTCCCATGGCAAATCAGTTGATTGTGCTTCCCGAGCTGAGAGCGGCACCGCTTTGAGCAGGCGCTGCCGAACCAACATTTCTCTCTGGTGCAGGGAACAATGCGGGAGCCGGCTCCGGGCACAGCCCGTCCCTTGTCAGCGGCTCCATTGGGCTGTGGCGAGCAGCAGCCCCGGGCCAGCGCTGCCTCCCTGCCCCCATCCTGCCGGCCCTCCTGGCACATCACCCCGAGCCCAGCCGCGGGCCGTGCCAGACAAAGCGCTGGCAGCAGATGCCAAAATCACTTTCAAGCCCATGACAGAGCCCTGAGTCACCCGAAGCGGAGCAGCGCGCCCAGAATGGGCTCGCCTTACAAAAGTGCTGTTGCTGCAGCAACACTAATCCACCCGCCGGTGGGCAGAGGGATGGAGAATGCGAGGGATGCAGCCCGCAGTGCTCAGGCAGGGCGGATCGCTCTCGTCTGCGGGGATCTGCGTGCCCTGCCCCGGGGCCCTTTGTGGTGGGGCCTCCTCAGGCAAAGGGGTTCCGTGCTAGAGCTTGGGGCAGCTCTGACTGACCCCGAACTGCCACAAACTGGGCAGGAAGGGGATTTGACAGAGCTCCCGTTGCTGTCTGGGCCGACTTCTGACTTCTCCACACGGCCACTTGAGGCCTCAAAATCTCAGCTGGGCTGTTCTTCACACCCAGTCTGACCTGAGGAGCATTTGGGCCCCAATTCCTCCCCAGCAATCACTCATGTCACCACCAGGCTCCAATGCCATCGGCACTGCAGCACTGACCCCTCTCTGTCACCCTCCTGTCCTGCCCCACTCCAGGGAATCACAGAATGTCCTGAGCTGGAAGGGACACCCAGGATCATCCAGTGCCACCCCTGGCCCTGCACAGACACCCAACAATCCCACCCTGGGCATCCCTGGGAGCCGTGTCCAAACGCTCCTGGAGCTCCGTGGGGCTGGTTGGTAACAGAAGGGCAGAGGCGAGGGTGACACGAGGAGGGGTGGTTGAGATTACAGCATGAGGCGAGAGGGTTGCAATGAGCAACAGAACAAAGTGGAGCAGAAAAATCCAGGGGTGGGAGATTTATGGAGAAAGAAATTTGTGACTGAGCAAAGGGGCCGTGAATGGTTTTGGGGTGAGACTTTCTCCCATCAGAAAGATAATGGCTTTTAGAGTGGGATTTTTGACAAGTGATGTTTGGTGTTAGAACCCAAATTGCAAATGAGAGGCTTTCGGGGCCAGGTGTTAAAAAAGCAGGAGATTGGGAAGTTTGAGATTTGGGATCATTCCCATCTCAGTGTTGACCGGGGAGGACACAAGAGAGAAAGAGGAGAAAGGAGAGATGGGGAGGGGAGGAAGAGGAGCTGCCCGAGCACTGACACAGGCTCCGGACAGAGTCATGGGAATTCCAGCTCCCAGCTGTCCCAGGAGGCTCAACCAGGCAGAAAGATTGGAGTGTTTTCAACCCTTGTCTTTTTGACAGTGGCACTGAACCCACCTAGGACATCCCTTTTCTCTCTCCACTCTTCCCACCACCACCCTGCCACGTGTCTCCATCCTCTCCTCCTAACGTGATGGATCCCAGAATGGTATCATCAGATCTGTCCTAAAAGCCCCACAGAAATGCTTTGGGTCCTTCAGCATCAAATCCACGGGGTGTTGCCAAAGAACTGAATTTTAATCACAGAATCAAGGGACAGTCGGGGTTGGAAGTGACATCTGGAGATCATGGAGCTCAACCCCACTCAAAGCAGGGACAGACAGAGCAGGGTGCCCGGGGCTGGGTCCAGCTGGGTTTTATTGCCAAGGATGGAATCTCCACAGGCTCTCGAGGTCACCTGTTCTGTGATCCTCACAGTGAAGAGTTTTCACACGCTCGGAGAGAATTCCATGGTTTTCAGTTTGTTCTCATTGTCCCTTGTCCTGTCAGAGGAGTTTGGCTGCAGCTTCTCCACCCTCCCCACCAGTTATTTCCACACACTGACAAGGTCTCTCCATGGGTTTCTTTTCTCCTGGCTGCACAGTCCCAGCTCTCCCAGCCTCTTGTATGTCTCAAACCCCAAAACACCTTTGCTCCTCCACCATCTGTGCAGGGGTGGAGCCTCTCACAGCCCCACAGGCCACTGGAGTGATAATTTCAATGCTCTTTAGGGCTCTTACCTGGCCCCACAATACCCAGGACTGCAAGGCAGGGCTAAATGCTCACCTGGTGCACTCCTTCAGCTCCACTCTCTCCAGTCTCATCCTCTGAATCTGCTCCTGTCCAAGAAGAAAAGCCCCCAGAAGGGTAAACCCCACTGCATTTACCTGCGCAGTTCACCTGCACCGGTGTTTGGGTGTGCAGAGAAGGAGGTGCTGGGGGGACTGAGGGTGGTACCACTGCCAGTGAGACCCAGCCCATCCCTGGGGACTCTGTTCCCTGAGCATCCTCATTTCTGTTAGAATCAAACCCCAGCACAGGCCATGACATCCAAAACTTCCAAAACAGCTCCTCTGGAACGTTCTGGGAATGCCAGGCAGGTTCCAGGCTCTCACAGGCACTGCTGTGGGTGAGGGCCATGTTCCTGTGCCAGCTTGTGGGAGAAACATCCCTGTGGCTTTTCCTGTTTCCCTGTTCAAAAGGTGATGCAGCTCCATGGTTGGTGCTTGCAGCCTCATCCCGCTCCGGTGGGGATGCACAGTCAGGAAGTGCCATCGGGGACAATGAAACACCCAGTGCCCAGCCCACATGTCCAGAGTGCAGTGCAAGAACCCCCTCAGAGGGAACAGGTGGAACAGGGCACTGGATCGTGTCCTGAAAGTGCCAATTTTCTCCATTTGTTACAAGGGGAGCCAGGGAGATGAGCTCAGGGGGAGGTGACCAGAACGGGGACACCCAAAGGGGAGTTCCCTGAGCCCCTTCCAGTGCCAGTGAGGCACTGATGTGGGTGGGTGACCTCCAGGCTCAAGTATTTCCCATGGAAAAATGGGAAGTGACCTCCTGAATGTGCCTGTGCTCTGCTGGCTGGAGGAGGAGCCAGCACACCCAGGGAGCAGAGTCTGCAGTAAAGCCTCCACCTCTGAGCACACAGCCCCACTCTGGGCCGCTGCTCACTGAAATGTGGTGGCACACAGCAATGATTTAGGTTGACAGGATCATCTGCTGCTCTCTTACCACGAGGAGCAGCCCCCTGACCACTGTGGTGGCCTCCACTGGACTCGCACCTCTATGTCCATGTCTTGCCCATCCTAGGGAGCCCCAAACAGGACATGGGATTCCACCTGTGGTCTCACAAGTGCCAAGTAGAGGGGGAAAATCACACCCCTTGATTTTCCAATCCTGCCAATGCAGCCTCAGGATGCAGTTGGCCTTTTCTTCCTGCATGGACACAACAGATTCCTGTTCCAGCTGTTGCCCATCAGGATCCTCAGGTCCTTTTCTGCAAAGTGAGCCAGGCCCCAGCCTGTCCTGCAGCATGGGGCTGTCCCAGCCCCGGCTCAAGGCCTTGATTTTGCTTTTCTTGAGGTTCATGGGGTTCATGGAGGGCCAGGCTGGATGGGACTTGGAGCCACCTGGTCCAGTGGAAGGTGTCCCTGCCCGTGTCAGGGGGCAGAACAAGATGATCTCAACAGTCCTTTCCAACCCAGGCCAGTCTGTGGTTCCATGATCCTCATTCTGCCTCTAAAGCGAGCTGCTGGCAGGGAGGGGAGGGGATTATCTCCTAATTACACTGTGATTGAAATTCCTGTGCTCAACTCATTTACCAACCAGCCAATATCTTGATCTTCCTTCTGTCTCTTCCTTCTGTGCTCCACGCAAGCCTCTGAATTTCATTATTTCTTTAACTGTCAGGACTTTGAGACCCAACTTCATTTTCCAGCCACAACCAGACCACCTCTTGTGCTCCTTGGTGCCAGGTCCCTGCAAGAAGCAGCACACTCTTGAGAAACTGGGGTGATGTTGGCCACTGAGTCACTCTGTGTGACTGGAGAAAGACTTTTCTTTGTGCAACAAGGAACATTCCTGAGGATCTGGCATTTATTTTCTTTTAGTTAAGGCTCTCCTCATGCAAAAAAAAAAAAAAAAAAAAGCCACAGGGATTTAGCACAGGTTCCCTGCCAAGGGTGTAATTTTGTCCCAGTCCTTTCTCGATTGTTGTGCCCAGAGATCTCCATCTGCCTGTGAGCAATGAGTGTCAGCTTCTCTGACAGGAGAAAAAATACAAAAAATCCATGGATCCTCCTCAGATCTACACCAGAGCAGGGCTGTGCTGAGTTCCAGCACACACAGATGCCTGGACAGCTCTGACAGGAGCCAAGGCCATTCTCAGCCAGCACTCCTGGCTCCTCACGGGCTGTGTGAAACAAAAGGAGACAACCAAGGTCCTGATCTGAGACACCGAACCTCCTCAAAGGGCTTTGCCCAGCTGGGAAAAATCTGAAAGCAGGAGGGCAAGCAGAGTGTGCAGGGCAAGCTCCAGCTGGCATGGAGTGACAGGACAGGGGAACGGCTTGATCGGATTTTGGGAAGGAATTGTTCCCTGTGAGGGCGAGCAGGCCCTGGCACAGGGTGCCCAGAGCAGCTGTGGCTGCCCCTGGATCCCTGGCACTGTCCCAGGCAAGGCTGGACATTGGGGCTTGGAGCAGCCTGGGACAGTGGGAGGTGTCCCTGCCCATGGCAGGAGTGGGATGAGATGATCTTTAATGTTCCTTTCCAGCCCAAACCATCCTGTGATTCCATGATTCTCTAAAACAGCTCTGGGAAGGCCAAACCAGGGTTGTGTCTGCAGAGCAAATTCCTCTGGTAGGGATGGGGAACCGAGGGAGGCGAAGGGTGGGCAGGAACCCTGTGAAAGATCAAAAAATGACCCAGGTTTGGCCCAGGGACACTGAACTTGGAGTTCTGAGGATGACACTGGCCCACTCTGATGTACAGGAGGGCTCTGGGCCCTGGGGCAGAATTTGTTTCTGCTCCTGAGCCATCGGGACTCAAAACCCAGGAGAGACTGAAAAAGGTGCCAAGAAGATGGACAGGGCAGGGTAGAGGAGGGGACCAGCCCCACCTGGGGGGGTTGGAGCAGCTCCCAGGGTTTTGGTGTTTGCAGACTCTGGATGTTTCTGCAGTGTGAGCTGCAGACAGAGCACGTGGGAAATGTTTAAAGCTGATTTCTTTACAAAGCTTGTTTGGGTCACAAAGGAGCAGAGAGAGCAGTAGGGGAAAAAAATCAGCAGGAGACAGAGGAACTTTCCCCAGTGCCTGTGGGTTCAAGGAACACTGCAGCACCATGAGCCATTGCACAGGAGGGGTCAGCACAGCCCATCTGGGAACCCTCTGTCTGTCCTCCATCCCTGCACGAGGGGCCTGGGATCCCTGTGTGCTCTGCAGTCACCACGGTGTTGTTTGAAATTGCTGAGCTGCCTTAGGCTCATCAAGAGCAGAACTGCTGTGCCCTGCCATGGGCCCCACCTGGAGACCTCGGGCATTTCACCAAATGCTGCTGGAGGGCTTCAGCCTTGGTTAGAGAATATTGGTATGTTCAGGAATATTGATAATATTGATCCTCCCCTACACAACAGCTGGATCCCAGCTCCTGTGCCATCCTCCCCTGCTGCCTCTGCCAGTGCAGCACAACACCCTCTGAGTGGGCTCTCCCTCCTCATGGGCCCAGGGGACAGGAAAAAACTCCTCCTTGCAAAGCCAGGCAGGGCTGTGTGAGCACCGAGTGCAATCCCTTCACCCCACGGGTGAGGAATTCATTTGTCCTGCCTCAAACAGCTCTTTTCAGAAAGGCACAGGCTGGATTTGAAGACACTCAGTGTTAGAGGATCTGCAACAAGTGTTGGGCATTGGTCCTTTGCTTTGAGATTTGAGGCTTTGCACTCCACTGCTCCGAATTCCCACTCACAGCCATTGTCCTGCCCTCTTCTGCTGGACAGAAAGTCTTAATCTTCCCCTTCTTCTCACTGTAACTAAATAATCTCTCAGAAGTCTTTCCAATAGACTGATCAAACTGTCAGCATAAGCCACTGCCTCGGCTCGCTGCTATTGCTCCTTTGTCCCCTTCCCATGTTTAACATCCCATTTACAACAAGGAGGAGGCTTAAACCACTCCAGTTCCTGCAGCATCCCGAGCTCCTGCCTGGGTGAGACAGCGCAGCCTCAGCCAGAGCTCCATGAGGGAAACAGAAGGACAGAACCGTCCTGAACACGTCCATGAGGGAAGCTGTGGGCAAACCCCAGGGCTGAGTAACCCCATTTCATAAACACCACGCTGTCCTCCTGCCCCTTGGATGTCTCACTTGCCTTTGCTGGATGTGAAGGGGTGGCTGCGTTCTCCTGGAGATGGGTGGCGGGGACTCAACCTGCACCAGCTCCAGGGCTGTGACACGTCCTGTGTGCTCTGAGAGGTGACATTGTCCTGGCTGCTCTCAGAGGTGACATTTGTGCCCAGGCTGTGACGCTGCAGCCCTGAGAGGCTGCGCTCACACCCTCAGACACCTCAGCAGGGTGCTCTGGTGAGGTGGCCCCAGCTCTGTCAGCGTTTCCTGGGCTTTGCTCAGTGCCAGGGGGTCACAGTGGCTTTTTCTGGCTGGCAGCTCATCTCGGAGCTGGTCACTTCCCCCTCAGCTCATCCTGCCCCTGTGCTGGGGGAGAAGAGAGGTCCTGCCCTGGCCTGGGGGAGCCCAGACCACATGTACACCAGCAGGAGAGCATTCCTGAAGGACTTCATCCTCTGGCACCCTCCATTCCTCTTGCCCTTTCCATAGGGATTTCTGAGCTTCCCATGTCCCAAGCACAGTTCCAGTACCAAGAGATGAACTCTGCAGTTCAGGTGCCCTCTGGGGGTTTTACATTTCTTCAGCCAAACTCAGCTGATTTGCACCCAGAAGGGATTTGATGCAGCAAGGTCAGGGTAACAATTCACCCTCTCAGGAGGGCTCACTGCTGCAGCTCCAGCTCTCCTCCCTTTGGTTCTCCCTGCCAAGCATTCCCCACCCACTCGCTGGAGTCAGGAACGGCACCTGGGTGCTCCATCCCTGGAAGTGTTCAAGGTCGGGCTGGATGGGGCCCTGGGTGACCAGGTCTGATGGGTGACATCCCTTCCCATGGCAGGAGGTGGGAACCAGATGATCTTTAAGGTGCCTTCCAAGCCAAACCATCCTGTGCTTCTGGGACCTCCTTGAATCAAAGGAAAAATCCCTTTGACTTCCCAAATCATCAGAACTCTGACTCAGCAACCCCAAGCCCAGAGTCAGAGGCAGGGGAACGCGTGGCTCTTGTGAGACAGCCTCTTTTATTTTCATTTATTGCAGCCCAGCTTCCCCCTGCACCGCAAAACCACACAATAATGTGTGAGATGTGGATGATGGGTGATGGGTGGGGGTTCACTCACAGGAGAGCAGCTCATGCCATGTCTACAGGGCAAAAGGAGGTAAGGGAAAAAATGGAATAAAACAACAAGATTTGTTTCAGTTCACGTGGCAAAAATCTCACCACAGATGTTCTGGGGGTCAGTCCTTGGTCATCCTTCACCCAGTAAGGCCCATGGGCACTGCACTGTCCAGGACTCGAGGGCAGGTTCAGCTGACCTAATCTGAGAAGTCCTTCCCTAATTCTCTGTGGGGTCAGAGGAGCTTTTCTGGAAGGTGACACCTCCCTCTGCAATAACTCTGCAGGGAGCAGATTACCTGAGCCCCCTCGCTGCCTCCTTCTCTCCACCAGTGGCTCGGGAACTTTCTCTGGGTTACAGCACCTGGAGTTTAATGCAGAGAAATGAACCCTGTCCCAGTGACAGGAGGACAGGAGCTCCCTTCAGCTCAGTGTCAGCTTGGGAGGAAAGAAAATCTGTGCTCTCTGAAACCGTGATGCACCCAACACGTCCTGGCACCCATTTCACCCCCCAGACAAACCTTCACCCGACAAAGACTCTTCTGCACCTGTTTGCACTGGCAATATTTGCATTTCCCTAAAATCTTCCACGTCAAAGAACTTCAGCTCCTCTGGTGGCACCGATCCCTCCCAGGGCCCGCAGACCTCGCTGTCCCTGCCAGGCAGGAGCAGCACTCAAACAGCAGCACTGGAATTCAGCCACACTCAGGTTAATTGAACCATTTGGCCGTTTCCGAGCTGGGTGTGGGTTTTCCATGGTCCTGAAGGAAGGAAGATGCTTCTCACAGGTGACAGGAGCCAGCTGCAGCCCCTCGGAGCACACCAGGTGTGAACCTGTCTCTGCAGGCAGGCCAGAGTGGGGATCCTCAGTGTCCAACAGCAGCAGCCCCTGAGCGAGTGACCCTGGGGCTGTCGTCTCCGGGCTGGAATGCAGTTTGCTCCTTGCCTTGGCAGAGACCAGGGGGCACAGCAGGTGCTGACCCACGGATTGTGCCAGGATTGTCTCAGAGTCATCCCCCAGCTCCTGTCTGTCTCTGCTGAGGGACAGGCGCTGCAGCCTCCACCCTTCTCCGCCTCCTCCTCAGTGCCAGGATGCCAGAGGTGACAGTCGTGCCACCAAGGGTCAGGTGCTGCTCCTTCTGCCCTAAAATCAGAGCCCATTACCCCAAGTGACAGCAGTGCTGGTGGGAAGGGATCCTTAGGGTCTGTAGTCCAACCTCCCCTGGGGCAGAGACATCCCCAGCACCATCCCAGGGCAGCAGGGGCTGTGTCCAAGCTAAACTCCAATGGATGAGCCCCCCCTGCTTTGCTGGGCACCTGGAAAGGGAATTTTTCCTAATGCCCAACCTAAATTTCCAGGCTGCACTTCCAGTTGTTTCCCCTGTCATCTGGCACTCCTGGGAAGAGTTTGGCTCCACCACAGCTGGAACTGCCCCACAAGTGGCTGTGGGCTGTTGTTGGACCCCCTCAGCCTCCTTTCCTGCCCACTGACCCAGCCCAGCCCCTCCTCCTCTCCTGGGACCCCTCAGCCACCCAACCCCGAGCACAGCTCTTGGATAATGTCCCCTTCCTACACATCCCTCTGGATGCAGCATTCCCCATGACATCCCTGGATGCCCTGACCCCACACTGACCCAGCCCCATGAGGTGATGTTGGGAGGCTTCAAACTGATCTGGGTTCAAACTTGGCACCTCCAGCCCCTTCACTCATAGGAGCTGTGAGTGAAGGTTGTGAGAGGAAACAAATGAGCCCCCCAAAATTCACATAATTTGATCAAAGATGTAGGAAAGCTGTCAGTGGGGCAGGGCTGGGGCTGTCAGTGGGGCTGGGTTGGGGAGAGGCTGAGGAGGCTGCAGTGAGCCGTGCTCAGCACAGCCAGGTGGAGGGGGCACTTCCTGGGCAGCATCACACTGGCATGGAAAGCTGCTGGGTTTGGATTTGTGTGGATCAGGAATGGCTGTGGGACCAGAAACAGCAGCACGTGTGCGGGGTTTAACCCTGCGAGAGCAGAGTCATTTTCACCACAGTGATGAACACGCTCCTTGCAGCCCCACACCTTCACCTCCTTTCCTGCATTTGCTCTTCTTCTAAACCCCAAAACTCCTCGAGCCTTTGAGGGAGAGCTCAGCCTCTCTCTGCTCAGGTGGATTTTAGGCACTGCCTGCTCTGGGACACAGCAGAGGGGGATCCCAGGGTGCTGAGCTCCGAGAATTCAGGGATCCCTTCCTGCCTCTTTCTGAGCACAGGGATTCCCACAGCACTTTCTGCTCTGCCCAGACCCCAGGGAATGGTTCTCCAAATCCAGGAGCCACACAGGCCACTGCTCGCCAAGGGCCAGCCCCAGATTTGGGGGTGATCTCGATGGAGATTCTGGAGTTAGTTCTTCTTACAGAAGATGGGTCCTGAACCTGAGAGAGGGAATGTGAGTGTGAACAGGAACCCTCATCCCACAGGCAGAGCAGACCAGCCTTCAGTGGGGAAAACCCCTGGCTCCCAAAGCCTCCGTGCTTGGCAGCAACTTCAGGAGACTGCCCTGCCCCAGAATTACTGTCCCACCCCAGGACATCTCCCTTGTCTGCCTGTCCTTGGCACAGGTGGGATTCAGCCAGGCTGCACTCACCTCTCACGTGCCCTGAGCTCATCCCAACCCAAATGTGCTCGGTGCTGGAGGGTCCTGGGGCTGCTCAACATGAGACTCAGTCCAGCAGATGGATTTGGGGGGGTTTTAGCACCCTCCTACCATGTGAGCAGCAGTGATTATCAGCAGCACTCAGGCCTTGGAGGTGGCAAAAGTGACACCAATTATTGGGCAGGTCACTGGGAGACTGAAAAAAACACATTTGGGGTTTGGACACAAAAATCTGCCCCAACCATCCACATGTGACTCCACTTTCAGTTGAGAAACCACCTGATGATACAAGCCCTGAACAAATGTTTGGGGTTTGAGTGATGCCTCTCCCCTGTGCCCCTCTTTGCCCCTAAGTTTCATTAAATCTGAAGGATCTGGGGGCATTTTCAAAGGGAACCAGGGAAACCCCATCCCACTGACAGCAGTGAGTTCTTCTAGAGGGCAGGAAGGAGATAAAGCACAACCAGGATGCTCCTCTTTAGCAGGATGAGCTGTCCTTATGCGTGTCCTTCAGCAATTTTTGTAAAGATTGATAGAGCAGAATGAGACATAAAATGATGTTAATATTCCCTGAGTGCAAACACTCACACTGAGCAGGGCAGCCTCCTCCCAACACTCACCTTGATGCTTCCATGAGCCTCACCCTGGATTTTCCCTGTTCTGGCTTTCCCTTTCTGCTGGATCACTGCACCCCTGAACCTCCTTCCCAGTCAGTCTCCCTGGGATTAGACCCTCAGAGTGAGCATAATCCATCCCTTGCCAGTCTGTCTACAGGGAGAGCCTCTTCCTGCCTCCCTCCACCCCTCCTTCCAATCCTCCATCCCTCCATCCCTTGTTGTCACTTCAGCTCCCTGTGGCAGTGTCTCTGCAGGACTCACACCCTGTGCCAGTGCCCAGACAGCAACAACCTGGGATGGGGTTTGTTGACCCACCAGGGAACAGGAGGGGGGTCCCCACCTCGGGGACATCAGGGGAGGTTGGTCTCTGCTCCCCGAGGGTGGCCTGGACAGTCCTGGCCTCGGCCCCAGCGACGGAGCTGTGGGACCGTGAGCACTCCCCAGCTCAGGGCCTCTGGGACAGCCTCACTCCTTGATTTTTTCCAGCAGATCTGAGCAGACAATTCAGTGGGAGCTTTCCAGAAGGCCCCACAGCACCGTGGGGAGCTGCAAACGCCCCAGCTGAGGGTGGCAGGGCAACCTGCCTGCCCCGACTCGGCCCCTCTGCAGTGGGCCCGGCACCGAGCCCCCGCAGCCAGGCACACCCTGGGGCTGATCCCAGAGATCCCACACCCCAGCTCCCTTTGCTGCCCTCCCCAGTCCTGATCTCTTCTTATCTGCTTGCCCTGCCAGGCTCAGGTGACCTTGAGGCAATTTTTGTGACACTGGCATTGCTCACAAACCCCCTTTTCCCACCCATTACACACAGCTCCCCTTCCCAAGATGTGGTGGTCACTCCCAGCACCCAGCCCAGGCTGCAGAGTGAGTTTGTCCTCCTCTGTCCCCAGCAGCAGACCCCAGGGCTGGGCTGGTGTCCTGCAGCCCAGGCTCTCCCAGCTCCAGCTGCCCACGGAACATCAGCAGGTGACGAGTCACTGCTGCCTCTCTGGGACCTGACAGTTCTCCAGCACCCAAACCCCCACCTCTGGCAGAAGACATTTCATTGTTTGACACCATTCCCAGGCCAGCCGGTGGGTGGGGAGGATGGGAAGCAGTCACAGCCAGCCCAGGAGAGCCCGGCGTGGATCAGCTGCGGCACCAACTCGCTCACGTCCTGCAGGATCCGCAGAGAGCTCCTAAAAATTCCTTCCTGAGTGACACAGTCCTGCACTGCCCCAATCTGAGAGCCCCTGACCCAGTGCCCCTCCCCAGGGGTTCCTCTGGTCGTGCTCCATCCCATGGTAGAGTGGCTTTGCTGCTCTTTGTGCCTCTGCACCTGCAGTGCAGGGGGGGACAGGTGACAGGGACAGAGATGCTCCCTCAGGAACAGGCAGAGCATTTGGGACGCTGCCAACATGAAAAGAATCTTGGTTTTACTAAGAACTGCGTGCAGATAAGGGGCTCTGCCTTGGTGCAGATTTAGCCTGGGCTGTGTTTCAGTCGCTGTTCAACATCACTGTTGATTGGAGACTGAAATAAAACAGCACCAGCCCCTGCCTCTAATTCCTCAGGCCTGGAGCTGCCTCTCTTCAGCTCTCCTTTGTAACATTCATTTTTTAGCAACTCCTGGGCCATCATCACTCTGCTACCTCAGAGCAAAAGCACCAGAGGGGCATCAGTAGCACCCCTCCCTCCTCTGGGACCGCAGGCAGGGCACGAATGTCCGGCCCTCGTGTTCTGCTCAGGGCGTCATCGCATCAAGTGCTTGCTCCTTGTTTCCTTCTGGAAATAACCAACATTCCTCTGCAAATGGAGCAAGGTTGCCAAATTTCTGACACAGCTGGTGCTGTGTGTCCCTGAACAACACGGGCCAACCATCCCTGGTCGTGGCAGGATCCTGGGAATGTCCCCCTGTGGCACTGGAGAGGCACCACCATGTGCAGGGACAATAAACCAAAACCATCCAGGACCCAGAGGAATTTAAATACCCTGAGCTGAGAGAGTTCTCAGAGTGATGACTGAACTACTTCCAAGCAGCCACAGGTTTGGGAGTGATTTCTAGATGGACTTTTGCCTTTTAAAAGGATTCTGCCCCTTATGGTGACAACATTAAGGGAGAATTTTAATGGGACAGAATCTGGCCTTGTGGGTGCTGAATGTTGTTCAGATCATACAATTCACAGACACTCTTAACGAGGTCATTTTCAAACACAGCAGCTGCAGAAAGAGCTCTCTGGCTCAAGGGGTCACACTGGAGTGTAAAATCTATGGAGACCTTCCAGGACAGTTAAACATCAAAACCCCACATCCCATTCCTGCCCTGGGGCTTACCCTTGGCTGGGGCATCGGCCTCCAATGCTCGGGCAGCTGAACCTCCTTTTAAAAAATGCATTTCCAGTCTGTTTTATTGCCCCCCAAGGACTGCAGGGTTGGGTGGGGAGTCTGTGGTGACACAAGTGCCACCTCTATGGAAAAGCTCAAACCTCCAGACACGCTCAGAGGGTGATTCCTGAGTGAAAAGCTGGTTTCCAGTCCCTCTCCTCATTGGAATTCTGTCATGTTTTGTCTGTTCTCCACATTCAGTCAGGACCTGGCATTTCCCCACTCAGATGTGAGCATGCTTTGACTTGCAAAACTTTTCCTGCTGCTGCTCTTGATCTTTGGGCAAACCCAAGAGTTTGTGTGTTCCTCTGCTCACGAAGGGCTGCACTCAGCACAGTGCCAGAGCTAAAACCGGTGAATATTACAGCAGCTGTGAGACAGAGAAAGAGCCTGGATGGAAACTGCTGCTCCCACCACGGTGTCCCCAGGCCAGCACTGCCAGGAGGCACCAGTGCCACTGCTTGAAGCACAAACATTGACCAGAATTGGAAAACACCAAATACATCTCAAACTGTACAATAAAAGCCCCTCCAGGCAGAGACAGGTTTTCCCAAAGGCAGCAGGTGGCAAATAAGGTCCCAGCTGTGAGCAGGTTTTTTTCCTGCTGGTTCCCAACTTTCCCAGTGCTTTATAAGAAGCTCAGGGATCAATCTGAGGCATTGATCAATGTTAGGGAGCCAAGCAGGACAATGTTTGCCTTGTAACTTTGTGCTCCAGGGACCTGAGCTGCTGTGGGAGGAAACACCTCCTGTCCAGAGCAGCTGTGGCTGCCCTGGATCCCTGGCAGTGTCCAAGGCCAGGCTGGACGGGACTTGGAGCACCCTGGGATAGTGGGAGGTATCCCTGCCCACAGCAGGGGGTGGAGCTGGATGGGCTTTAAGGTCCCTCCAGCCCAAACCATGCTGGGATTCTGTGATCGTGGTTTCCAAGAGCTTCACTGGAGTTCCTGGGAGCCCTGGAGGAGCTGCTGGCTGTGGCTCTGGGAGAAGTGAGGAAGAGCAGGAGCCACCATGACCAGCAGCATCCTCTCTGCAACACTTGGCCGTGAATCTCCAAGTGTGCTGGAGGCTCTGGCAAGGAAAATGTAAAATCATTCTAACACCTTTGTCAGGGCAGGTGGCACAGAGGGGCCCAGGATCCCTGTAGCTTGTTTGCTTTTACGTGGGAGATCCCTCAGGAGTGGCAAGGGAGAGCTGCAGTGCAGGGAGTGCTCCATGGGATGGGATGTGCCCTTGGTGACAGAGCCCGGCAGCCCAGAGCCTTCCTGCGACAGGGCTGGGGCTATCCTGCTGTGGGGAGGTTCTTCAAATTCATCTGCTTCCAGCTGCTGGGTTCAGAGCCAGAAAACCTTCCCAGAGCAGCACATCCCAGAAAGGTTCTCCCTGCATTTCGAGTAAAAGCTGCAGCACCGAGCTCAGGTGCTGTCCCACGCTGGAGCTCACGGAGGCTGTTCCACACTCCTCACACAAATGTCAATATTGTCCAGGGCTGAGCACATTCCTGTCCATCTCCAGGACTCCAAGAGCTCCCAGGGCTCATTAAAGACAGCAGCAGGTTATGGGGTTGCAGAAGAAAGAGAAGGGGTGACCCCACCGGGATGCAGGGCTCCCTCCTGGCCCTCATCTTTTGTCCTGGAACTGGAGTGTGAAGCTCGTGTGAGCACACCCCGAGGGCCAGCCCTCACCACGCCCTGCACACACAGCAGAGACCGGACACACACCTTCCCAAGGAGCTGCTGTCCTGGAGGGCAGCGGCCGAGCAGGGCATCACCCCAGGGGGGTTTGGAGCCCTGCTCCATGCAGGAGCAGCTCACCAGGGTTTGTCTTTGGCCGGTAAATCCCAGCCCGTGGCACACAGCGAGTCCAGTCCTGAGTGCCCTGAGCACTGCAGCCTCCAGGGAGGGAGGAAGAAATGTCCCAGAACCTTTTGAGCTCCCTGGCAGGAAACCTGCCCTAAATGCTGCTTTTCACACGTCCAGGAACAGTTCTGATCTGGCCAAATCCTGCTGTTTCCACACACTGCTGCGTCCAATCCCTCTGGGTACAAGGTGGCCAAATGGAAGATGAGTTTCTGGCCAGCTCTGCAGGGAGGATAAAGATGGGCGTGGGCACAGCTCCTTCCACGCTGAGGAACAGGAGACAGAGTGACCTCTGCAAGGATGGAAGGATGCACCCACAAGCAGCCACGGACAGAGGAGCTGCACGAGACCATCACTGCCAGGGCTTCGAGAGCTCATCCCAGACCATGGGAGCCACAGAGAGTCGCTCACAGCTGCTGGAGCCACGGCCCTGCTGGGTCTGGCACCATCGGGGGGAACGAGAGGAGTCCCTGGCCTGAGAGAGTGTCAGGACTCCTGAGAGACTTTCGGGATCAAGCAGAGGAAGAGCAAAGGGATTTCCCGTGCGACTGCCACAGGCTCTCCTGCTCCTCGTGCTGTGCCCTGCTCTCCCACACACACGAAGCCAACCCTTCTGTGCACATCTGTCCCCTCACACGATGGGAGCCAGAGCAATGTGGGCTCAGGCAGCCAGGACGGGCACTGAGAGCAAGAGAGAGAAGCGTGGGCTCTATCACCCCTGCAGGTGCCAGCCTTGGAGTTGTGGTTTTGCCTTAAAAATTGTCCTTGTCCTCCCTCTCTCTCAAATTCACCCTGTGACACTTCCTCCCCTGATGTGTTTCCTTCATCCCCATGAACTCTCGTGATTGAGATTTAACTCCTGTGATTGAGATTTTAGATTGAACATCGTGTGTAAGACACAAGATTTGGGATCCCAGATCTGGATTTCAAAGAGGTTTGGTTTCATCTTCACATCTCAGCCACTCTACAGGGAAACCACTGGCCCATGGGACCCCTCAGCCTCAGCTCCTGCCCCCTGTGTCTTCCCAGCGCTCCTGGGGAGATCCGGATGATGGGACAGGAGGAATGAAGTTTTTATGACTGTCTAAGTTGCAGTGGGGAGATCACAGGTTCACTGACATGAGAAGGGAAATGAAAATGAGGTGCTGGCTGGAGAGGAGGTGCTGCCTGTTCCCTGCATCACTGGGGGCAGAGGCTGTTCTTGGAGCTCACCACCCATCCCAGCAGCGCTGAGCTCCCCATCCCGTGGGACTGGGAGGAGCTGGAAGCGCAGAGCAGCTCTGGGAGCCAGTCCCAGTGCACTGCTCGTTGTGCTGCTGCCTCCCAGCCACATCTGGCTGCCCCTCTGTGACCCATCAAGGGTGGGAGATTTGGAGCCCAAACATTGCCTGAAGCCTCAGGCAGGTGCTCCAGAGGGCAGAGAGGGGCAGGAGAAACAGGGAGCAGGAACTGTGGCAGAAGACAGCACTGGGGCAGGAGTGGGAGTCAGGTCCTCTCATCCAGCAGATACATTTCTGCTGAGCAGGCACCCTGGGATTCCCTTTACATCCTTAAAACCGTTAGTGGGTAATTAAATCAACCAGCTGGTGCCAGCTCAGCACCCAGCCTGAGACTCCAGGCTGGAAGAGCAGCTCGGGGTAAGGACAGTCCCCCACAAAGCCATGGCCTCTGTCCTTGGAGGAGTTCAAATTGTGGAAGGACAAGGCCCTGAGAAACCAAATGTAACCTGGAAACTGGCCCTGCTCTGAGCCCTCCTGAGGGCTCTCCCAGCCTGGAAACGACAAATGATTGTTTTATTCCCACACAGTCTCCAGGTGCTTGAGGGAGAAACAGAAATGCAGTGGCAGGAGTGGTTGGTACCACAGGTGGTTGGGATGTGCTGCAATGGACAGACAGGAATGTGATAAACTCCAACCAAGGGGAAAAACCACCCGGGGAAGAAACAACCCTGGGCACCTGTGAAGGCCGGGGGCAAAGCAGCAAAGAGTGTGGAGCAAGACCTGGGCGTGCTGCTGGACCAAAACCTGAGTGTGGAGCAGCCGTGGGACACAGAGTGACCAGGGCTGCCCGAGGGACAGCAGGGAGGGAGGAGATCCTTCTCCACTGCTGGGGCCTCAGCTCAACTCCTCTCTCCACCTGTGGACTCGCAGTACAAGAGAAACTGAATCAAAGGATCACAGAATCTCCTGAGTTGGAAGGGACCCAACAAGGATCATCCAGGCCAGCTCCTGGCCCTGCTCATGACACCCCAACAATCCCACCATGGGCCTGAGAGTGGATTAAGTCCCAACTCTTTCTTACGTGCCCCCAGTGGTACCTGCAGTGTGAGGTCTGTGCTCTGAGTTCATGATGGTCACTCTGGCACGGAACTGCTGCTCACACGTCTGAGCCCCCTCTGCAGGGGCAGCTCTGGCTGGGCTGGAGCCTGGGCCAGGCTGTCCCTGCTCCTGTGCAATGTGTCTCAGGGTCTCAGGTGTCTCAGTGCTTCTTTAAGCTCTGTGTCTTCACCCTTCAGTGACAATTTCTGGCCAAATAAGCAGTTTGACCCACTGTTCCCACGATTTGATGCTGGGCAGCTCCTCGGAGCAGTAGAAAGGATCCTCTCAAACCTGTCTTGCACCTTTCCCAGCCCAGAGCTGCTCCTTGAGCCTGGTGCCCATCCAGGTGGAACTGTGGTGGTTCAGTCTCTGCCGGAGCCACCTGCACAGGTGTCCAGCCAGCCTGGGACAGTGGCACTGACACACCTGACCCCAAAGCAGCCCCTTCCCAGGAATGCTGATCCCTCTGCTGATGAACTTGGCATCGGACAGGGCACTTTCCACCTTGGCCACAGTTCAGGAGCTCTCACATCAGTTCTCCTGACAGCTGAGAGATCCCAGGGTGCTCCCCAGCCTCCAGGTGTTGCTGCCCTGGATCCAGCCCCTGGCAGGTCCTGTCAGATCCTCCAGCCCCTTGGGGAGGTCTCAGGAGCTTTGGAGTACCCGGATTGGCTCCATGCAGAGCTGAGTCCCTCTGTGCCCCCAAAGGCCCGGGATGTCCCCAGGTGTGAAAGTCCTCACACCAGAGCTACCAGCAGCACTTCTCTTGTTCTCTTAGGAAATCCCTCGGTGTCAGAACTTTGCCCCCCTGAACTCTCAGCTCACCAAACTCCCCCTGGGGATGGTGGGGGCAGGGTTGGGGTCATTGGTGGCACCAGGACCAGGCATGGTCAGCATGAGGGTGTTCCCCAGCCCTGACGCTGTGCCCTGTCCCCTGCAGGTCCCTCGCCCTGGGTCAGCAGTACAGCTCCCTGGGGTCCCAGCCCATCCTCTGCGGCTCCATCCCCGGCCTCGTCCCGAAGCAGCTCCGCTTCTGCCGCAACTACATCGAGATCATGCCCAGCGTGGCCGAGGGGGTGAAGTTGGGCATCCAGGAGTGCCAGCACCAGTTCCGGGGCCGCCGCTGGAACTGCACCACCATCGACGACAGCCTGGCCATCTTCGGGCCCGTCCTGGACAAAGGTAACCCCTGGGGGCAGCTGGGCTGGGGGGCAGAGCTGGCACAGCTCCACGGGGCTCTGGATACACCAGGACTGTCCCGCTGGGAGCACGTCAGGAAAAGGGTCTGATGTCCCAGCTTTCAACCCTGATTTCTCCAATTGCTTTTTTTCCCAAGTTTTTGGTGTGTTCCATCACAAGGAGTAACGAGGGAAGGGTCTGTTCCCATGCCAGGAGCTCAGAAGGGCCAGGGAGGATATAAAGTACAGGAGGGGGAAGGTTTAGCCCCAAGCACACTCACATGTTCTGGAATCATGGGCTCCACCTCCCTTCCAAACAACTGGGGCCAGCAGACCCGTGGGAAAAGCCAAGGAGGGGGGACCTGGCTGAGTTCTTTGGGATCAAGGCAGGGCCACTGAAGCACAAGCTGCCAACCCCAGGAGGTCCCTGGGCTCAAGTTTCCCCACCAGTGAGGAACCATGGTTGAAATCCATGGTCCTGATCAGGCTTAGTTGGGATTTCAATGAGTCTTTTCACAAATGAGCCCAAAAAGCAGGGCACAAAGAGAGATTATAAATTCATTTTCCTTCTCCTCTCTCCAAACTCCTCTCCATCCCCTGCTCCTGGAAAGCTGCCTTTCCAGACCCACTGGCACGGATCAGGCACACTGGAATGTTGATGAGGCACCATAAAGTTGGGATTCCCTGTGAGTTGTGGGGCATTACACTGGAAAAAGGGAGAAAGGGCCCCAAAACACCGTGGAGGGAGGTGCTGGAGGGGCAAATCATAGAATCACAGAACACCTTGAGCTGGAAGGGACCCACAGGGATCATGGATTCCAGCCCCAGGCACAGACACCCCCAACAACCCCACCCTGGGCATCCCTGGCAGCGCTGTCCCAGCGCTCCTGCAGCTCTGGCAGCCTCGGGGCCGGGACCATTCCCTGGGGAGCCTGGGCAGTGCCCAGCACCCTCTGGGGAAGAACCTTTCCTTGAGATCCAGCCTAACCCTCCCCTGACGCAGCTCCTTGATAACCTGTCCCACACCTCAGATGTCCCAGACCCCAGATTAAAAGGGATTCCCACGAAACTGAACTTAATGGTGGATTAAAAACTCCCAGTGGATAAAAATCTCCGGTTTCTCCATCCTGTCCCGTGGATTCTGTTCACTCTGTGCCACGTTTAGCACAAGGGACAGCCACAGGTAATATCTTGGTTTCACAGCTTCATAAACACAACCAAAAACATTTCCCCCTCATCCTCCTGGGTGTTGACATCACTGGGTCCCTGCAGCCCAAAGTCTCTTTATTGAACAGAAATTATTGTTTCCAGTGATGCTTTGGAAATGGGAATTTTATGGTGCAGACTTCAAGAAACTGGAGAAATTGGGGTGAGAGCAGGACTTTGGACTATTTCCCAACAGTCCCCTGGGGAGGGCAGGGCTTCTGGTGAATTTTTCTTACACAGCTGCAATATTCTGCAGAGAAGCAGTTCATGAAACCATTTTTTCCAGGTTTCAGCCTCCCAGTAAGGGTTGGTATCATTTCAGATCCCCGAAATGTCAGGCGAATATTTCAGTGAAAATCATTCCTTTGTGTTAACGTGGGATTCTTTGCAGGAACCAGGATTGTAAAGTCTTATTAGAGCACTAATAGGGACCATGAGATTCATTTCCCCTCTGTTTTGTCAGGGTGTATTTTGGGGTAACTGCTGTATTTGCCACCAAATAACTTGTCAGCAGGGCTCAACACACTCTAATTTGCTGCCTAATAAAAGCCTGTCCTAAATTTCAGCACTTAAAAGATCAGAAAGTTTAAAGTTTCTTTAAAAACTATTATTAAAAATCTGTCATAAAAATTCTAAACACGTTATGAAAGAACTGTTCAAGCATTGAGCCACTGAAAATCTCTCACCACCATTTCTGTCAGCGGGAAAGCACTTAAAGATTGGATTTGAACCATCCTCCCTGTAATGAGCAAACTGAACTTTGAATTTATGGAGAATATTTTAAGATTCTTTCGGCTGCAGGGACTCGAGCAAAGCCTCGTGTGTGGACTTGCCTCAGCATCTCCACGCACCCCGAGCTGACAAGGTAAAATATCACCCAGAGCTCTGAAACTCTTCTGACAGATGGAGAAAAAGGAGTGAGCACGTTGGAGATTCAGCTTTGCCAGTGCCACTGTGACGCATCTCCAGACAGCACTGCCAGGCTCCCAGAGTGAATTTATCCTGGTGTCTCACTAACCTGAAAGTGGAGCAGTTAAAAATAAACAGCATCATCTGCAAAGAAGGACACATCAGAGCCCAGCCCCTCTGATCGTGGGTATTATTCACATTTTTGAACTGTGCTCGTGTCTTTTCCCTGCTGCCTTCAAAATTAACGAGTGGATTCAGGATAGGACTGGTGTCAATGTGTGGCACTGAGTAACACAGGGAACCTTTGAGATTCCTGGAGTTTGCAGCAGAAAAGTCTCAGAGCAAACCAGAACCTTTCCTGCCACAGCTTCCTCGGCTGAGGGAAGAGATAACGTTGGTGATAAAGCTGAGAGATCCTGTCAGCTGTGAGGGGTCTGGGACCAGCCCTGCTCATCACTCACAAGGGTTGCTGGACACTCCTGGGCCTTCAGAGGATCATGGAATAGTTTGAGGTGGAAGGGACCTTTTAAAGATCATCTTGTTCAACTCAGCATCTTCCTTAGATGCAGCAACAAGAGTCACAGACTGGTTTGGGCTGGAGGGACCTTAAAGACCCTCCAGTGCCACCCCCGCCACGGGCCGGGACACCCCCC
>NW_008240089.1:751732-755060 GCF_000691975.1 Corvus brachyrhynchos | reverse complement strand
GGCCCATGCAAGGGATCCGGGCGCGGCCCCAGCTGCTCTGGGCACCCTGTGCCAGGGCCTGCCCACCCTCACAGGGAGGAATTCCTTCCCAATATCCCATCCATCCCTGCCCTCTGGCACTGGGAAGCCATTCCCTGTGTCCTGTCACTCCAGACTCTTGTCCCAACCCCCTCTCCAGCTGTCTTGGAGCCCTTTAGGTGGTCCTCAAATCAAGAGTTTTGAGCCCATAATCTGGATCCTGTGGCCACCATGGCCACGTTCCCTTTTTCCTGATTTCCAGCACACCCAGGGGTGCAGCCCTACAAACCAAAACCCAAACCCAAACCAAGACAATCCCTGTCACAGCTCACATGCTGCATTTGGCCAACAAAGGGTCGGGGTTTCCCCTCTGACAAACACCTGGATGAAATCACCCCTCAGTATTAACCTGGTTAATCCCAGCTGCTGCTCCCTCAGGTAGATTGAGGCTATTCTGGAAAAGCTTCAAAGGTGCAGTTCTCACAACAAAATCATTTCTAATAGAGCCTGAAAAGAAACTGAGGGTAATTTCATTTTAAAGGAGCTGCGCAAATGTTAATCCTGGTCACTTCCACTGAAGGAGAGCTCAGTCTGCAGAGCAGCACAGCGTGGGAGGGCTCAGCTGAGCAGCCCCTGCCATGGCACACGTGCCCAAGCCCTCCGGGGCTGCTCTTTCTGGGCACATCCTCCAGGCTGTGAGCCCTGGTGCCACTGTGGGAGCACAGGGCTTCCCTCCCTGAAATGCCCAAGGGATTCCTGCCTCCAGCCTCCCCTCCCATCTCCACATCTCTTCCCTCCCCAGGGTCACCTACAGCTCCAACCTCTCCTCCTGCAGCCCCTGGCAGGGCAGTGAACAGCAAGGGCAGCTCAGGGAAACCCCAGGCACTGAACCCACCTGGGAGCTGCTGAACAACGACCCAGGAGAGGCTCTGTCCTCAGTTCCTCCATATTTCCCACTCCAAATTCAGACTCATGAGGGTTTGGCTGCTGTACCTGCCCAGGCTTTGGTTTCCTAAGGCCACTGATGATCTTCCTGCAAGGAAGGGAGAGCTGGGGGTGCTCACGTGTAGAGGAGAAGGCTTCCTTTCTGGGCACATCCTCCAGGCTGTGAGCCCTGGTGCCACTGTGGGAGCACAGGGCTTCCCTCCCTGAAATGCCCAAGGGATTCCTGCCTCCAGCCTCCCCTCCCATCTCCACATCTCTTCCCTCCCCAGGGTCACCTACAGCTCCAACCTCTCCTCCTGCAGCCCCTGGCAGGGCAGTGAACAGCAAGGGCAGCTCAGGGAAACCCCAGGCACTGAACCCACCTGGGAGCTGCTGAACAACGACCCAGGAGAGGCTCTGTCCTCAGTTCCTCCATATTTCCCACTCCAAATTCAGACTCACGAGGGTTTGGCTGCTGTACCTGCCCAGGCTTTGGTTTCCTAAGGCCACTGATGATCTTCCTGCAAGGAAGGGAGAGCTGGGGGTGCTCACGTGTAGAGGAGAAGGCTTCAGGGAGACCTTAGAGCCCCTTCCAGTGCCTAAATGATCACCAAGAGAGCTGGAGAGGGACTTGGAACAAGAATCTAAGAGTGACAGGACAAGGGGGAATGGCTTCCCAGTGCCAGAGGGCAGGGATAGATGGGATATTGGGAAGGAATTGCTGTCTGTGAGGGTGGGGAGGCCCTGGCACAGGGTGCCCAGAGCAGCTGGGGCTGCCCCTGGATCCCTGGCAGTGTCCAAGGCCAGGCTGGACGGGGCTTGGAGCATCCTGGGATAGTGGGAGGTGTCCCTGCCCATGGCAGGGGTGGCACTGGATGGGCTTTAAGGCCCCTCCCAACCCAAACTGTTCTGTAGTTCTATGATTCTACATTTTCTTTTTTCCATGTCTCATTTTCTAATCTGGGCCATAGAAAAAAAAAAAAAAAAAAAAAACCAACGATAACCACCCCCCGAATGTGGGGTAAGATCATGTTTTTACAAGCAAATTCCCTGAGATGATTTATACTGCAGGTGTGCAGACCGGGATAAGGAGGGAAGAAAAATCTGTCTTCCCCCTGCCTCCTTTCCATTTTCTCTGTAAAATAAGGTCAGCTCTTATCTAAAGCCAGTGGCTCCTCCAGCCACGCCCTGCCCAAAACCAGGGCTGAGCCAGCAGCCACACACTGCTCTGGGGTGCTGATAAAATCCATGATTTTGGTCAAAGCTGGCACCCAGAGAGAGCTGTTGGTGAGTGCACGAGGCAGGAAGGCCCCGCAGGCATCGGGAGAGCGATTCCTGGCGCGGGGAAGAGGTCTCAGAGCTGCAGCCAGGGCTGGATCTGCCGGAGCTTGGCAGGAGCCTTGGCAAGCTCGCACCTTTCCCCACTCCCTGTGCTCCTGTTCCCTCCGCCCGCGCTGCCCTTCGCTCCTCTCCTGCTCCGCGGAGACGCCGCCGATGCTCCGGGAAGATGCTCCCCGAGCCCGGGCAGCGCATCCCGTGCCGGGGCAGGTGCAGGGGAGGCAGCTGGGCCCGGGTTGCCTTCGGGGGTCCCTGCGAGCTCGGCTAAGCCCCTGCCACGAGCTGTGAAAAGGCAGACCCGCACCACGATAACCCATGGCTTTTCTCAGCCATGACACTCGCAGTCATTTGCATCTAAACAGGGGTGTGTGGGATCAGGGGCCGTCTTGATATAAACTCAGCAGCTTAAAGGGAGGGGGAGGGAAAGGAGAGAGGGAGAGAGAAAAATAAGCTTATACCGATGAGAAAGAGCTAAGCTTCCTCCCCTACTGTGAGGCAGGGCGAGCGATACCATCGCAGCGCCGCAGTCGTTTCAAATCGCTGCCGCATTCACACGCCCTTTAGCCATTCTGGGGGGCTGGGGAGCGCCATCAATAGGGATTTCCCAGCCGGGCTGGCGGGATTGGAGGGTGACGGCAGGACAGGGGAACATTGCCCCGTTGCTACGAGGTGCTCCTGGGGAATGCCAGTGCTCTGTGCCGTGGGTACGCTGGCCGGCGGAAACATTCCGCATTATGCTGGTAATACAGTGTGACACCGCGGGAACAATGGCAAATTGAGTGTCCCAGCAGGTAACGGGCCTGGCTGGGAGACAGTCGCAGTGGTGCACTGTCAAGGCGGCTCTAATCCTCCCTCGCCAGCCCCTCCCCTGGTTCTGGGAACGCTGCTCCCGCATTTCATCTCTGGGAAATTCTCCCAGCTCCTCGCCCGGACCCGGGCGAGAATTTCAAGGCGAGGGGTTTGTCCGTAGCTCGCTCCCCCCCGCGCCGGCACCGTGCGGGGGGACACGGGGGGCACGGGGGGGACACGGGAGGGACACGGGGCAGCT
>NW_008240089.1:742877-751670 GCF_000691975.1 Corvus brachyrhynchos | reverse complement strand
CCTGTCCCCGGGCTGTCCTGGGCTGGGGCCAGGAGGGCTCGCTGGCTCCTCTAATCTGATCTGCTTTGGATCACGGGCCACCCAAAGAGCCTTTGTCAGGCTGGAACACCTCACTGCGAGCCGGGACCTTCAACCGGTGCCCGCAGCCCGCAGTGCTCCCAGTAAAAACAGCTGGTGAAAGATCCCCAAGGAAAAGCTCGGTAGGTAGAGAGTGGATCCCTGCTGGCTCATAGGAGATGGGAAGGGCAAGGAGGGAAGAGTTTGAACTGAAAGGAGATGCGAACCTCAGCGGGGTGCTGCCGGCACAGCCAGGACTGAGCAGCCGTGGTCGGGGATCCCACTTGGGAGTTCCCCGGGCACATTCCCGCAGCTGGCACCCACCCACAGCCACCTCCCCTGAGCGCCTGCACGGGCTGACATCAGCTCAGCTTGGAAAGCCTGGCTTTTGGGAGCCAGACCCAGCTCTGCAGAGAGACTGAGGCTGGGGAGAGGGACCTGCTGTCCCGGGACACGAGGCGAGAGCAGGGCAGGGCTGCAGGGGACAGCTGAGATAGTTAATGGCTCCTGCTCTGGAAGGAGGGGACTGGCTCCAAGGTGATTTTCTCAGCAGAAATTCCTGGCTTCATCCCACATTCACTGACAATTGTCCTGATGATCCGATCACGCTACACCCACGAGGCAGCTGGAACCCTCCAGCCCAGGCACCACAGCCCTGAGCTCCGGCCTCCAGCCCCTGCCAGTCTCCTGCACATCAGCACGAGGTTGGATTGACTCCAACATCTGCTCTGGATTTAGAGACCTAAAATCTCCATCCTTACAGCCGGGCTGAAGCGCCCCGGTGCCACTGCCCAGGGAGCTGCACTTGTGCAGAGCTCTGAGCCAAAAGGTGTCCCCAGGGAGACCCCAGGGTTCTGAGACAGCGACTGTGCTTGGGAGAGCGTGGGTCAGCACAGCCCCCGAGGCCAAGGGTCAAAGGCCTGTTCTCCCACAGTGTGTCCTGCATCACCTGGAACCTCTCCCCAGGCCACTGAGCTTCTCCCCCTCTAACCCCTGGCATGGAGCCCCTCTCTGTGTTCCCAGGCCAGGAATTACTCCAGTAACTCTCTCCTGAGGCCCCTCAAGCTCCTGCTGATGCCATGTTCACCCCTGAGCACCCATGCTGGGTCAAATCCTGGATCCTGTGTTTGGGAAATGCTGCACGTGTGACCCCCAGAGCTGGAGTCTCCCCCCTGCCCCACCTCCTTCCACCCAAGGGCGATGTCGGCAACTCCCGCTCCAGGAAACCTTCATTAACAAATTACTAAAATAACTTCTTGCTTTTCAGTGAGGTTTAGGTGCTGCTGGGGGGGGTTGGGAAGGAAAACACCAGTGTTGCACTGACCAGTGACCCCTGGGCTCGGTGTCTCCACAGCCACACGAGAATCCGCCTTCGTCCACGCCATCGCCTCGGCCGGGGTGGCCTTCGCTGTCACCCGCTCCTGCGCCGAGGGCACCTCCACCATCTGTGGCTGTGACTCCCACCACAAGGGACCCCCGGGGGACGGCTGGAAATGGGGGGGGTGCAGCGAGGACGCCGACTTCGGGGTTCTGGTGTCCCGGGAATTCGCAGACGCGCGGGAGAACCGGCCGGACGCGCGCTCGGCCATGAACAGGCACAACAACGAGGCCGGCCGGACGGTGAGTGTCCAGTGGGGACAGGCTGAGTGTCCAGTCCTGCATAGATGGCCCAGTGCGGCTCCTCCTGATGGAGCAGGACCACAGGAACTCCCAGGCTGGGGCTTTCTAGGATTATTTTCCAGGGCACGGCATTTCCTCTCCCTCCAAATGAACAGGTGGGGTTAAGAAGAGCTGAAACACCCCTTAATTCCAGTGCAAACAGAATTCCTGAATGGTTTGGGTTGGAGGGACCTTAAAGCCCATCCAGTGCCACCCCCTGCCATGGGCAGGGACACCTCCCACTGTCCCAGGCTGCTCCAAGCCCCATCCAACCTGGCCTTGGACACTGCCAGCGATCCAGGGGCAGCCACAGCTGCTCTGGGCACCCTGAGCACCTTCCAAGCCTGGGCACAGAACCCAGCCCAGGTCAACACCGGATGAAGAGGACTTTCCTCCCAGTGCCTCCTTCCTGCATGTTCCCTGCTATAACATTATCCCACCCTGTGATTCCTTGGAGTGGATGATAGTTGCAGCCCCGTCCAACTGGAATATTCCATTCCATTCCATTCCATTCCATTCCATTCCATTCCTGCAGTCAGCAGGTATCTGGGCCTCTGCCTGCCCTGGGTCATTTGCAAACCCAGTGCGACCTTTCCAGCAGTGCCCGAAGCAAACACTGAGACAGGTTTTCCACACCACAGCAGGTAGAGGTGGAAGGAGAGAAACCTGGCAGCTTCCAGTACAAAAAACCCCCACCAAACTCCAGACTTTATTCAAAATCTGATTATTTTGCTCCGCACAAAGGAGATTTTGGTGAAGAGTTCTGTGTGTAGATTCCCAAATTCCCACACTTTTTAGTACAAACTGTTGGGCTTGGGACATAAATGAAGGGTCATTAGCAAGGAGAGGACAGGGATCTGTCTCCCTCCACAGGGCTCAGAGACATCTCCAGCCCTCGGCTCCTCTGGGCTCTGACTGTCCACACACAGCACAGGAAGGACCCCCACAAAAGGACCAAACCTTGGGATTACATTAGACTGGATTAGAATAGATTGGACTGGATTGGGCTGGATTGGATTAGATTAGACTGGATTGGATTAGATGGGGTAGATGATCAGAGCAGCTGCCCACCTCAGCCGTGCTTTTCTAGTGTGATGTCTCTGTCTGGAGATCATTAAAGCTCCTCAGCATCTCCAACCGGCCCATGCTCACAGAATCACAGAACCATAAAACAGGCTGAGCTGGAAGGGACCCATCAGACTCATCAAGTCCAGCCCCTGGCCCTGCACAGAGACCCCAACAACCCCACCCTGGGCACCCCTGGCAGCGCTGTCCCAGCGCTCCTGCAGCTCTGGCAGCCTCGGGGCCGGGACCATTCCCTGGGGAGCCTGGGCAGTGTCCAGCACCCTCTGGGGAAAGAACCTTTCCTTGAGATCCAGCCTAAACCTCCCCTGACACAGCTCCAGCCATTCCCTGGGTCCTGTCACTGGTCATGAGAGTGAAGAGATTGGTACCCTCTGGTGCCCCTCATGAGGATGCTGAAGACCTCAATGAGGTCTGACCTCAGTCTCTTCTCCAGCTGAACAAACCAAGTGCCCTCATAAGACCCCTCCAGACCTTTCCCCATCCTTGCAGCCTCCTTTGGACACTCTCTAATGGCTTCATGCCTTTTTAATATTACCTTTCAAAATTATTTTAATATTAATTAATAGTATTTTTAATATAATTTAAAACTACCCCCAAAACTCAAGGTGAGGCTTCCCAGCCTGAGCTTTGATTTAAACCTGGGTGGCCCAGGCAGGTGATGGAAAGCAAACACTGAGTTCCACCCTGCTGACTCCCTGTTTTCCCCGCACAGACCATCCTGGATCACATGCACCTCAAGTGCAAGTGCCACGGGCTCTCGGGGAGCTGCGAGGTCAAGACCTGCTGGTGGGCCCAGCCCGATTTCCGGGCCATCGGGGACTACCTGAAGGATAAATACGACAGCGCCTCGGAGATGGTGGTGGAAAAGCACCGGGAGTCCCGGGGCTGGGTAGAAACTCTCAGGGCCAAGTACGCGCTTTTCAAGCCGCCCACAGAGCGGGACCTGGTCTACTACGAGAACTCCCCCAATTTCTGTGAGCCCAACCCGGAGACGGGCTCCTTTGGGACGAGGGACAGAACGTGCAACGTCACCTCCCACGGCATCGACGGCTGCGACCTCCTGTGCTGCGGGCGAGGCCACAACACCCGGACTGAGAAACGCAAGGAGAAGTGTCACTGCATCTTCCACTGGTGCTGCTACGTCAGCTGCCAGGAGTGCACGCGGGTCTACGACGTCCACACCTGCAAGTAAGCACAGGTGGGTCTGCACTGGTGGAGGTGGCTCCAGAGCAGGGCCCAGGGGTCCAGCAGCCCCGTGGTCAGCCCCACACGCGGCCTCACAGTGCAGAGGACGGCACAAAACTCCTGATGGCCCCGGCCAGGGCACGCAGCCACACCCAGGGCACGGGGAAGGCTCTGGGCACCTCACCCACGCAAGGTGTGACTGCTGATCCCTCGGGCATGGGTCCTACACGCATAGCAGGGACAGGACAGGGAGAGCAGGGACAGGACAGGCTGCCCAGGTGACAGCAGAGACCAGGGACAGCAAAGTCCCAGCGAGGCACAGCCACACGAGGCAGAGCCGCTGCCACAGCAGCCCCCCGAGCTCCCAGCTCTGTCCTGCACCACAGGTCCAGCCCCTGCGGGCACCAGCACAGAGGGTCAGGTGGAAATGGATTTTTCAGAGTGAAAGCTGGGCAAACACGGGCTCCCCCAGCTGCTGCTGTCCTGCTCTCAGCAGATGTGGTGGGGAGAGGAAAGGAGCCCCCACGCCAGCCCAGCTCCCTCCTTCCTGCTCCGAGGTGATGCTGGAGAATCAAACCTGCCTGGGCACACGAACAGAGCCCACGGGTGGGCTCTCCTTCCCCCTCCCTCTCTGCTCCCCACAGCCCCACATCTCCTATAATGCCAGAGCCCAGAGCTGACCCTCTGGCCCTGGCCCAGGACAAGAGCAGGGCACAGGGCACTGCTGCCACCTCTTACAGGGGACACAGCATCGCCCCAGCCACCTCCTCACTGTGCGGCTGCCCAGGAGAGGACTTGAAGGATCAGGGCAGTACCTATTGACTAAGCATTCCCTAACAGGACTTTACACCCCAGAGGGAGCTCAGGGATCTCTCTGGGGATGGGTTACCTGCCAGGTGAGCTGCTGCACCAGCTCTGAATGTCAGAGATTCCAGGGAGAGCGGAAATCTCTGTCCCAGCCTCCCTCCCACCAGACAGTTGTGGTCCCACAGCACAACCCCAGGCAGGCCCTTCCCCTCCCATGGGGTTTACTGAGCTGGCAGCAATCATTCAGGAAGTCCCCCCAAGCACGGAGGCTCCATGCCATGAGCAGGGATTTGGGCCCCCCCCACATCCCACAGCCCATCCCAGAGCAGCAGAACCAGTGCTTGTCCCCCACCTGCTCCCCAGGCCTCCCTGAGCACATCCCCTCTCCCTGGGTTTTACCTTGTCCAGGACTACTGACCCGTGAAATTAAAAAATAAATACTCCCCCTGTCCTGGTGGGCTGCAGGACCAACAGCCCCCTTCAAACACACCCCAGTCAGTGAATTCCAGGGAACCGTGGCCACTCGGGCTGTGGCTGCTGCTCCACTCACTCCTTTCCCCAGGGAATGAGCAGCCCCTGGAGCTGCACAGAGCAATAAAGGGGTGAGACCCCTCGCAGGGAGCACGGGAGGGCCCTCAGTGAGAGCAGAACCCCGGGGCCCTCCCGGGCAGAGCATCAGGACGAGCTCCAGACCCTCCTTGCTCCCGAAAATTGAAATCCCAGAGAGCTCCAAAAGCCTCCCCCGGCCGGAGCCACGCCGTCCTCTGATATGCATCTATTTAAAGTATGTATTAAACCCCGTGTCTGGAAAGACTCCCAGAACCCGACTTTAAACAAAATCCCTTCTTTGTTTGTTTGTTTTTTAATCAAGAAAAGGTATTTAATATTAAATAGAACATTTATTGCCTTGTAATTATTTTACTGTAGCCAGGTATTCTAGCACTGAATGGGAAGATCTTTTTCCATCAATCTGCTGTATCCAAAGTTTTGTATAAAGTTGTAGAGGTCGATTTTTTTTTATTTTATATTCAGAAAATTTCTCTTTTTATAAGCATTATTTATTATACAATGTATATACTTGAGTTAACTAAGATTATATATTATATAAATATATATATTTGGAGAAAAATATATTTCAACTTCCATTTTTTGTGGTACATCATTAAAGAAAAGGTAAAAATTCAAAAATATGCACTTGCCAGCTTGTGTGGTTTGGCTCTGAGGGTGCTGCTGAACGTCTACAGAGGCCATGATCCAGCTGTTTATGGACAGGGACAGCCATGGAATCATGGAATCCTGGAATGGTTTGGGTTGGAAAGGACCTTAAGGATCACATAGTTCCAACCCCCGGGCATGGGCAGGGATATCTGTTACAGGAATCAAGACAGTGATGGCAAAAAGAAGATATTTTACAGCTGAATGCTGAGATTTTGATTGAGGGAGTGCCAGAGCACAGTGTGCACAACTGAGATTCAGCACAGAATCATGGAACCCTTGGGGCGTGAAAAGACCTTTAAGTTCATCGAGTCCAACCATTCCCGGCACTGCCGAGGCCACCACTGGCCCCTGTCCCCAGGTGCCACATCCACACGGCTCTTAAACCCCTCCAGGGATGGGGACTCCACCCCTGCCCTGGGCAGCTGTGCCAGGGCTGGACAACTTTTCCATGAAGAAATTTCCCTATTCCCCAACCTAAACCTCCCCTGGCCCAGCCTGAGGCCGTTCCCTCTCCTCCTGTCCCTGTTCCCTGGCAGCAGAGCCCGACCCCCCCGGCTGCCCCCTCCTGTCAGGGAGCTGTGGAGGGTGAGAAGATCAAATTAAGCAATGGATCAGAGCAGGCTTTAGGCTTGGTAC
Organism: Corvus brachyrhynchos; assembly: GCF_000691975.1. NCBI lineage: Eukaryota > Metazoa > Chordata > Aves > Passeriformes > Corvidae > Corvus > Corvus brachyrhynchos. The sequence goes on along the minus strand of NW_008240089.1, from coordinate 745,022 downwards.
ACTGCCCACAGGCACTCACAGGCTGCCACTGCATCACCTTCCAGTGCTTTGGACAGACCAAGGCCCAAATTTTCTCATATAAAAACCTCTTCTCCTGTCCATGAATAATTCTCAGCGTGTTTCTGCAGCATCTCCCTCACATTAGCAATGCTTTTATGTGCACACGATTTTCCACTGCACTGGCCTCAAATATGCCTGTCTGAAGGGCAAAATAAAATACAAAGTCACTCAGGGTTCTTGCCCTGATCCCCAATTTACATGCAAAGCCATCCCACGGATCCATGTGCACGGACAGGGTGTCTCTGCTGGTGCCACCACCACTGACAACTAACCAGAGAACCTGACCCACGGAGGGCTCTGGGCTTCACAGCTCCGGGGTGAAGCTCTCCCTGTCTGCCCACCTGCCCCAAACCTTCCTGACCCCACACTGTGCCCCCATCAAAACCCTTTCAAATCTGTCTCTGGCCAACAACTGTATTTCAGGGACACGTTTCTGGAAGGTTCAAGATGAAACAGGGCAAGGAAGGGGGTGAAGAGTTTGGCCCTTACATTGAAAGCAATATTGTGCATTTATTATCCGTTTACAGCCACTCTGCCAGGAGGAGCCATGGAGAGCACACAGGCGGTGGGAAGGTGCTGCCCTTCCCTTGTGCCACCTGCAGGAAATATCTTGGATGGAGATCTTAGAACAGAGGTTGGAATGGGTGGGATGGCACACCCAGCAGCCCACCCTGGTTTTCCAGCCTTCCCCAGGTGTGGGATGCCCACACACAGACACACGTGGGGCCTCCTCAGCACTGCAGGGCCCACAAAGCTCCAGAAGGGGCTGGACCAGAGTCCTCTCACCAACTTCTTTAAGAGTAAGAGGGGCCAGCTATCCAGGCTGGGGTAAATTCAACCCATCCATGCTCAGGCACACACTGAGCACCCCTGTGGCAGCAGCAGCCCAGGAGCAGCTCTGCTCCTCACACACACCAGCACCAGACACAGATGGCACCCAGGTCATCACAAGGAGTTGTGCTTTTTATTGAATCCATTGAATGTGCAATTAAACCAGATATTTATTCATCAATATAGTTCTGGACACAGACACAATCAGGTTTACATCATTTACTCTGAAATATAAGTTACTGTGTGCTGCTGTCACTAGGACTGGCAGAGGGAAGGGAGGAACAAATAAATTCACAAGATCATACACAAAATGAGAGGGAACCACCACTGGGACTCACAACAGCATCACAACACAACAGCACTGCCAGAGGAGCAGAGTGGAGTGGCTGAAACACTCCGACTGCTGTGAGCACACACTGAGGACAACAGTACCTCCACCTCGGCCTGGAAGGACGTGGGGCAGCCTCCTTCCCTGGGAACACCCCTCTGGATACCACTGCTAGCCCTTACAGTGGGTCTGGTCAAGTTTAGGAAGCTACACTGACTAAGATCTGCTAAATGGCTTTGATTTCATGCCCCACCACACTGAGGTATGTTCCAGGAACTTTATGGAAGGAGTGGAGCCCAGGGGGAGCAGCCTCAGGACAGCGTCTCCCTGAGGCCACGGGAGCTGGGAAGGGCCGCGGAGCAAGGCTTGATACATTCCTTTATTTCAGTGCAAAAACATGGCAACACACATCTCGTGCACCTGCAGAGCTTGGCTTCCTCTCTGTCTCTAAGGAGGAGTTTCAACCTTTGGTAACATGGCAGGAAAAAGGGATAAAACGAGGCTGGAGGATACCAGAGCTGCCAACTACAGGAACTCAGGAAGAGCTGGAGGCTGGAACCAGCATCTCGAAAACTGTTGTTGAATTAACAAGATTTGATGCCTTAAATACTGGATTTGGAAACTTCCTCTACTCTGATCAACACTTCCCTGCCCTCTTCCAGTGCCCAGTGCCACCAGCAGTGTCCCATCAGGCTCCAAAATACCTGGATATAAATAAAGTGGACGCAGCATCCAAGCAGCCCTGGAGCTGGACTCCTGTGGGCACTGTCTGTGGGGTGTGGGTCTGGCTCAGAGCTCAGTGAGGGCTGCGATGACACCACAAGAAAGCCTCCACCTGACCAGGGTAAGACAGAGCAGTGCTTCAACATCCCTCCACCAGACCAGCAGGTTAGTGGAAGCCAGGATCTCTCTCTGACCGCAGGAAT
>NW_008240089.1:713684-742854 GCF_000691975.1 Corvus brachyrhynchos | reverse complement strand
ACAGCCCCAGACCTCACAGGACATTCCCCCCGCTCACCCCAAAATGCAGCCTGGCTGCACAGAGACAGAAGCACAGTGTTCTAGGAGACACTTCCACATGACATCAGAATATTAAAGACAAAGAATAAAGATACTCTATTGCACTACACATGCAGGTTCCACGTGGGGCTCTGGGGAACAGGGGAGCGTTTCACTTTGTCCAGTGTGTTGAGCACAGAAGAGTAAAGATCCCAGTGTTTGTTCTCCAGGTTGGTCACTTTTCCAGCTGTTGATCTTGCACTTGGTCCACCGTCAGTCTAGGGTAGGGACTTTTGCAAAAGAAGCCAAATCCATCAGGAAAGCATCATGCACATGTATAAAGCATCAAGCACACACTGGAACCCACTCACATGTAGCCAGGATAGATAGTGGTGTGAGTTTCCCCAGCACAGGTACTGCCCTACATGTACATCATTCTCTAGGAAATGCCACTGTCCCACTGGGCTCAACTACTCCCTGTAGCACCTATGGGGAAGACATCTTTCTCTCAGACAGGAGACACAAGAAATCAAATTCCAGATTTCAGATAAACAGCTGGATTTTAACTCAAGCAGAATCTCTTTTGATTTACTTTAGTTAAAGAAAGGTAAATTTTGGCCCATTATCTCATGGACACTTTAAAGTTAAGGGTAAATTCAGAAAAGCAGAGAATTCAGGCATGCAGGTTCCCAAACTTTCAGAACCTCCTCCCTCCCAAATTCCTGTTAAGAACTGATCTGGTGCAGCTCTGACAATACAGAGGGGCCAACAATGAGAGCAGACACACCCCACTGCAGGTTCCCCTCAGAGCAGCTCGTTTCTGAGCAGAAAGGAGAATTTAAACACTGCTTTAAAATAAAAGTACTTACGTTCCTTCTTCTCTCAGAAGAGCCAAGAACTTTTTCACTCGATACTCAGGATCCATCTAAACACCAAACAAACAGAGCCCCATTAGTGCAATCCTGCAAGCAGCCCAAAAGGAAAGCACAGAATCCTGGAATATCCTGAGCTGGAAGGGACCCACAGGGATCACCCAGTCCAACTCCTGCCCTGCACAGACACCCCGACAACCCCACCCTGGGCACCCCTGGCAGCTCTGTCCCAGCGCGCCTGCAGCTCTGGCAGCCGCGGGGCCGGGACCATTCCCTGGGGAGCCTGGGCAGTGCCCAGCACCCTCTGGGGGAAGAACCTCTCCCTCAGATCCACCCTAACCCTGCCCTGGCACAGCCCCAGCTGCTCCCTGGGCGCTGTCCCTGTCACAGAGAGCAGCACTGGGGCCACAAAGGCTGCTGGAGCTGTGTTTGCTTTGCTGGGCAGGGACCAGCCTGGCTCTGCAGGCGTTCTGGAGCTGCCAGGGCAGGCACAGCCCTGCACCACGAGAAAAGGTGACTGGCACAAGCTGTGTGTGCTCACAGGGCAGGAGATGGGAGCACACACAGGCACTGTTTCCATGGCACCTCACACCCACACCCTGCTGCCAATTCCAGCCAGGCCCACTCCCAGTCTGCTTCCATCTGCCCCTTCCCAGAACTGGGGCAGCAAATTAAACAGGAGAAAAGGCACTGAGGATGTTCTGGGTGCTCCTTTCCCCCAGAGCTGCAGCACCAGGGCAGGGCAGGGGCAGCACAAAGCTGAGCCAGCACAAGGCTCCAGAACGAGCAGCACCAACGAGTGCTGGGGATCCATCAACCAGGAACAGCCCCCAGGGAGCAGCCCTGCCTCCCCCAGGACAGGGGACAGGGATAGCAGGGAAGCTGGAGGAAGGGCTGCTCAGGAGAGACTCAAGCTGCCACTGGAGGACACCAGGTGTAGCTGGATCTGTGCCCTGTGCTGGTGCATGGCATTGCTGATCCTCTCATGGAATGACTCCAGGGAAATCTTCCTTAGATTTGCACCAAAATACAGTGAGTGAGGACTAGAAACATTTGGAAATCAGAGGCTGCTGGTTGTCAGAGTCTTTGTCATGTATTCCAACAGCTCTTGTGTCCTAGAAGCTCCCACCTGGGTTCCCTCTGCAGTCTCCACCACCGTCCCATACCTTCACCTCACTGTGACAATAGAGGGGGTCCATTCTGGGAACACCCAGTACATCAATCTATGAAGTCAACTTCCAGCTCCATCACCCACTTGGCAATAGAGGCAAGTCTCTACTTAAAACATAAACCTGAGACTCATCCTTGGAGGGGGGAAGCAGTGTCAGCCTTTGCCCTGGCCTCCCACCAGCCAGGCTGAACGTGGGCTCTGGATTTCCTCCTTCACATTTAACATCCCTAAAGAAAAATTTCTTCCCATTCCAGATGTGAAGAAGCCATCTATTTAAAACTCTGACTGCTGAAACAGAGGGCAACACAAATGCCTTCAAAAACAGCTCAGAAGAAAATAAATCCTAAACCAACAACAGTGTCCCCAGCAATGTGGGGGAGAAAGAGCCAGCAAGAATTTCTCCTTTGTGCTAAGAAAAGCCTCAAAATGTAAAACTTCCCATGGCTGTGAGATAGGAGAGCAAGGCCAGTTCCTCAGTACCAACTGCTGAGCTACTTTTAGATCAGAAAAATAAATTCACTGAAACAAGAAGATTTAGAGGAACTTCCTGAGACTCGCTGAGCATTTCATTTGGGGTTGAAGCAGCAAAGAACACTGGCAATAGTCAGGGTCCAGGAAGAGAAGAAAGGTCAACACCCCCCTCCTACAGAGTTTGGAATGTGAAATACCCAGGGACTGAGAGGGGCTGTGGTACCACCAAACAGGAGACCAGAGAGAGGGTCTCTGCAGGGTCCCTCCAGCCTAAATCTTCTCCACAACCTCTCCCAGTTGACACCTGGCTACCAGGAAAAGCTCCTCTGTCACTGTGCCAGCTCTCCCGTTTCTGTGGGGGATGTGGCACTTGGGGACATGGTCAGTGGTGGCCTTGGCAGCGCTGAGGGAACACTCAGGGGGCTTTCCCCACCTCAGTGATTCTGTGGTTCTGTCAGAAACGCTGAAGGCAGCTGGGACAGGAGCACATGCACATGAACCCTGAGCTCTGACTACCTGGACATCCCCTTTCTCTGGGGGCATCCACAGGTACAATCCACACCACCAGACCCAGCACGGGACCCTCACCTGGCAGAGGGTCCCGAGCCTTCCCCACCAAAGGGCTCTGCTCTGCCCCCGTGGCTGATCCTGCTGCAGCAGGAGGTTGGACTGGATCAGAGAACACCCTGAGTGGGAAGGGACCCATGGGGAAGGATCATGGAGTCCAACTCCTGGCTCTGCACAGACACCCCAACAATCCCTCCCTGTGCATCCCTGGGAGCTCTGGCAGCCTCGGGGCTGTGCCCATTCCCTGGGGAGCCTGGGCAGTGCCTGACACCCTCCCCTCCTTTCCCGACAGCCAACAGATGAGACCTTCAGGTGCATTCTGACCTCGTTTATCCTGCAGTCCTGTGACACCTCCAGCTCCCTTTCTGAATTTCTGAATGTTCCTGGAATGGCAAGTGCTGGATAAAGCCCGACCCCAGCTCCAGGTGGGTCCATGAACAAAGTGTCATTTCCAGGCCAAACACAATGGACTGAACACCAGTCAAGCAGCTGGGCCCCAGGAGCTGGGCTCAGGGGCAGAAGTCCACGTGTGCCCATGTGCCAGGCATCCCCCTGGGAGCCAACAGTCCTTAACCTCCTGAGCAACCAGCGGGGCTGGGGCCAGGCACACCCTGAGCCTGCAGGGGACACGGGATCAGGAGAGGGGAGTCCTGCACCCGCTGGTGGTGCTGCCACTCAGCCAGCCTCGGCTGGGGGGAGACCAGCCCCACACACACCTCATGCAGTTCAACAAGGGAAATGCCGGCTCCTCCACCTGGGCAGGGACAGCCCCACCATCAGTACAGACAGCTGCCTGGAAAGGGACTCCTCAGACAGTCAGAGGGTGTGTTTGTAGGTACACTCAACGTGTCTGCTTCTGAAAGGGCTTCTTCAGAGCAGATGCTGAGATGAAACCTTAGGAAACCATGGGAACCCATCCCAACTGGGAAATAACAAAGGTTCAGCCAGGGAGTTCTGCTAAAAACCCAACATGATCTGACAGTTTTATACAAACAAATCTCTTCGTCCTTAGAAAAGCTGTTCTAAAGCCACCAGCTGGAATTCAAACTTGCCAAGGCCAGTGCTCTGCTTCCCAAATGGAAGATACTGCCTCCTACCCCTCTCCACCTGGACACCGAGTCCATAACCTGCACTGGCTCCTGGGGAGGAGCAGCATTTACCTGCACACGCAGCACCTTGTCCAAAAGACCACAGCTGGCAGCTGAAAGGCCACAAAGACTCAAACTTGATCAAATTGCTTATTGAAAATGCAGGCACAAACCCCAGAGGCTGATCTGCCCGGGAAGGAGCAGAAGATGGAGTCAGTGGAGCACAGAGGAAGCAGGTTCAGGACTCCTGGACAGACCCTCTGGTGCTCTGTGAAATGGGAAGTGTTGCTGCCAAACTGGGGGGAAGATTTTCTGGAACAGCAGCATGGGGACTCACTCTGTGACAGAGCTCAGAGGGATGGCAGGAACATGGATGTTCCTTCCTGGCTAGTGCAGCATCCTCAGGACATCCAGGACCCCTCAGGAAACAAAGGAACCGAAGGGAGGTCGTTAATCTCCAGTCCAGAGAAGGAGATCCTCCACCACGATGTGACAAGCCCTCAGTGCTCCCAAAAGCCTGCCATGAACCCAAACCCTCAGCATGTCCAGGTGCAGTGTTTGGTTTAAAATAAAGCAGGCAGGATCGTGGGGTGATCTTTCAAAATAAGTTCCAATGGAAGTTAAGATACATTGAACACAAGCACCTTAGATTAAGTTTTATTTATGCTGATTATTTATGCTAAACAGAAGTTACCAAATCAGGAAACCCTGGAGGTGCCAGAAGGGGCTTTCTGGAACACTGCCTGGCTCATCCAGGCTCCTGCTCCAAGGAGGAGAGACCTTGGCTTTGGGAGTGCTGCCAGCAAGGTACAAGAGCAAAAAGACAGGCAGGGAGAGGAAACAGGAGGAACCAGCCCCCAGCCATGGAAAGGGAAGGTTCAGGTATCCAGCAGTACCCAGGGCAGGGTGAAACCAGCATGGGACCCAAGAGCCCTGGAGGTGGCCCTGTACTGCAGCCAAGGCCACTGCAAACACTTGTGGATTCACATGGCAAATCCTGAGTGCATCCAGCGACCAAAGGCTTCATTTGAACAAGAACAGAATCATATTCCAGGATACTCAGTGTACACAAATGACCAAAGTATGTAACACCAAACACCAGCAGCTGGCATTAAAGCAGGCCAGGAAGAGCAATAAACAGAGTTTGGGGGAAATTAGGCTGCCAGAACATGTGGGGTTACACAGCTCATAAACAAGGTGACAATTCACCCAGGGCACCAGAGCAGTTCAGGTACCCCAAGAAAGGATTTTGATATGGAGGGTCTGGTTCAGTGTGACTTTTGTCTGAAACACACTGGAAGTCATTTGACCAGCTCAGGAATCCCTGCAGAGAGCAGAGAGTGGGGTCACTGCTTTAACAAAACAAAACCCACCATTAGATTCAGAGGAAGACACTGTGCACGTTTTTTATAAAGAATTCATTCACCTGGCATCCAATCAGCTGAGTTCTGAGAAATTTCATACATCACTTGGAATTCTTAAGTGATTTCAGATTGAAATCTCCTTCTATAAAGCTGTGGTACAACTCAGTGAAAACAAGATCCAGTGCTGGACTCCTTATCTGGTGCAACTGTGCTTTCCTCTAAGAGCCTGGCAGATCCGAGCTCACTGGGTTCCAGTGCACCAGATCCCAGCTCTGATCAGTGAGAGCCTGCACTGCTCTCCTGTATTTATAGCAGTTCAGCAGATGGAGTCATGGAAACACCTCAGACCTTTTGGAACAGAGCTGGTTCATATTTAGCTGCCATATGCTGTTATCTCTGCTATTACACAACCACCTGAACCCAGTGCCAGAGCAGGAACCCCCCTGCTGCCAACCCTCCACGAGCAGCAAAGGGACACCCTCAGTGGCTCTCAGGACAGTGGCAGCAGTTTGTGTTCAGTGTGTCACAAAGGGCACAGTCCCAGCTCTGCCTGTCCCCTCCCAGCCCGGCTGCTCCTGGGCTCACCACCACAGCAATGGTCAAAACCAATGCCCAAGAGCAGTTTGCCTGCACATCCCCAGGGGGTGAGGACTCTGTCCACAGCATCACTGCTCATGGAGTGGGAATCATGGAGTGGGAAGGGACCCACAGGGATCACCCAGTCCAACTCCGGGCACAGATCCCCCAACAGCCCCACCCTGGGCATCCCTGGCAGCGCTGTCCCAGCGCTCCTGCAGCTCTGGCAGCCTCGGGGCCGGGACCATTCCCTGGGGAGCCTGGGCAATGTCCAAACACCCACTGCAGGAAGAACTTTTCCCTGATCTCCATCCCAAATCCCCCTGACACAGCTCCAGCTGTTCCCTGGGTCCTGTTCCTGCTCACAGGGAGCAGAGATTGGAGCTGCCCCTCGGGAGGAGCTGCAGCCCCCACTGAGATCTGCCCTCAGTCTGCTCTGCTCCAGCTGAACAAGTGACCTCTGCTGCTCCTCCTAGGGCTTCACCTCCACACCCTTCACCATTTCAGGTCCCTCTGTTGGACACTCTCTAATTCCTTTCTATCCCTGTGATATTGTGGTGCCCAGAACTGCCCCCAGGGAGTGGAACGGGCACAGGGGCCAGGCTGGGAACAGGGCTGGGGTCAGCATTCCCACCCATCTCCCAACTCAGAATTGCCCAGGATTTACAGAACCTCCACCTTCAGCTTTGAAAACAAGCAGCACTTCAGGTGAAAGCAGCACAAGAACACGTCCTGGGTCAGAAGAAGGGACCCATTGTCAGGGCTCAGGGAACAGGAGCGTGGCAGAGCCCGGCAGTCCCCGAAGGCCGGCACCCCTTAAATCCATTTAATACGTGTGAGCAATGACTTACTGACTTGCCTGTAGGTATGGAATTAAAAGCCAAGGAAGAAGAGGAAAAGTAATCTAGATAAATGACTTTATTCCCTGAGGTGACATCCAGTCAGAGCATATCCTTAGCGCTGAGCAAGTTTTAACAGAATTGTGAAGAGTGAACAGAGGGGTACATGACTTGTCTGCACTGAACTACAAGTCTCTTCACTTCTGCCCTGCCTCTGCAAGGAAGATCTGAGGACAGTTCACTCAGCTGCACTAAATCCATTTGATGTGAGCAGAGGGGGGGCTGGGGGAGCACTGGGATGTCAGGGGAGGATTAGGGCTGCACCCTCAGCCCGTGTCAGCATGAGCACGAGCTTGCTGGCTGGCTCCAGGCATGGGTGCTGCTGCGGGGGAGGGCTCAGAGCTGCATAGTTCTACCCTCTGCAATTATTTTCTTTAAAGTGCTGAAAGTGGAAAATAAAGAGAAGAGCAGCTGAACAGCCTGACAGATTTATCTTCTTCAGGTAAAGAGCACATACACCTGCACAGGCACCTTCTTTAAAAAAAACCCGAGGTGATTGCTATCTGCAATCTTAACATGCTGGGTGGAGAGAAGAAATTCCATGAAAGGTGAGTTAATCCAACCCCTCCCGTAGCCAGATGCTCTGAAGTGCAGCTCCGAACAGCCCATGGGCACGGGGCAGGGTGGGGGGGGAAATTTAAAGATCTCTGTGGACCAAGATGTGGTAATTTCTTTGTTCTGAAAATTTCCCCTCACTGCAGCTCTTTTCCCAATTAAACCACTGCAAAGCTCCCACCGACAGCAGGGGTCTGCAGAGAAGGGAGCCTCCAGGACTGCTCTAGGACCCCAGTCCTTCCTCCCCAGAACCATTCCTACCTGTAATGACATTTCTATCAGCATCAGCAGCTTCTTGATCCCAATCCAGACAGGCATCCCTTTGACGTTCTGTGCGATCGTGCTGCGCTCCTTGTCTTTGAAGTTACCCAGGAGCTGGGGGGGAAATCATTTTAAAAAGTCAACAACAGGAGCCTGTCAGTAGGAATAATGGTCCCTACCTTGGGAGAAAGGGAATGGGAAGCTAGAAGCATTTACTAGCTGAGAAGGAAGATTTGTTCCAATGTATCTTGGACAAGGCAAAACAAAAACAAAAATTTCTTGAATTCCATAATGGTTTTTTCTATAACATCCCTTATCCAACAGTTAGTGCTGTGCTTTTATGCTGCACTCCAGATTTTCTCCAGATCAGGGTCTGCAACAAAACAATGGCTCAAGCCACAGGAAATTTCCAAGCCTGCTGCAGGAGTATCTCTGTCTCTCAGGCTTTGGTGACACCATCACTGGGACAAGTTTACCTATGGCACCACAGATTTGCCTGTTCAGTTTGCGTTAACAGCCTTCAGTTCTCACTACAATTCCCACTGAGGCACAGAATCAGGAGACACTAAAGGCAGGAATTTATAAGGAACTTATAATTCCTCAGCACCAAACACCGTCAGCTGATGCTGTTCCAATTCACCAGAGCTCGGCACCCTCCAGGCAAATTCAGTTTAAGTGTCCCAATTATATTCACTACCCACTTCCATGCCCTTGGAATGTTCCAATCCACACCACAAACCTTTCCCCAGACCTCCAGTTCTCTAATTTTGCCTTAATTTAATTCATGAAAAAGCAAATTGAAAAGCCTCAGAACTGCTTTGTTATGACATGATGTCAAGTGGGATGGTGTTACCAGACACAGCTACTGCAAAACCCCTCATTTCCAGCAAATTTTGAGTCTTCTGTCATCCTTGAACTTTTCCTCACCTCTAAAGCCTCCATGAGCTGCTCCCTCGTGGCAATGTTGGGCACATGGATGGTGGTGCTGAAGGCATTCAGCATCTCCATCTCCTGCAGGACATCTTTGCGGCTCGTGGTGCCGATGATCAGGAGCTTGCGGCCCTGTCCAGGCAAAGGAGCGAGAGTCAGGAAAGGAAAAACTAGAGAGAACCAGCCTGGGGAAGGTTCAGCCAGCTACAAATGGTAAGTGGGAAATGGCCATTTAAAAAGCCACTTCAAACAAAATTAATAGGATTAAATCTGTCAGTAATTGAAGTAGCCAACAGCAGCCACAGGAGACCAGGATCAGATCTCGGAGCGATGCCACCAACAGGGTCCAAGAATTGCAGTGCACAAAGCCCCACCACACTCACAGCTCCTTCTGAACCCAGCATCATAAATAGCAGGATCCTCATTAAATTTAAAAGCCTGAGCAAACTCCCACTCCCAAAAGCTGAATTACAAATGACTTCTCAGGGGAGCAGACTGTCTTTAGGAACCCGTGGGTACAGTGAATTCCCTGCTCCTGCACAGTGGATTTCCAGCTCAGGCTTTTGAGCAGAGGCTGCTGTGAGTCCCTGAGTTCCCCCTGCAGCTGTACAGGACAGCCCCACTCCAGCAGCCTCCAACTCCCAATCCAGAGTGCCCAGACCAACCCCAAGTCAGCCCAGGCAGTAACAGGGCTTATGAATAATAGAGCAAGTTGTGGAAAACATCAGCTGCAAATGCAAATCCACTGCTGTTTGTTCACCTTGCAGAGCCCTTTCCACTGCTGTTTGAATTTCCCTGTGAGGGGTTTGGACACTGATCAACACCAGCTGATGGAAGGAGCTGCTGGGATTATCAGGCAGGATTATCAGTCCCTCTTCTGTCCCAGTACACAGGGAGCAAATGGGCTGGGAGAGGCCTGGCTGGCCAAGGACCCTCCTCTTTTGCTGTACAAGAAGTTTGGCTGAGGCTCCAAGAGTGAAGTGAATTTCCAGGTCCCACCTAGAGGGTGCTGGGCACTGCCCAGGCTCCCCAGGGAACGGGCACGGCCCCAAGGCTGCCAGAGCTCCAGCAGAGTCTGGACAACACTCCCAGGCACACGGTGGGATTGTTGGGGTGTTTGTGCAGGGCCAGGAGCTGGATTTGATGGTCCTTGGGGGTCCCTTCCCACTCAGGATATTCTGTGATTCTGTGCAAGTTCTGTATTTCAACTTCATGATGCAAAACTTCATCATTATAGAAACAGAACAAAACCCTAAAAATGATTCCCAGAATGAATCCTGTAACTACTTTGCATTCCCTTGACAGAGGATGAAAACTCTTTAAACACATCTTTGATGCAGACAGTGCCTCTTCACGGGCTCTGTTCTTCCCCTGCACTCACTGAACAGATTCTGCTCCTGCTCCAGGTGCTGGACACTGAGAAAGATCCTGAACTGGGAATGAGCTCAAGTGCTCACTCCAAGTTTGGCTTTAGCCCAAGAGAGCAAAAGCAACACCTGGCAGGCAGAACCAGAGCGTGTCCCAGGTCACGGGTGCCACACTGTGCTGCCCCTCCTGCGTGAATCCCCATCTGCAGCTCAGGAGGCACCACAGCACAGAGGAAGCCAAGGACAAACTCCTGCCCAGAACTGAGACCTCTAAAACACAGAACAACCCCTCCTGCAAGTGCTGTACCACCCAGACCCATCTGCTTCACAAGTGATTCTCCTAAAAACGTGTTCATTACTGCATGGAACTCTCAAAATCCTGAACAGCTTGGGCAAGGGGCTGTGTTAATAACAGTTTCCCATGAACTATGAGCATTTTAGAGGGGAAAAACTGCTCAGCTGCACCCAAGCAGTGTCTGTTCCCCAAATATAGCTCCCAGCATGTGTACAGTGCCTGGCACACTGATCAGGCATCAATCAAGGGGATAACTGCCTCAGAGTGGCTGCTTGAGGGATGCTGCCCTCGTACATTAATGAAGTCTGTGCCTGATTTCAATAAAAATGGAATCTAGCTTGGAGTTTCATCAGGAAAGGACACAGGCAGCACAGGAATGTCACCAGTGAGGGGAGTTTTACCTCCTGGCACTTCAGGTGTCCACAACTGATCTTGCTCTCGGCCTTTCCTTCTCAGTTATTAGAGTCCAGATGACACATTCCTTCTCCCAGGAAAGCTGCCCACGCTGTGGACTCATCCAGCAAACATTCCCTAAAGGACCAGGTCAGTCGTGGCAAACCCACCCAGTGCCACACTGAGTCAGCTGGACCCAAACCCGCTGCTCATCAGGGCAGTGGGCGATTGCTGCACACACAGAAATGGCTCCAAAGCCCTGTGACCACTGAGGAAAACCACTGGCACCGGTCCCTGTGGGAATTCTGTGGGAACACCAGCTCAATCTCACTCAGTGTGTGACCACTGGGACAGTTTTGGAATGGGAAAAGAGCAAAGCAGGATCATCATTCTGCCACGCGAACCCAGGAGCTCCTTCCTGTTTCAAATATAACTCCAAATCCATCATTTCTGAGCTGGTGGTGTCCAGCTTGGAGAAGAGGAGAGTTTGGGGAAACCTTAGAGCCCCTTCCAGTGCCTAAAGGGGCTCCAGGAGAGCTGGGGAGGGACTTGGGACAAGGGGTAATGGATTCACACTGCCAGAGGGGAGGGTTAGTTTGGGTATTAAGAAGGAATTCCTCCCTGGGAGGGTGGGGAGGCCCTGGCACAGGGTGCCCAGAGCAGCTGTGGCTGTCCCAGCCCTGGAAGTGTCCCAGGCCAGGTTGGATGGGACTTGGAGCACCCTGGGACAGTGAAAGGTGTCCCTGCCCATGGCAGGGGTGGAACTGGAGGGGCTTTAAGGTCCCTTCCAACCCAAACCCCATTCCATGATTCTAGGATTCTGTTTAGTTGGAGAAGTCAGAGAAAGCACTGGGGATGGTCAGAAATATGGAATAACTTCCCTAAATAGATCCTTGGTAAAAACAGAGAGGTTTGTAAAATCATAGGTGGTGTAGAGGAGATGAGGGGGAAACTGCTGCTTGTCATTACAGAAACCAGGGAGCACAAGATGGAATTATCAAACATCAGATAAACTCAGCTAAAGGGGGTTTGCTCTCACCAACAGCTCGGCTGGACTCAGGCAAAGACAGCGCTAAGAAAGGAAAGGCTTAACAAGGTTGAAAAGCACCAGGATGAGTTCCCAGAGGGCAGATCCATCAGGAATTTTTAGATATCTCTGTTAAAATCTATTCCCAGGTCCCTGAACCACTGACGTGGTTGGGAGCTCCTCAGAACAGATGGCTACTCTGCAAAAGTGCTTCAAATTTTTAACAGCTCCACCCAAAAGATCCTGATTTTTCCCTGCTTTCCTCAGAAGAAGCCATGCCTTCAACTCCCTGCCTTTAAACCTGACCCCTGGAAAGCAGCCACTGTGACCCCCCAGCACCGACAGGGCAGGAGTCCCTTGAGCTCCTCAAACTTTCAGGCAACTCAACAAACAAATGGGAACCCCCAGGGCAGCATTGTTTGCCCCAGGAATTATCAAGGCAGCAGGAAAAGCCATCAAGGCAAACTGGAAGAGCTGCCCTCACCCAGCTCCTCTGCACTGACACACACCACAGGAGATCCTGGGATTTGTTCTTGTCCCAGGATCCCAGAATGGCTCAGGCTGGAAGGGGCCACGGTGCAACTCCCTGCTCCAGCAGGGGCATCCCAGAGCACATGGCACAGGGTTCCAGGTACTGCTGAAGCGGCCAAATTTTCAGAAAAATGCACTTTTTTGATCCTTAACTTCTACAGCAGTCACAGTGAAGGCAACGAGCCACATGGTCAGCCCATAGAAACTCAGGATTCAAGCTGAACTTCCAAAAATCAGGCAGAACATGTGAGTACGTTACCAAGGAAGGAGGAACAGCCTAAGATCATTTGGTGTCGGATGCATGACCAGGGCAGTCCCAGCCCAGTTCTTCCATCACCAGAGATCAGACACAGGCACAGCCTCAGGCCTGGATTCATCCTGTCCATTTTTAGGCAAAGTGCCCCAATTTGGAGCCCAAGATCCCTCTGTGCTGACAGAGGGACAGTACAGAGGTGTGTGTCCTGCCCTGCTGCCTTCTAGAAGAGGGATGACCCCAGAGCTGACCCCTCTGCTGCAGGGATTTTACCTGACTGAAGGATGTTGCCATGCACAGAACTGTGGGACTTGAAGAAGCCGTTTGAACCAAGCAAATTTTCCAGCACCGGGATGGATTCCTCTGCCACAGCAGGCACCACATCACTGCCCAGGGGGAACTAGAACATGCCACAGTTACAGACTCTGCTGTGAGTAACTGGAGCCTCAACACATCAGTGCAGTCTCCAATTACGGAATTTCAGCAAATCCAGCCAGCCCCAGGCAAGGGAAGCCTGAGCTCTGCTGGAGCCAGGCGCTGGTGGCACTGAGGTGCCTCCATCACTCACCAGTTGCTCACTGGGCTCAGGAGCCTTGGACACCATTATCCTTGTGTGGGGGGACTTGGGAATTCCTCACATGTGAAGGGAGAAACACAGTTCCCCAGGTTTATGCACACAGAGGTAGCAACACTGGTGACTGGAATTGCTTCCAGTTCACACCAAGGGATCTGGAATCAGGAATGCATCCGGGATTATATCAAACAAGGAGATTATTCCCCCTTAACTTTCATCAAGTGGCAAAAGCCTCCAGTGTCCCAGTGAGAAAAGGAGCTGGGGGCTCTGGGAGCTGTGGAAGGGCATCCCCAGGAGTGGGTGTCCCAGTGAGAAAAGGGGCTGGGGGCTCTGGGAGCCATGGAAGGGCATCCCCAGGAGTGGGTGTCCCAGTGAGAAAAGGGGCTGGGGGCTCTGGGAGCAGTGGAAGGGCATCCCCAGGTATGAATCTCACTTTGAAAGTGGGGCTGGGAGCTCTGGGAGCCGTGGAAGGGCAGCCCCAGGAGTGGGTGTCCCTTGGAGAGCACCTTGCTCAGGCAGACATTCCCTGACCCTGCCCAGCCCGTGCCCGGCTCTGGCTCCACGTGGGGATGCCGAGGGTCCCTCCCGCCCGGCCGATTGTTGGGAAGCAGCAGGGAAGCACATGTGAACCTCCGTGGGGCTGGGGAGCGCCTCCAGGCCCTGTGTGACTCTGCATGTAGATGAAGCAGCCCCGGCTTTGGGAGCTGCTGCTGCTCAGTTCTCAGGGAAGTCCTTTTCTCCCGCTCGGCTCCCTGCTGAGACAGCCCTTTTCAGCCTTTCCATCCCCCAGTCCCTGCTCCTGCACAACACAGGCAAACTTGATTGAATTAAAGACCCAAGAGAACATGGTTTATTTTCTTCTCTTCAAGGCATTTCAGAAAAGATTTTTAATTGGTTTAAAAAAAAAAAAAGATGCTAAACAAAATGCAATGGTTTTCAGTCCTCTTGAAGCAACAGTAACAGATAGCACTATTTAACACTGCTGAGTGGAACCACAAGCAGGAGCTGTGACTGGCAATTTAAAGCGAGCTCAGAGAGGTTTCTAGTTTATTTAAAGTCTAAAGTGTTTACTCTCAAAAGAAAACCAGAACCTTCAAGTGTTTGTCCTTCCCACACCACGTTCCAATAATCCAGCCTCCCTCGGAAGAGGGGAGCCTGCGAGGCAGCTTCCCTACGCCAATTCAAGAGAGACACGCACCTCGATGCATAATTAATAACATTTCATCCCAGAAACGCTTCTCTTCCACACGGAGCCTACAGTGACTGCAGGAAGCTGCTTGCACATCAAGAATATCCCTGCAAGTGATGTGACACCCCAGGGAATTCATAATCTGGGCCACAGCAATGGGAGCGGCCGCGCTGCATCCGCCCCCCCGCTCCCACTGCTCCGTCATTCCCTGCCCTGAGCCCTGCCAGTCTCCAAGGGAGCTGGAGAGGGCCTTGGGACAAGGGGATAATACAGTGACAGGACAAGGGGGAATGGCTTCCCACTGGCAGAGGGCAGGGACAGATGGGATATTGTGAGGAAATACCTCCCTGTGAAGGTGGGGAGGCCCTGGCACAGGGTGCCCAGAGAAGCTGTGGCTGTCCCTGGATCCCTGGAAGTGTCCAAGGCCAGGCTGGATGGGGTTTGGAGCAACCTGGGAGAGTGGAAGGTGTCCCTGCCCATGGCAAGGGGTGGAATGAGATGGGCTTTAAGGTCCCTTCCAACCCAAACCATCCCATGATTCTTTGAAATCAGCTCAGTATTTCAGGGCCCCCCCACGAGTGAAACGCTGAAGCAAAGGGGAACAAGTACTGCCTCCCCAGCATCCTGCCAAGAACTCCTCTCAGCACAGGGATGTCCCAGGACATCCCATTTTTACAAGGAATGATGCTAAACCATGATCCCAGTCCCACAGAACTCCATGGTGCTTTGACCCCATGGAGCAGGTCAGTGCCACTGATGCTGCTCATGCGTTTAGGGCCTGTATCTGCACCTCAAATTACAGCATGAGATCAACCATTCCTTCCAAAGAAACTGCTCCTCGAGGGAATTTGTAATCTCAGAGGGAACTCGGAAGGTGTTGATTAACCCTCAGGATTATCCCCATTGTGGGTTCCTCACTTGAGTTCAAAAACCCCAAGTCTCTGTGCCCAAACCCAACCTTTTTCACAGTAAACAGTCACAGCAGAAAAGGCCTTTTCCTGCACAACTCTACTTCTTACACACAGCTTTGGTTTTTTAAATGCAAAAGATCCCCACATGCCATGGCTATCCCAGGGAACTCACTACAAACACACCAGGAAGAGCCCTGTCCCCAGAACTGCCACAGCAGGGCAGCCCAAAGGGCCCAGCTCACCCCACGTCCTGATTCCCACACAGCCAACAGTGGACGCTTAGAAAAAAAAAGAAAAAAACCCCACATGATCAATCAACCAGTGACATTTCCTCAGCAAACTCACTCTCTACCCTCCAACAATTTATGGCTTAAGTCACCATAATATTGGCTGTCAAGCCAGAGTCTCCCAGCCCCCAGGGCATTTCAAACCCTGCTGAGTACAAATCTCTGCAACAAGCACAAACTTGGCAAATATCTGTGAGCTCCAGCCCGTGTCCTGCTCTTGGGAGCCCCAGGTGCCACCCAAAGGGCAGCCCAGCAGCAGCCCACATTCAGGATGCAATGGGCAAAAGGACAATTTAACACTTTAAGTTCCTTTGAAAGCCGAACCAAATCGAGTTCTATTTTCCCTACTGATTTATGGGAACAACCATGTCCTGGCACTGTGGAGCAGCCTGCAATAGGTCAGTGATTACAGGAGATGATGTGACCAGGAATGGCTGGGCTGCTCCACACAGGAGCTGTTGTGTTCCAAGCATGTGATAAAACTTGGATGCTGTTGTGTTACAGACTTCACGTGGCCTAGAAAGCTCACTGGGAAAATCTTTGTTCTCTAGGCTGACAGTCACATGGGGAACTCAGGGCCTGTAGCATTACAATTTAGTTCAAAGTCCTGGATTTGAAAGGTCTTTTCACCAAACTCTCTAATGAAAACAACACTCACGCACACGCTCCTGGGCCAGGATATTAAACATGACAAAAAACTGACTCCGCCCAGACTGTGCTTCTCTGCTTTTTCCTGACACCAACTTTCAAGGTGTTCCTGTTCTGATGTTATTTATTCATGCAGATACTCTCACACACGGAGCAGAAACGCAGTGAACGACAGGAAAATGCCAAACAAGAAAGGAGTCCCTGCCTGCCTGTCTCACTCAGCACGAGCTGCAGAACCCTCAGCACTTGTGATGTTCTTAAATCTCATCGAGCCACAAAGTGCAAACAGACAGGATCAGCACGAGAGGCAAGATCTTAAGCTTCCCTCAGTCACTGTAATTAACACCTGATCATTTCAAGTCAAGAACAAATTAAACCCCTGACAGCCACAATCACAGATTACACAGAAATTGATTTATAAATAGGGAGGGAGCACGTGGCTGAGCCAGGGGTGGATCTGGCCTGAACAGCTCCTCAGAGGGCAGGCAGCTGGCACAATTCAGCTTTACATGGTGAAGGTTAAACTGGTTTCCTTAGCCAGTATTTTTAGGACTAACTGCAGAAGATTCAGGCCCCAGTAATTAGATATTTCAAGTTGAATCCCTTGTGGTTATCCCAGAAATGTCCAAGTGAATGAAGAGCAGCAGGCTGGGATTAACGTGGCTGACTCAGACAAAAGCATCGATACCCCTGGCAGCTCTCAGCCAGACACAAAGCTCCCACTGTCCCAATTCCTGCAGGAACAGGGCATCCCTGCCTTACCTGAGGGGGGGCTTTCTTCAGCAGCACCAGAAGGGCTTGCAAGACCAGATTGGAGAACCGAGGTCCAATTGGGACATAATCTGAAAGGAAAAAAGCATTTTAACACCCATGGAGCAGATGCACACTTAAGCCACTTCACTGTATCCAAACCAGCTCAATGCTCCTGAAGTAAATGGGTCCAGATAATTTCCAGTTTGCAATGTTTCAGCATTGCAAATACATCAATATTTCTGCAGCAGCCAGCACAGCTCTCCCTCTCCCTGACTCACCTAAAAGTCGCTCAATGTCGTCCACGACAACACAGCTGAGCTGGGACTTGTAGGCATCATCAAAGATCTGAAAAACAGCAAAATATCTCAGTGTTAAACCTCAGCCACAGGACTACAACAGCCACAGCTGGGCCTGCTGATGTGGGTTCAGCTGAACACAGCAGCACTGAGAGGAATAAACTGAGAATGAAACGGGCAGGTACTGAGAGATCAGGCTCCCTGCAGGCAATAAAACACCGCCATCTCCACAAACTCAGTTTATTGGTTCATTTACCCCCCCACCCTTAGCAACAAACAGCTGCCCTGAGGTTCACTGTAAGCCAAGGACAAACCAGCACCATTCCTCTGTTTTTGGAGCTGGGGCAACACTGAGAATGTGATACACACATACAGAGAACCTCCACAACTGTAACACAGCTGTGAGCTTTTCTCCTCAGGCTGGATACTGGATACTGTCCAGAACAGCACCCTGCAGGGAGAAGGGACTGACTCAGGTCTGGATCTCAGCTCCAGTCACCATTCCTGGAGCAGCACAGAGCATCCTGCACAGCTCTGGGTGTGAGCAGTGGTGGCCCTGCCTCCAGCAAACCCTGATTCCAGTGAATCCAAAAGGCTCCTTTTGGAATCCAAGCCACAAACTGGACCCCCAGTCACGAGCGCATTGCTTCTCCTAAGCACCTTCCCTCCCTTAGAAACTCTACAACCCTGCACCAAGCTGATCAGAGTAACATCCACTCCCATGCCCCATTCAGTACCATTCACCCTGAAGAGTAAGAGCTGGGCTGCTTCAGGAAATGACAATGTTCAACTCGTCCACATTCCTCGGCTCCCCATGCTGTTAAAGCTCTTGTTTAGCCAAACACCCCACCTCAGAACTGGTCCTAGTCCCACTCAGGCAGGATCTGTTCTCCCCAAGGGCAGCCCTAAGCCCTTCCTGCCTCCACCTCCACAGGCAGAGCTCCAGCCCTGCTCATCCCAGCTCTGCTCTGCCCCACTGTCTGCCAGGATCACACACCAGACCCAACCGGGATGGAGCCTTGAAACCTCCCCCGAGTCCCTCAGTGCCAGTGCCACAAAAACACTGTGACAAGAGTCTGGAGTGACAGGACAGGAGGGAATGGCTTCAAACTGACAGGGGGCAGGGTTAGATGGGATATTAGGAAGGAATTCCTCCCTGTGAGGGTGGGGAGGCCCTGGCACAGGGTGCCCAGAGCAGCTGGGCTGGACGGGGCTTGGAGCTTCCTGGGATAGTGGGAGGTGTCCCTGCCCATGGCAGGGGTGGCACTGGATGGGCTTTAAGGTCCCTTCCAACCCAAACCATTCTACAATGCTGTGATACACCCAACTTTATAAACGAATATATGCAGGAATTCCCGACCTAGAGAGAGCAGAAAACACCATCCCAAGGGTAATTCACCTTTCCCTCCACAGGAGAACTCAGAACTGGGCTGTCACCAGGCAAAGGGGAGGACACACACGTACCTTCTTCATGGCCTGGCACTTGGCTGTTTCAGAAAACCCAATCATCTTATCAGGAGAACAGATCTTGATAAAGGGGAAGTTGGATTCTTCAGCTATTTTTGCTGCTAAAGCAGTCTTCCCACTGTGGGGGGGACCTGGAGCAAAGGACAAACAAGGAATAAACAAGGGAGAAAACAGCTCTGACAATGCTCTGTGTGGATACTGAGGTATGTTTAGAATTCCATCCAGAGGTATCTGCAGTGTGAAATGAGCCTGCAGAAGGAACACACTAACTCCTGGTGCAACCCAATCCTCCACATGAAGGCAATTGATGGAACTACTTGAGCACATGCAGAATGATTTGCCATGACACAAAAGAGGACATTACATACTCTGTAGGAGCAGCCACAGCACCAAAATGTGTGAGTTTGTGTTTTGGATCAATTTCTTGAGCTTATGTCCCATCTCAGAATGATCTCTGCTGGTACCCTGGCAAACAAGTCAGCAGCAGGAACACCAGGGAAACACTGGGAAAGACAATTTGTTTTGGCCTGAATTCACACCAGGATAATTTGGAGACCAAAGACACACCTGAATCCATGCACCCAACATGAATCAGTCTGGAGGGACAGAAGGAATTGCTGGGCACTAATACAGAATTATTCAGGGTTAAATCCAAAGCTACAGACCACAAGCAATAGTGGTAACCCATCTTTAACTCTGGGAAAAAATAAAGGGAAGAGATAAATAACAAATTCCACTCCAATATAACAAATTCCACTCCAATACCTGTAATGCAGATACTGGAACCAGTTTCCAATATCTGGAAACTCTCCTCAGTCAGTAGCAGTCTGGATAGAGGGAAATCCACCTTTCCCTGACAGAGACACCTGAATGTGGCTGTTTGAACTCAGCTAGTTGCACTGATGAGCTCCCTGGTGACTTCAAGGAGAAATTAGACAACTGACTCAGCTAGAGCCATCTCCACTGTAAACCAGCCAAATTCAGGTTATTAACTGGGTACATTTTGGTTATTAACTGGGTACATTCCCTTCTCCCTTGTTCTAAGCACAGGATTCCCTCTGGCTGAGGAGGCAGTTTTAATATCCAAAGCAATTTCACCCAAGCAAACTGAAAGAGCCCAATTCCAGCTCTCCCCCCACATATTTCCTACAGGTGCAGGATGTCAGAGGTGAGCAGGTGGGCAGCTGACAGGAGCAGTCTCCAGAAGGGGATTTCCCACATGTTTTCCCTGAGCTGTACCTTCCAGCAGGACGCTGACCAGGGGAGTGCGGTCACTGTTCTTGGTCTGCTGGACCAGCAGCTCCCCATCATCCAACACCCTCGTTACTGGGTCTCCCCACTTAATGATCCCATTCATGATGTAGCTGGCATAGTCTTCCTGGTTGGTTCCAAATGCCTGTAGAAAAGAAGGAAAACTTCTTTTACCAAAAGATTTTTCATCCCATCAGAAAAACCATGAAACAATTAAACAGAAATGACCAGGAGCCACGCTCTGGAAGATGCTGGAGTGAGACAGTCACACCCCCTGGTGACTCACAGCATTCCAGCTCAGAGGGCTGAACACAGCTGGAGACCAGGCACGTTCAGAAACATCTTTTCATACGCCCTCATAACCAGTTCTAGTCAGTGCAAGTTGCCAGTGGGTTCTGACTCCACACTGTGGAGTGGAGACAATTCTCAAAAAGGAGGCTTAAACCTCCTCCTACAGCCCATGGTAAAGCTGTCACCCAGGCACTGAAGTGGCCTACAAGGGAGAGACGTGACAAGGGGAAGAAACCTCCAGCTGTTCTTTACCTGTTCTATTCTCTTTGTGACTCTCCAGGCAGCCACAGGCACACAGAGAGCTCAGAGCTCCCCACTTTCACAGCACAGGACATGTCTGCCCATGGGGCACCACTGGTGTGTGATCCCAGCAGGAAGCTGGGCTGCACTGGGTGGCTGTTCCTGGAGTCCCACAGTGCCCACTTACCGGTTTGATATCGTTCTCCAAGGATGCAAAGAAGTCTCCTCTGGTCACACGCAGGCTCTCTGCCTTCTCCATGTCCACCTCCACTTTGTTGCTGGCCTAGAAAGGCAATAAAAGACACTGAGGTCCAGCAGTCCCACACAGCTCCTCCCCACCTTCCCTGCACAGCCCCAGGCCTGTGGCTGGTCTGTGTCAGGAAGAAAAATGCTCCTGCCAGGGCATTTGCTGGGTACCACTGGAGCCATCCCCACCTCCAAGAGCCACGGCCACATCCCAGCCCCACAGAGCCATTCAGGACAGCTGTCCCACCCCCCTGGGGGATGCTGAAGTGCAGAGGATGTCTGTGACCCCCATTTCAGAAAAGCCACCCCAGCTCAGAACAGGACTGAAGCTCTGGCCCATCCCTGCTGCTGCTGCTGTGCTGCAAACCAAGTGTCAGCGAGGTTCAGACCGGTGCCAGTGTGGGACTGATCTCGACCCAGTTTAAATTTCTAGAACTTACTGGGATTATATAGGTACCCTTTGGAGCTGGGAACTAAGACAAATCAACTACTTTTAACCCTCAAAGATGTGTCTCAGCCCTTCCCCTCCCACAGGATGACCTGCAAGAACGGAGTGCACCTGAGCATGGGAAGGAAAAATAATAAAAACAATGACATGGTGCTTGTCTTGAAGAGCAGCAAATGCAGGCCCTAAACAGCAACCACAGGAACCCAGCCTGGCCAGTCCTCCTGTGCCAAGCACACACCTACAGCCAGAGCATGGCTGAAATGAGAGTTCCTTCTCCCAAAAACACCCACCAAGCAGAAACACAGATGCCAAATACACAACTGAAGGGATCTTTAGTACAGGTGATCAGTTTTCTACCCACAGAGGCAGGTGAAGGTACCTGAAACACTTCATTTACTCCTGAAGTTGTGTTTACACTCAAAACCAGGGGGCTCTTATCTCCCCAGCCTTTAATGAGTTCATGTTTTAATTTTTCACACACACAGTTTGAGAGAGAATCACAAGAGTTTAAACAACTCAGAAGACAATGCCCCTGCATTTTCCATTCGTGCTCTTGCTTCTCACAGGTGCTTCTGAAAACTAGGTCAGGCCTATGATGTATATTTTAAATTTTCAGTACTTGGAAGAAAGAATAAAGTACTTTACTGCATATTTTGGCTGAAAACAACTGCAGAATAAAGAATATTACCCAAAATCAAAGTGTCTGAAAAGCAAAACAATGCGTGGCCACTTCCCATGTGGAAAGCACATCCATACATCACTGAGCTGTGGATCACAAACCACCCCAGAGGAGGGGACTGCTCTTTCACATTTGCACATTGCCATCTCCCCTTTTCCCACGTGACTTCCTGGCACAACAGGGAATAGATCAAAACGCCAACGCTCCCCAAATTCGCCCAAAACTCAAGCACTGGGAAAACAGCAACTACAAGCAAAATTAATTATTTAAGGAAAATGTTTTGCCTGCAAAGGGATGAAAATACTTCCAGAGGTGCTGATTATTTTTTTAGACAGAGCACAAGAAAATGAGGAAGTGATGATGTTTGTGGTTTTTTGCTATATGAAACAATAACTTGTCAAGTGTTATGGTTATACAAGACTAATTAGCAGAAAGAGTAATTTTTCCTTTAGAAAGAGCACTCCCAGGAGATACAAATGTCTAAGCAGCAAATGATTTCTCACTTAAATGGAAGTGTGATTTGCTCTCCTCACATTCGAGGCTGAGCAGATTTTTACAGTCCCTGTGCTATGGGATTGATGTCCAGGGCTTTTCCCTGCAGGAGCTGCCCCCAGTCCTGGCCAGGGGAGCAGGGGCTGTGCCTCAGGCTCCTTCCTCACCACCTCATCATCTCGTATTTCAACACCACTGAATACTGAGCTTTGCATCTGCCTTCACACCCCCTGACATTTTGGGGCCCTGAACTCCCTCCTGAAGACACACTGACCCCCCCAGCCAGCGGGGCTGGGAAGGCAAGGAAATGTTCCTGGAGAACAGAGGGAGCTGGGAATGTTGCCTGAAGCAGTGGACATGGGGTGATCACCACGTAAGCACTTATTTGCAATGGAAGGCTTTGTACAAACCCCTCTGAACCCAACCAAGATTTGGAGGCAAGGATTCCTTCCATGGCTGAAACACTCCTCCACACCAAGCACATCTCCTCTGCCGTTCTGGGTTCTTCCATTAGGAAACAGTGAACAGCCACCCCCATTCCCTGATCCCAGCACACTCACACTTTTCATAACCCTTCACCATGCTTTCTTCAGGCTGAGGAATCCCAGTTTAATCATTGTTTCAAAGAAAACCCTCCTGTGTACCTCTGACCCCCTGCTGCCATTCCATACCCTGGTTCTAGCACGATCCAAGTACACCAAGGATTTTATCCATGATGGAATCACAGCTCCACTTTTGCTGTTTACCTCTCCTGGTAAATTCTAACCTTGTTATTGTGCTGTTTTTACTGACAAGGACTGAGCTGGGATTTCCAGACCACTCCAACTCCAAGAACTTGACCCCATCCTGTCTCTACCTGTTTGAATTCTCTCTCCCAGTGGACACCTAAAATTCACTGGCATCTTGTGCACTCGCATCATTTCAAATGCCCCCTGCAGATCTCCACTGGTGACCTTTGTCTTTATGCCCCCAAACCAGCTCTGAGATTGCAACCTCCCCTCCTTACAGATCATTTATGAACACACTGAGCTGCACAGGCTCCAGCAGAGCCTCCCTATAACTGCCTGTTCTGATTCCCACCTTGTCTCCTGGCTCCAATGCACAAACTGTGCTCAAGACTTTCAGTTTTTATCAAAACACCCTCACAAATCATCTCCTTCCAGCCCACCAAGCTGTGCAAGAGGCACTTGGAGGGCAGGAAAGGGAAGAGGGAATTCAGAACAAAGGAAAAGCACAGGGAAAAGGTGATGCCCACATGAATTTCATCTAAGTTACACTGATAGGCCACTTTCCATTTGGAAGTAAACATTCAAGATTCCAAACTTTACTATTTTCCCTTTTTTACCCCAGTAGGAGACAACAGGACTGACCTTAATGTGTCTGTTCATGGCAGTGGACTGAGCAGCTCGAACCAAACCTTCCAGCTCAGCACCACTGAAGTTTTTGGTCTCCACTGCCAGCTCTGCAATGTCCACGTCCTCAGCGAGCAGCTGGTGCTCCCTCATCCTCACCGTGTGGATGTGCAGGATCTGGAACCGGCCCTTCTCATCCGGCAGGCCTGGGATGGGGAACAGAGCACACCCAACCCCCTCAGCACAGCCCTGCAAATCCCCTGTGCCTCCCCTCAGCGTCCCTTCCTGCCCCTTCTCACCAGGAGCACTTTGCACTTACAGTGAGGGTATTTGATGATGCTTTTCACTGAGAACATTCAGTTACATCAACTCATTAACATTAAACTGAGCAGTGTCACCACCAAACCAGAGAGAAAAGCACAAGGCTGAGTTTCTTTCCTCAGGGTTCTTCCAAGTCAGTTGCTCTCAGACTTCCATCCCCAGGAATTCTCATTACACAATGACAACCTGGGCAGTCCCCTGGCATCCCTCAGTCCAGCTCCCCCCTTGCAATTATCATGGAATGATTTCGGTTGGAAGGGACCTTAAAGCCCCTCCAGTTCCACTCCCTGCCATGGGCAGGGACACCTTCCACTATCCCAGGCTGCTCCAAGCCCCATCCAGCCTGGCCTTGGACACTGCCAGGGATCCAGGGGCAGCCACAGCTGCTCTGGGCACCCTGTGCCAAGGCCTCACCACCAACCCTTTCCATAACAGATTTCTTCCTTATATCCCATCTGACCCTGTCCTGTGTCCATTAAAAGTCTCTGCTCCTTGTCCTGTCACTACAGGCCCTGGTAAAGTCCATTCTGCTCCTTTATCCCTGGGGGTCACATCCACTAATTACTGAATCAACTGAAATTTTACTCTCTCAAAATCCAGAGCTTTCCCTCTTCACATGGCCCATATCATTCCCATATATGTCTTTTCTTTTGACTGACTGAGGTGATCATTTCCCAGCCTGCACCTTAGCAAGTCCCTTCTGAAACACACAATGGCTGATACAGGAAATTCTTGTCTTAAAACAAAGTGTAACCTGTCAGTCTGGCACATCATCCTGGCAAAGCCCCACTGTGCTCAGCTCCTTCCAGCCTGCCACCCCAGCCTCTACTCCAAGGATCTGATATTTGCACTGACTCCTGTTTGTGCTGAGGGGATGTGAAAAGACATTTTAAAACATGCACAGCTCCCAGGAGAATCCACCCTCTGTCACCTGATAATTTATTCCAGGATCACTGAGCTTTTCACCAGTCCCAGGCTGTTCTCTATTCCAGCTTTCTTCAGTGAATTGTTACCTCAGCACTGAGCCCCCAGGCCAGCCACCCTTTAGGCTCCACCATGATCTTCACTGACCAAATTCTGATCTCAAATGCAAAGTCAGTGATTTGTTCTCACGAATCTGAGATGATCTGGGCTTAATTTCTTAATAAAGCCTACATGCTCAGATATTCTCTAATTTACCCTGCATTGGGGTGAGGCAGATGTGCACAGTTACAAAGGTCCCTTTCTAGTTGCTGGCAGACAGCTGCTTCTCCATTGCCAGATGAAATGGCAAACCAAGCTCTTAGCCCACTTTTAGCTCACCCACTGCTCTTGCCTGCCCTCCCTGCAATTTGCACCCAGGAATGACCTGGTACCATTATTTGCCTCCTTTCCTTCACACAAGAGATTCAGGCTCCAGCCTGCCCATCCCTGCCCACTCTGCTGGGCAGAAACTGAGATCAGGTTTAGCAGAGTAGGAAAGTCCAAGGTGGTATTTTATTGGTCTGATTTAATTTATATTCTGGAGGGAGCTGCATGAAGTTCAGCACCTGAGCCATCCTGGGGGTTGCTCACATTTATACACTTATGATCTGCATTTGCTTTGCTGCTGTAGGTTCATGGAGCTGAGGAACTGGGATCTGCAGCGTGCTTACCAATCTCCATCTTCACCTCCAGCCTCCCTGGCCTCAGCAGGGCCTCATCAATCAGGTCAGGTCTGTTGGTCATTCCTAAAGTCAAAGTTGAAACAAAACAAGTGTTATCTGAGCTTCCTGAGTGGGCTTCCAGCCCCTGATACAGCGCACAGAGCCAGGGAGATACTCAGAGTCCCAAGAAAACAGACAGAAGATACTCATCTTCTGGAATGTTGGGAAAGCCATGCCCTGAGGGAGAGTCAGGGCAACAGGGATCAAACCCGTGCCTGTGGCTGTATCTACCTGTCTGGTGCTGCACCTGCAGGGCTCCTGCAGCAGGACAACACAGCACGGCTGGAGCAGCCCCACTCCCCCACAGGCTCATACCTCAGTTCTATCAGTCCTTGCAGGTTTTCTCTAACTATGAAACGCTCCTTATCAAAAACTCAAAAAGGAAATTGCTGAAAGCAGAAGGATCTGCCAACCACAGCAGCATGTCCCTTTAAACCTGCTGCTGATGCTGCTCCAACAGCAGCCATTCCCTACGGAATGGTTCCTCAGCTGATCTGCAGTGAGGAAAACACCAGCAGAGCTCACCCAGCCCCCAGGACAGAGCAAGGCAGCCCCACCTACCGATGACCAGGATGTTGTTGAGCTGCTCCACGCCATCGATTTTGGAGAGCAGCTGGTTCACCACGGTGTCGTGCACGCCGGTGCTGCCGGCCATGCTGCCCCTCTGCTTGCAAATGGCATCAATCTCATCAAAAATGATGATGTGCACCCCACTGTTGGCTCCGAGCTGTGGGAGAGAGGACGTGTCAGGAATGTCACCGGTCTGACTGCTGAGAGCAGTCCAGACTCAACAGTGACCAAGCTCAGCCACACAGACACACCGCTGATACTCCCTGTGTGCTCAGGATCACACGTGTGTGTGTGTGTGTGTGCGGATCTCAGCCCTTTCCAGGGGAACATCCTGCCCCCCTCCAAACCAGGGGCTTTGGGGGGCTCTGCCCAAACTCAGGACTTTGCAGCTACACAGGTTCTGGGGAAGAGCACGAGGCTGAGCAAGCGAAGCAAAGCCCAGAGCTGGAACACACAGCTCAAAGGGTCCCAGCACTTGGTACCTGGGAAAGCTCTCCAGGGACAGGGAACAAGGCTTCTCTGTGGAGGGAGGGATGCTCCAGGGTGGGAACACCCCAGGCTGCACTGAAGTTAGAAAATACACAGCTTGCCAGAGCAGCTTTGTTGTTAATATTTTTTAGGAGCCCAGCCTCTCCATGCCAGTCAGCCCCAGAACTGCCATTTCCAGGTTCACTCAGGGCTGAGGCAGTTGCAGCTGGTAAGAGAACAGGATACTTTTTGTGACTGCATTATGAAGCTTTTTCCCTTCAAATTCCACCTCTAAACCATCTTTTGTGGCCAGTGCAGACCACGTTATCACTGGGTGAATGTGCTGGCCCTGGCAATCTGCCCCAGACACAGGCAGCACAACGCCAACCTTTCGGAGACCTTTTTAATCTCCCAGCTGTCATCAGGCCCAGCCCCTGCAGCCAATATCGAGTGTATTTTAACAGGTGTGTTATTGCCAAGGGAAAGCAGCTCCCAGAGGTACTGCAACCACCAGGGAGCAGGAGATTGCTCACGTGGGGCTGTGTTACCCCACAAAGCTGATTGACTGACTAATAAACCTTCTGCTGAAGAAATGAAATTATTTCAAGCCACCACCAAAATCTGCATCTTGTGAGCTGAATAAAATTAAGGGATCATTTGCTAATGACTTCTTAAAAGACTTCCCTGTATTTAGCCTGATGTGGTTTTCTTTACCAGAAAATCTGTCAAGATCAAGTGATCCACAGCAGAGAAGAATTACCACAGCACACATGAAATAAGTACTTATACCTTGAAACTCAAGACTGAGGTTTTGATAGCCAGCTAAAGCAATGGATAAAAAACCAGAACCTTTATCTCCACTTCCACTTTCAAAGATCTCTAGTTCCGAGACATTATTCTCATCCATTAGTTTTCTACTGAGAAAAATTAACCATGTATTGATTATAACACTTAGAGTGCTATAACACACCAATATGTCTGCAACCCAAACATGTGCAATCCTGAAAGCTTATTTGGAATTTGTACTATGTTATGTGCCAGCTTCATTTAGTAAGAAAACTCCAAACAGATCAATTATGTCTCTCCCACCAAAAACAAAAAAGAAACTAAAAACAGAGCAAAATTTGTACAGTCTGACTTTTAAGGACTTTTGGAGCAGGTGACAGCACATGACCCAAAACAAGCAGGGTGGGCACTGCTGTATTACTCCCAAGTAACTGCATGGAATTCCAGCACACTGTCCCTGTCTGCAGAGCTGGCTGGAGCCCAGCTGCCTTTCCAGCTTCCAAGACTGTTTTCACAACTGAGATTGTGTGAGCCTGTACAACACCAATATTCCACGGCTCACCAGGAATAACCATAACCCAAAGCCAAGCAGTGACTCTGCCTTTAATGCGAGCAGTAATTTTCAGATTCCAGACCCTTTCCAGACTCTCCCAGGCACATTCCCACCACCCCCCCGCCCCGTTCCTGTGTGTCCTTACCCTCCTCTGCTCCTCCTCTGCATCAGCAAACAGCTTCCGGATGTTGGCCTCGGACTCTCCCACGTATTTGTTGAGGATTTCGGGCCCGTTGACCACCTTTGGCTCCCTGGCATTGAGCATCTTCCCGATCTGCCGGGCCATCAGAGTCTTCCCACAGCCCGGGGGCCCGTACAGGAGGATGCCCTTCACGTGCTTGCAGCCTGCAAGGAGAGGGAACAGGCTCAGAGAGGATGGGGACAGCCAGGGAGCACTGAGGGAGGCCCTTCTGCAGGGAGCTGGCAGAGATGGGCCTGAGCTCTGCTCGGTGCCTCTGTCAGAGAAATTCGAACACAGATTGGATCTGTGTCATCCCAACGATGTGCCAAGGAAAAACAACCCCTGGAACAGCACAAGTGCTCTCCATCCATCAGCCACACCGAGCTGTAACTCCTGGTCAGGAACACAGAGCACCAGAAATCTCTTGGGCAATGTGGAAATAATATACTTCTCACCAAGAGGAGGTCCTGGGGATGCTGCTCATCCCCAGGTAGAGAGGGGCTGCAGATCCTCTTTTTCACACCCTGCACACCAAGCAGTCGCAGGTCAGACACACTCATCTGGTTCTTGAGAGAGAAAATGAGGAATAGCATGTGATAACACCAAACTTTTTACCCCTGTACTGGGCTTTAGTGAGTCCCATATCACACATCCAGTTTGTGGTGATGCAATACCTTTATTGTATGTTTATATAAGTTTTCTGTACCCCAAAGGTTCATCCCTACCTTCCCCACTCCTATTCCCAGTTGGTTTCCCCCAGAGCCAAGCCTCTCCCCTGGTGCTCCCTACATGGTTGTTCTCCTCCCCTTGTTCTGGCTCTTTCACTATCAATCACTCACACCCC
>NW_008240089.1:709614-713387 GCF_000691975.1 Corvus brachyrhynchos | reverse complement strand
GGAGTTGCCTCTAATAAACTTGGATTATCCCGTGTGGCAAGCCTCCTTGCTACTTTTTATCCTCTCCCTCGTCCGGACTGCTGACATCCACCGTGCCTGGAGCTTCAGCTCCCCTGGGCAGAGCTGAGCTCCTGAGGAGCAGCTTTAAAGCCGAGAGCCTCCAGCTGCTCCCCACTCCTGTCACACACCACAGGAGCTAGCCTGGGCAGTGGTCAGTGGCGGTCATTGCAACACAGTTCTGGCTGCAAGTTCATAGCGTAAATATTGAGAAAACTCAAAAAAGCTTCCAAGCCCAAAATCCTTGACCTGTAATTAGAAAGACCTGAAATACTCTAATTTGTTCAAATAACGGGACTTTGGACCCTGTGTGTGAGCACCAGCACTCAAAATTCTCTCCTGCAGGGAAAGATAGGATGCAATTGCTGCTGAGGCTGGACACATCCCAGTCAGTGACAGGCACACGTGTCCCAGGTGTGCTCACAGCTCCTGGGAGAGGCTCCAGGTGTGAACAAGAAGAGTTTCCCTGAAGGATTCGTGGAATTTTGGATATCCAGCTTGTGAGTCCCACCCATGTTTGATCAATATGCTGTCTCTGGATATCCTTATGCCCAAACTTCCCATGCTCTGCCTCACACTGTGCCAAGAGAGGTTGTGGGACCAGCCCCTGTCCACAATCAGGTTTGGTTTGTTCCTTTAATGGGACTGTCAGCACTTGGACCAGATCTGGCCAGGAGGAAAAGGAACTGCACCAAGACTTAAACCTTTGGCCTGGAAGCTGCTGTTGGAAAACTCTGCAGTAGGAGAGCAGAGATCAGGTACCAGCACCAGGTTCTAAACACTGAGCACCAGGCCCAGGGAAAGCCTCAGAGAAGGAGAGAGGGGACACAGGTTAGTGTGGCCTCAGGAGTGCTGGAGGAACGGTGGGACTCAACCTTAGGGGGTTTTTTCCATTTTTTAATGGATCGATGAAAATTTTTTACTCCATTCTTGCAGTTTGACTTCTTCAAGAATGCGACCCACCCAACACGAGCCCTGCAGTGCTCAGGATGCACATTAAAAGCAAAACCAAAACAAGTAGTAGACTGATGGCCCTAAGCTCAGACTGAGGAGACCTGAGCTCAGTTTCCGCTAAGCTTAAGACGCTTGAGCACATGGAGTTGTCTGTCACCCCACAGGATGACTCCCCTCCTGGTTTCTGTCTTGTCTCAGCTCCTTGGTGACCTCACCCCATCCCACAGAGCCCTCAGGGCCACTCAGACCTCAGGGCAATTCGGCCTGTAAAGGACGAACACTTCTCCCTTATCACCTTCCCAACACTCTGCTGTGATTTCATTTACTCCTGAATGTTATGGCAATAAAGAATTTATTTCAATCTGAAGAACTGCTCAATACAACTTAATTCCTGTGACCCCACACGATCTGTTCCCTCTCTCTCTAGCTGTTCATTCACTGCAATGAAGTTCCAGGAGGACACTGCCACGAGGAGCAGCTGATCCCTCCCAAACCCTGGCGAGCTGCACTGGGTGAGCACAGCAGTAGAGCTGAGAGATCCTGCTGGGCTTCTGTGCAGATAAAAAACTTACTACAGAAATCAAGAGCTGCAGCTAAGAACTCACGAGTCAGCATTGAGGCATCTGCGAGTCAAAAGCATAAACAATATAAAGTGTCAGTGAAGACAAATCTCACAGGGAGGGAGCGAGGCACAGATATTAAAATTAAAAGCTCTTCCTGTCACATCCCTGTCACGAGGGCATTGTTACCGTGGGGGAACACGATCCCCTCTGTAACCAAACAGCACCAGGCACGATGGTGCTGACAAGGGAACTCTGCAGGGAAACCCCAGCACAACAATGCTTCAACAGTTCCTGGGCTCCAGCACAAGGCCACCAAGGCTACAGAAGCACCAAAGGGCTCTGGCAGGTCAGGGCTCTGTTCCCAGCCCAGCGAGGCAGGGCTGTGGTACCGCAGGGAGTGGCTGTGCCAGGGTGTTCACAACGCAAGCACCAATGGTCTAGGCCTGGTTTGTTCTTCTGTTTTCCTCCTAAGTCCTATGAGAAGTGTCTGAGGGAGCTGGGGAGGCTCAGCTGGAGCAAAGGAGGCTCAGGGGGTCCTCCTGGCTCTCCACAACTCCCTGACAAGAGGGGACAACCAGGGAGAAATTGGGCTCTGATCCCAGGGAACAGGGACAGGACAAGGAGGAACGGCCTCAAGCTGTACCAGGGGAGG
Source organism: Corvus brachyrhynchos (assembly GCF_000691975.1). Classification (NCBI taxonomy): domain Eukaryota; kingdom Metazoa; phylum Chordata; class Aves; order Passeriformes; family Corvidae; genus Corvus; species Corvus brachyrhynchos. The sequence continues at coordinate 711,161 of NW_008240089.1, read as the reverse complement.
GTCAGGTTGGACATCAGGAGGAATTTCTCCATGGAAAGGGTGGTCAGGCCTTGGCAGGGGCTGCCCAGGGAGGTGGTGGAGTCCCCATCCCTGGAGGTGTCCAAGGAATGCCCAGATGGGGCACTCAGGGCTCTGGGCTGGTGACAGAGGTGGAGACCGGGAGCAGGTTGGACTCAATGATCTTGGAGGGCTTTTCCAATCTTAATGAATCTGGGATTCCTGCAATTCCCAATCTCTCTCCCAGAAGGAGTACAACTGAGTTATATCCCCCAGAAGCTTCTCTTCTACAGCCCAAAAAATTTGAACTTCTTGAAAAGCACAAACATTCCCCTCTTCTGCATGAGCTGCCTCAGCCAGAGCAGAGGCTCAGCCTGTAACACCCCACACCCAGAATCTCATCTCCCCAGTGAGAGTGGCAGTGCTTGGAAGGCAACAGACAAACTGGCCTGGACAAACCTGCTTAGAAACCTCCCAGAATGTTCACCCTCTTCCTGTTCAAGGGGAAAGGGAAAAGGAAAGGAATCCTAGAATACTCTGAGTGGGAAGGGACCCACAAGGATCACCCAGTCCAACTCCTGCCCTGCACAGACACCCCAACAACCCCACCCTGGGCATCCCTGGCAGCGCTGTCCCAGCGCTCCTGCAGCTCTGGCAGCCTCGGGGCCGGGACCATTCCCTGGGGAGCCTGGGCAGTGCCCAGCACCCTCTGGGGGAAGAACCTCTCCCTGAGATCCAACCTAACCCTGCCCTGGCACAGCCCCAGCTGCTCCCTCGGGTCCTGGAGTCTTCCTAAGAGAAATCCCAGCCCTGGGCCCAGCAGGTTCCCTGAGACAATTCCCCAGCCTCACCCAGATGAGCTCAGCCCGTGCTGGACAATCCGTGCTCCCCCTCCCTGAACCCATCACTGATCACCTGCTGCAAGACTTGGTTGCCACTGAATGGGCAACATTGAGAGCAGGGTGAGAGTCAGGTGGCAGAACATTCCTGAACCCAAAGCAATTAGTTTCTCTTCAAATAAAACTGCCACAAGCAACTCCAGCAGACATTTCCCTTTACAGCCACGTTCAGCTGGCTAAAATCAAAGTTTTAAGCATAAGCAGGACTTTATTAAAATAGACAGGTGATGACAAATCACAAATGTTACCTCTCAAATCACAGTGGGATCCTCTGCACCACACAGGAATTTTGATTAAGTTTATCTCCCCTCTGCTGATTTCACCAATGTGGCCCAAATGTCAATACTCTTATGAGAATCTTTCTAAACACAAATTACAGCAGTGCAGACATCTCCAGCCAGTTCATCTTATCATTAGGGCTCCAAAAAAAGGTCATTGCTGTAACCTGATCCTTAAATTATGCCATTCAATGACAGTTAGAGGCTGAATAGGGACATTAACAGGAACTCAAACATACAAATATGGGAAACAAAATATGAGGGAAAATTCATAAAAACTGGTGAGAATGGGAGAGTTACTGGCGTTACCAATGGAAGTCAAACTCTGTTTTGACCCAGAACATCACCTGCCCAAAGACAAGATAAAGTTTAT